>NW_008347536.1:5264475-5296235 GCF_000622305.1 Nannospalax galili | reverse complement strand
CTGCCCCCCCCCCATACAACTCAATCCCAATCACAGGACACTCACTGAATCAGAGTGCTTCATGGCTGATCCGCCTCATACTGGGTAAACCCACTCTGTACCTGCCAGAAATGACACAACCTTAGCCCAAACCTCTTCCCCTCCTGGAAGGGAGAAAAATATTAAACAACAACAACAACAACAACAACAACAACAACAACAAAAACCTGAGTCTAAAAGGGAGCTGGCACTCTCCTCGGATCTTGGACTGTGAAGAGATGCCTACTTCTTCTGTCCCCTGGCCATGGGGATGTTCCCACTCAGGTTTATTCTCTAATAAATTGGCTTGTTCTGTAGAAGACTGGTTTTCTGTCTCCCTGATTTCTATTTCCTTAAAGCAAGCAATGCTGAAGTCTTATCATGACAGGGAAGCAGGAGATATATATATATCATATATATGAATATATATATATATGATATTAAAATCAGTATATCTGAGTATCTTATGAATGTCAGACAGGCAATGGAAACCATCCTTAACTCCCTAGTGCAAACTGAATGAAATTCACCTTTAGTTAGCATAACCTTATGACATATTTTAATGAACTCAAATTTTTTAACTCCCATTTCTCATACTGTTTTACAACCTAATGAAATTCCACTACTCACTCTGTCAGCAAGGGCCATTCCATTTTGTAAAGCTCCTCCATTATGGATGAACAATGAAATGCCTGCAATTTAAGTAATCCTTCCCCTCCCTATCAACCCCCACCTAACATTCTTTAACTCTCTGCTCCCTGGTCACCCCTAGCAATGGCCAACTACAGGCCAACAATGACACTTTTCAATCTCTTCCTACGGCTGTAAGCAGAAGCAAGCACTCTAGTTTTTTCAACTAGAAGCCCCTCTGTGGACCGTCACTGATTTAGACTTTTGCATTTGTTGAGTCGAGTCCCTCGTTCCTTGCCTGTTTTTCTTCCTCCTGGACCTTAAGCACTCCACTTCCCATCCTTACCTCTAGGTCTCATCAGTTCTACAGCTTTGCTCCTTTCTCTCCTCTTCATTTCAGTTCTACTTTTCAGGACCCAAATTATTATTCTTGATCTAGAGAGACTCGCTTGATCTCACATCACTCCAGTCCTTACAACCCAAACAAGCTGCTTTTTCTTCTAAAGTCCCAGAGCACAGTGGGTATGCCTCTCTCCTAGGTAATTCTACCAACTCTGTGTTTGGAGCATGTGTGTATTGTTTCATGCCTTCGTTTGACTTTCAAGACTATGAGGTCACAAATTGTCTCTGATAATAGAGCTCCAATTTATAATGCCAGAAAATGAGGTCTATATAAGTCGTAAATGCCCTGTGTACATCATAGGTGACACCAAGGTAGTGATACCTAGGGCAATAAATGAATGAATCAATTTAAAACAAATAAGAATAGGCTAAGTAAGAGACTCTACTTGGGTCTTCCAGGCTCTCTCCCATTAAATTTAGGCTCTCTCCCATTCCCCTCCATTCCCTCCTACCTCTACTTACAGCTCCCAGTCAAGCCTCTTCCCTCTCCTGATCCTCTCCCCTCATTTATCTAAGCTCAGCTCAAGAATCATCTTCTATGCAAGCTCACAAGAGGACTCACCAGGGTGGGTTAGACAACATCTCTTTGTGCCCCTGGCATGCAGTAAACTTATCCCTGTTTATTGTATTATAATATAAAAATTAGCTGCACAAAGAAGGATTATGTTAACTTAGAGTCACTTTAACCATGGCTGGTATAGAGCATAGAAAAATATTTGTTTTATAACAAATAGATGCAGCCTTATCTTTACGGATATTACTATTAAGCGCTTTATGGCTTCAATTTTAGGCATTCCTTAAACTAATATATTTAAATACTTGTTCATATCTGTTTATTCTTCCTCCTACAAGTTACAACAGATCAAGCAGTTCATTTTTTGAGAAAGAAAGAACTCTTTTGACCCCCTGCTGTCTGAAGAGGCTCACTGGAATAATAGACTGCCCAATGGAAGCCTGAGGACCTAATTCACCTGTGTGACTCCCCCAACTTCCTAATTACAAGCAAAATCCAATCACACTTTAAAAGAAAATGAGGCTTGAAATCTACTTCAGATTCCCCTCAGTTTGCTTTCATCTCCTGGAGGGAAGTTCTACCTAAATCATTTTTCTCTAAAGAGCTCATATTTGTCTAAGGATTTAAAACACAAAATAAAACATTCAATTCCCAGCACCAACTCTATTCCTACATCAGAAAGTAAAATAAATAAATAGAATTGAAGTACAACAGAGAGGTCTATGGTTCCCTTAGAAGGCACCTAACTAGAGTGAAAAAACCCTCTTCATTGCTTTACTCATCTCTTCAGCAGCAGAAATAAGAAAATGCTGTGTTTACTTTCTTCTGTTTTGGAGCGGAAATAAATTTCATTTTTATGAGTTAGTCACCAGAGAGAGCTCTCCCAGATTTTCCTTTGCTCCTCAAATGTATCTTTTAGACACTGAAGTTGCCAGGGTAGGTCGAACTGACACTATATTGGCTTATCATTGTACCGGAGCAGTTCACAGTTCTCAAGCATATCTTCCATGTCAGCTCCATTGTGAACATACACCAAATGCACACTGCATCTATAAAACCCTCTACTGTCCACACCAACGTGATAAACAATGAACCAGCTCACATGCTCTGCCCTTGACCTCAAGTAAATTACACAATGAAAGGTTTTATGCACATAATCCTTCCCTCCCTGAAGAAACATCTACCAGATGGCAAAAGTGACAACCTCGGAAGAAAAGAAAATAAAGCCCAGTGGAAAATAGCATCTTCTTCAGATGGTCAAGGCAGAGATTTCTGTTGACAAAACACAGCATAGAATTTTAGAGACAAAAATCTTATTATCCAAATAATGTTATTTTGCAGCACTTGATGACAGATGGGTAGCCTCTCTGTCTGAAGGTATAATAATTTTTCATCCTGCAGTTAATCCAGAAGATTCTAACTACAATGGCAAAGATGGGATGCATGACATTATAGGTAGAGGATTTTGGCTGCTACCACAAATTGGTATCTACGAATTTCCTATATTCAATTCATTCACATGTACCCTATATTAATATACAGGACATATTCATATACACATACCATAGTGATGTACAATTGTATGACTGCATGCTTAGGAACAACACACTGTTATGCTACTTTGGGATGTCTTAGAAGCCTGCTTCCAAAAATCATGTATAGAATTTTACACAGCTGAACTATTTCCTATTTAAGTTGACATCAGGGTAACATTTTTCTTTCTTTCTTATTTATTTATTTTTATTTTATGTGAATAAGTGTTTTGCCTGCATGTATGTAAGTATACCCATGAGTACAATGCTTACAAAGGCCAGAAAAGGTGACAGATTCCCCAGAATTGGAGTACTGGAGTTATGGATGCTTGTTAGCCACCAGGTGTGTGCTACAAACTAAATCCGGTTCCTGTGTAAGAGTAGCCAGTGCTATTAACAGCTGAGCCATCTCTCTAGCCTCCCAGGGTAAATTTTTCAATAATATTGCTCATGGAAGGCCTGGACCGTGTCCATTCTATTTTGTTTTGACACAGGGTCTCATGTGTTCCAGGATAGCTTCAAAATGACTATGTAGCCAAGGATGACTTTGAACTACTGATTCTTCTGGCTTCATTTTCTAAGTGTCAGGATTACAGGCTTGTACCATTACTGTTAGCCAGTGTTATGATTACATTAGGATGAAAAAGAAATTTTAAAAGTTGGGTGAGTACATTCATTTTTCTGTTTATTAAATGATTTACTCCTTTAAAAATACTAAATTTGTTTTGTGAATAAGGATTGTGTTTTTTTAATATTCACAAATAATTAATTCTAGAATTAAAGAATTACAACAGGAAATCCTTAAGAAGTTCATAGAGAAAAACCCATTTTATTTAGGTCATGCAAGTATCTTTGCTGAAGATAATAGAGCTGAACAAACTTCTAAGCTGTTCTAAGCTGTCTCTCTCTGTCTCTGTCTCTGGCTCTCTCTCTCTGTCTCTCTCCTCTCCATCTCCCTAAAGCTAGTATAGAACTGCTAGATCAGCCTATGTGACCTCACATTTGAAGGCTTTCTGCCTTAGTTTCCCCAAAGCTGGGGCATGCATCACCACATTTGGCATTTAAAATTTTTTTACTTAATTTTCTTTTGCAGGGCTGGGAATCAAATCCAGGATCTTGTGCATGTTAGACAAGATTTTTATTCCTGATCTTTATCCCCAGCACCTGCAATTTATTTCTCAAAAAGAAATTTAGAAGGATTCTTTGAGGATTTCTATATTTTTCTTGAAGCATCTCAAGGTCATATATAAACAACTTATTTAGAATTTAAGGGACCATTACTAGAAAAGCATGGACATGTTTATGAACATATCTAAGTCAACAAAAGAAATAAATTTTGTGGCATAAAATGTATCCTATGGCCTCTCTGTTGGAATATTTACCTCCATATATGAGCAAGACAGGTGGTTCAATCTTCATTTATTCCTTTGGAGGGGAGGTATGGGAGAGATTGAGACTTGGCTAATTGCCAAATCAACTTCAATTCAACTAAAGACAATGACAGTAATTGCACGGTTATACAAAAAGGTACATATAGTATTTTGTTCTCCAAAAAGTAAATTATTCTTAGTTGTGCCTAATACCAAAAGTCTCATTTGACAATCTATCTCCCATCTATAGCTGTGATACATTGTCTAAATTGTCTGGATACTTAACTATGTTAAAAGATTTTCATCTATCAGTATGAAATCTGAGAACAAATAAATTTGGTAAGACTCACATAAAATAAAGGTGAGTCCTTCAATCATTGAAGAAACCTGTTAATTTTCTCTATCCCATTCAGAAATTTTAATCCCAAGGAAATTGAAAGTGATAGAAATTAGTTAATATATGACTATGGATATGCAGGTAGCAATTTAACATCCATCACTTTAAAACAGTTCCAGAGTATGACTCTGAAAGGGCCTGTGATACTATCTCCAAATCAAAGTTAACATTACACAAAACAGCCTAAATAAATTAAATGGTGGTCTAGACAGACTGGCATGATATTTATTCAACAGAAGTAGCCAATGGTCCTGGATCACAGACACTGATCCTTAAACCATTTGAGTTACAAAGATAAAATATGTTTCCTTCATTAAATATAAATCAAAAATCTAGACTAAGCAGCTTATGGCAGTTTGGATACACTCAGTAATTTTTTATCATGGTACTCACTAAAAGAGAACTAAAGGCATAGGTCAGAAGCTAAGGTAGATGTGCTCTATAGACGCCAGTGTGAAATTCTGAGCTGTGTTTAAAAGTATTAATAATCATCTTGGCTTTATGTTAACATATGGAACTGGTCTGCCAGATAACTAGACCCTTATATTTGGTCACTAAATTTGTGAGTTTGCTGGCCAGATGGGAACATGTGTTTATATAAACACGCATCCAAAAACAGATTCCATATTGTATCAACGGTACTATAGTTCCTTTGCTCTTGTACTCCACTCACACTCAAGTTCACTCCTTCCTGTGCACATTCACTCACTTATTTGTTTAGTATTCATTGAGCAGTGGGTGGCATGCTGCAAACACAGGGTTAACAAAATAACTGAGAATTTAAGAACACATGAAATCCTGACTTCACGAAGTTCCAATTAACCAAAGAAACTTTATAAATGAAATGGATTCACTGTTAATGTTATGCAAGTCAGCTAAAGTCTCAGCTTTGTCTTCTATAAAACGGGGATGGCAATACCTTAGAGCATTTCTGTCTTGTACCCAATAGTATGTCCAAGTACCTGGCACAGAACAGGCACTCTTTATTTATGAGCAAGCCAATGAATTATTAAACAATCACTATACAGGTCATTTAAATAATGGGTACACATTATAAAACAGATAACCTTAGGAAAATAGTTGCTTCTTTATATCAACTGCTGTACATGATAACAGAATAAATGTGATAACGGATATTTATCAAGCCCCTTAATATTTTTGTTTTCTTTTTAAAAGTACTTATTCATTATTTTTATTTTATGTGTATGAGTGTATTGCCTGCATGTAGGTAGGTGCACCTGTGTCATGCAATGCCCACAAAGATCCAAAGAGGGCATCAGATCCTCTGGAACTTGAGCTACAGATGGTTGTTAGCGGCCATGTGGGTGATGGGACTAGAAACCGGGTCTTCTGCAAGAGCAGGAAGGGCTCTTAACCACTGAGCCATCTCTTCAGCTCCTATTTTTGCTTTTCATTTTATTTATTTTTAGTTAATTAATCAATTTCCAGTTCTGAGGGTTGATCCAAGGACTTTGTATATGTCAGGTAAGCACTATACCACTGAACAACATCCCCAGTCCAATTTCTTATTTCAATTTTTTGTATATGTATGATATGTACTTTTATGTTGTGCATACATGTATTTGTATATATAGGACCATATATATGACAACATATATGTATTCTCTGCTGGGTGCACCAGGGTAGCTGGCCCACAAGCTTCTGTGATTCTCCTGTCTTAGACTCTCATTTTTCTATAGGAACATTGGGATTACAGACACGTGCTACCATATTTGGCTTAATATGGGTTCTGGATATTGGAAGTCAGGTCCTCAGCCTTGCAAGGCAATCTCTTTGCACCAAAAGCTATAACCTCAGCCCTTTTTGTTACTTTTAAAGAGTATTTGTAGTTCAGCATGATGCTGTACACTTGTCATTACAATATAGGTTGGAGCAGGAAGATTGCAGGTTCAAGGCCAGTCTGGGATATATAGCGAGACTGTCTGAAAAAGTGCAGTTATTACGCTTTCCAGAGTTTATCTTCTAGTCATTACGAGAGGAAAGCAGAGCAGGGCTTGTTAGCACCGTTTTTCAAGTAAGGATGTAGAAACTCAGAGATGTCATTTGACACAACCAGCAAATCTAGAACTCGTTCTTTTTTCCTTTCATTTTTATTAGTTCTTTGAGAATTTCATTTAATGTGGTTTGATGATATCACTCTCCTCCCACAGCTCTTCCAAGAGCCATCCCTACTTCCTTATCTACCCAACTTTGTGTCCTCTTTCTTTCTTTCCAAACCCATCAGGTCCAGTTTGTGCTGCCATATACTCTTAGGTGTGGGACCATCTGCTAGAAAGTAGTTGGTCTACCATGGGCCACATTTGGAAAAAAAAACAAAAAAAACTGACTCTCCCTTTCTTAGGAGCTGTCAACTGTGAAGAGCTCCCCAGCTAGGAGTTGAACTGTATGTCCACCTCCCCATCCAGGATGGGATTTTGTCTGGATCTTAAGCACATATTTGGGGCTTACAGAGTGACTGCAAACATCACTAAGCTAATGTTATTTTCATCAAAGTAGTCTCAATATCATCCACAAATTAAACTGTTCCTGAAGGTATCTCATAATCATATGGGACTGAGATCACACACACACACACACACACACACACACACACACACACACACACTAGTTAGTAACTGAGGAATAAGACATAATTAAAACAATCAATTTGTTCTAACTAAGAAGAGGGAAAAATAATGGTTCCAAACTCTATGCATACTTTTATAAGGGGTTATTTAACTCAAAGAGGAGAGAAGGCAGAAAAAAGATGGAAAAATAAATAAAATGTAATATTGGGGAAAAACCCCTAATATTTTCTGAGCTGCAACTAGGGGTTGTGTGCTATCTAGGTATTCTCTGTAATGAAAAAAGAGTGAGTTTTGAATATAGGTCTCAATAGTGCTTGCCTCTGCTTTTCATTGTGTCACTTATGTGATGCTTGTCTTTTCTGAGTCTATTTCAACATAAATAAAATGAATACAATAATGCACATGGATTGTGAGACTCAAAATATAACTGACATATATAAAGCACGTGTAAAATAGGAGGTAGGAATTGGCTAGGCAGTTAGGGTAAAAAGACCCCAAATAAAAGTAGCCAGTTTCTTGGCTAAAAGTCAAAATGTCCCTGGGACTGTTAGCAACATACTCTGTTCCAAAGGCCAAAAACGTCAAAAGTATTTGGGAGCTTGTATCTAATCCTTAAAAGATTTTAGGGTTACCTCTTAGGGGGGAATGTTAGAGTACCCAAAAGCTCCATAAAAATAAATAAATGAAAGAAGAGAAAGAAAAATGAAAAAAGAAAAAAGTGATGGGGAGATATGGGAGGTGTTGGAGGGGAGGGAGTGGGCATGGATTTGATCAAAACACCTTATATGCATGTATGAAATTCTCAATAACGTTTTTGAAAACATTAAAAAAACAGGTATTTACAGTATGAGTGCAATAAATTATTCTGTTAATTATTTTATGCAGTGGAAGAACATTTCCTTGAGTTATTGGAGCACATTTTAAAAGTCACACATGCTTTCCATGAAGCACTAGGGCAGCAGTTTGAAGATTTGTCTATTATATTTATAGTCATATCATCTTGTTGTACGGAAATCCCCTTCAGCCCTCAGTCCTACACAGCTACACCCAGCAATCATGCAGTGCCTTTTATTACAGATGAAGCCATTTGAAATCCAGTCTTTTCAGTGAGGATTGTCTCTAAGCTCCTGTGTTTTGGAAACAATATAGCCCCTGCTCTCATTCCATTAAACTCCACAGTGAACACTGTTCAGTGGTTCCAGTGTGAACACTGGCCTCTTTCCTTTTTTTCTTTTCTTTTTATTCAGAAGAAATAAGATCAAGTCAGGGTTTAAAATTATTACTGCTACTATTTCACCTGTCTCTTACCTGAAATTGAGGCCTCCCAAAAAACTAAATGACTTTTTTTTTTTTATATCTTAGTATATATCCTGGCTGTACCTGAGAACCTTCTGCATACAAGTTTACCGATCACAACAGACATAAAATAGTTCCTGAAATTGAGTCATAGGTGTTGACTAGCATGAAAATATATTTTACAAAATAATTTTGAATACATATCCTACTCAATAAAATGAAAGAGACTGACATTAAAGTTTGTAACTCATGAATATAAAAATATATTTTAAAACTATTTTACAACATTACCAACATTCAAAAAACTCCTATCTCCCCAATCCACTGGAGTTCCCTTTCAAAAATATCCTTAGCTTTATAAAGAATATTTTGCCACTATTTTTAGGAGATATACAGCTTGGAAACAAGGTCTTTTGGTTGGAATGATTCAAGTTTTTGCCTTCTAAAAGCTTGAACTCCTCCTAGGAAATGGTATGTTCTTATCTTTAGCCAGAAAAGCTACATACTCCAAGGATGGTCTAAAAAGGTGACATAAAATATTATCTTTATGTATTCTGCTAAAAATTTTATTAGTTGTTGTCTATCCCTGAAAATAGAAAAAAAGTAGGTTAGAGACAGTCCTCCAGTGTGTTACCACCAAGAAGAACACAGGTCAGTGTAAGATCCTGGGACTCCATCGTTCTGAGATAAGCGACAGATCAATTGGTAGAGGACAGAGGGGCCTTCTAGCGTAATGATTCCACATTCTAGCCAAGTAGGACTACATCAGCCTGAAACACTGCCACATGTACCAACCTAAATGCTTACACCTAAATTTCCCACTCCTACATAGAATCAGTATTTCAGATCCTGGTTTCTAAGTAGTTTGCCCGGAGACTTCCCAGACTCTGTTATCCTATGGATGATCGCAAGTTTTCACCTCATTACCGTCTACAATCCTATTCATTTAGCCACCTCACAGCTTATATAACCTGTGGAATTCATCTCCCAGGCCTGTAAACCTACTCAGAACCTCTCCCCTTTAGTGGGGGAACTTTCTCTACTCTATCCTTCACCTAATACAATCCTCACTACTTTATTGACCCCTCTCTGTCCTTGTGGTTCATTCCTTATAGTTGTAAGACAACTGTGAGATAAGAGATTAGAAATGAGAGAAATCCAAAGCATTCCACAGAACAGCTTTACTGTTGTTTTGGCATGTCACTTACTTTGTGAAGGAAGACATCGTTTGTTGAATGTTTCCTTCATCAATGTCTCTAGCAGTGTTCTAGTGTAGATATTAAATGCCCTCTGCATAGCTCATGTGTTGGTGCTGAAAGCTTGGCCCCTATCACGTGGTGCTCAAGTGGTAACTAGATCCTGGGGGCACTAATCTCACTAATGAGCCCATACGTGAAGGGTTATTAGGAGGTAGAGCCTAGATAGAGGAAGTAGTTCACTGAAGGACTTGCCTCTGAAGGGCGTATCTTCTCCCTGGCTTCTACCTCTCTTTCTCCCGGTCATACTCTCCGGCTGGCAGCTTCCCTTCATTATACCCTTGTACCACGATGCTTCTACCTAACCTGGGATTTGAAAGCAATAGGATCAACTCACCAAGGACCAAAAATTTTGAAACTGGAGCCAAAACAAAGCTTTCCTTTTTAAGGTGTTTTATTCATGTATTTTGACACCATGAAAAGTTGACTAGTACAGATAGGATGGGAACTATGTTTTATTTACCGCTGGATCTTTATTGTGATCAAAGGTTTCTGGTCATGATAAACATTTAACAAATCTGAAGAAAGCGGCATCTCTTTTGCATCTTTTTCCTTTACCATCAACTTGACAGTAAGAGCCCAGACGCTATCGGCTGAAGATGTCTCAGAATTTCATAGTCAAAAGTGTCTGTGATTATTTAGCTTCTAGTGGATACTCTATTTTTTTGTTTGTTTTTGTTGGCAGGGTCTTCCTGGTGTCAGCCTGCCTTGAAGTCACTATGGGGACCAGGGTGGTCTCCATCTCACAGAGATTTGCCTGCCTCTGTCTCTTGACGGCTGGAATTTGGATGCTCTGTTTTGAAAGACTATCTTCCAAAAGATCTGAAATGATTGCGTTTACAATAGTAAACAATTAATACCAAAATATTTTTTACTCCTCCTAGAAAAATCTTATTTTTTTGATAAGTAATTTACTATCATATTTTATTAGTGAAATACATGTGTACCTGATAAGTAAGGCTTGTGGTCAGTCTTTAATAACCACCATGATGACAGTAAGTTGGCAGAATTGGGGGTAAAATGAAGGAAACAGATTTTCTTTGAGTAGTTGTATAGTTTTATTAGTATTTTATTTTTTGTTATGACTTTGGAAATACAGATGTGTATTTGTATATTAGCGTATGTATATGTGTGTGCAAGCATAGCACACACACATACTATTATACACCCTTGGGGTTAGCATTTTAAAAGAACAGAACGCCATAATTAAGGAGAATTTAGTTCAAGAAAACTAAATTAGGTCAATATTAGTATACTTACACCATCTATATGATGCTATGAGATATCACATAAAAACATTGCACAAAATTTAGCAGATATTCTTAAATAAAAATGTATTTAAAACCACTGCACTTGGGGCTGGGTAGAGGGCTCAGTGAATAAGAGAAGTTGTCAAAAATGAGTACCTGAGTTTGAATCCTCAAAGCTTAATGCGAAAAGCCAGTCATGGCTGTGTGTCTGTGACTCTGGCATTCAGAGTCAGAGACAAGCAGATTCTGAGCACTTGCTGGCCAGTCATCCTAGTCCAGACCACAAGCCTCTGGTTCAGTGAGCAACCCTGTCTAAAAACAGAGCGTAGAGCCACCAGGGAAGACACATAACATCTTGCTCTGGCCTCTGCATGCATGCACATGAGTTTATATTTGCCCATTTCAAAGCATGTACCACATGTACAACACACACACACACACACACACACACAGACACTCCACTTAACACCTTTCCCTAAAAGTAACACAGAAAATAACTCTACATTATAATTATTTATCAGTTTTTCAAAGTTTTCTAGCAAATAGAAAGCAGACACATTAAGAGTTATATTATAAACCAGTATAAGTTGCAGAAAGTTCTTTGTGAAATGGAAACAGAAGCAACTCATTTGAAAACAATCTGAACCAACAGAAAAGCTGAGTAAACAAACCAATCATAAAACACCTATGAAAATGCTCTCCTGTATTCCAATTGTAACCAATCAGGAAATATTCAACAAAATCTCTCCCACTTCTATCAGTCTCAAGATGAAATATTATACTGCATAATACAAAGTAACAGAGTATGTTAGGACTTACATGAAAACAAAAAGGTACAACATTTACTAGGATACTAACTGCAGTTGATACAGTTGCTTCTCAACTTATGATGGGGTTGAGGTCTGATAAATCATTCATAAGCTAAAATAACATAAGCCCAAACGGTACTTAATATGCATAATCTACAGCATATCTTATTTTAGGGTCACAGTGTACTGAGTAATACTCTTGTTTTTCTTGTGAATATCTGGTTAGCCAATAGGAACCGGGTACTGCTTTTCTTCAGGTTTGTATTACTGACCTGAAAAAGGGTAAAAAATCAAAATATGGAGCAGGTTTTCTATATATGTCTAGCATATTCCTCTCACTTGAAAAATATTTAGGTTGAATCTCAACTCAGTAATATAATTTCTCAATAACATCCCACATAGAAGGCTAAACTCTCAGACTAGGAAGATAAACAAAATAGAGTGAATTCCTATACTTCTGTAGCTCATGTTTTGGCAAGAGAAATCAGGGGCAATCTTTATACAACCAGTCATACAGAAAATAATTTGATTTATGATGGTTGTGGGTGCTGCAAGGCAGAATTCATGAAGAGAAATAAGGAAGAAGATCTGCTCTGGTCTGAGTAGTCAAGGAGAGTTTCTTTGCAGAAATGATAATTGACTGAACTCCACAGGACTAGCAGGAATTGAGCAATCTGGGAACAGGACAGGACATTCTAAGGAGAGGGAACAAATGGGAGGCCTTTGAGGCAGAGTGAAGTTACTATCGTGATTACAGCACAGTATACAGGAGATACTTTTTCTCTAGATAAGATAGATGTGGTCCACATAATACCAGGACTTTTAGGCGACACTGAAGATTTTGAACACCACTCCAAAGAATATGATAAACCTTGGATGGATTACAAACAGAATAGTTTTGATAATAAGGACAGTGAAGACCATAATGATACTCCAGAGTTTTGTTATGTGTCAGAAAATGTTTGTATGTAAAACAGTGTTGATTCATTTAATTCTGACATTATTGTATAAAGTTTAAGTAGGAACTATTATTTTCCACATGCTACAAATGAGAAAACTGAAACAAGGCAATGCTAATGCACTTGGGAGAGTGCAACGACTGGCTACAATGAGAAGGAAAGAGTAATGGGGGGAAAAGGGAAGGTAGGAAAATGACTCAGGGGTGCTATGTCAGAATTTAGCGAGGAATGAAGCAGCTCAAACCAGTTTTCTGATAATGAAGATTCAGAATGTGAATGGAGAGAAAGAAAAATGGATTAGGCAATTGTTTAAGAAAATATGAATGAAGGAGATATCCCTTCCTACTTTTAGGTCTCTGGGTTGTAAACCTGGACCATATATGCACTAATAGGGAATCTGGAATGGGTAGTTTGGCAGTTAGATTATGGAATACACATGGTTCATGTTCAATCTGTGTGCCTGGAAGCAAGCCTGGTACAAATACTAAGTACTCAATTAGATATACAGGTCTGGAGCATGGACAAAATGTCTGAATTATATTTCATGTATTATATAATTAATTACATACAAATTGGATTTGTGAGGTAATCCAAAGAGACAGAGTACAGAATGAACACAGACCAGGACTGCAGCTAGAACATCTTAGCCATCAGAGGTTGTGTAGAAGGATAGGTAAGGCTGCTGAGAAAGACTAACCACTAACCAAAGAGAAAAGTAAGCGTGGAGAGACTACCAACCATTAAGATAAAAGTAGTTATTATTTCAAGATGAGAGGATTATCAACAAGGTAAAACATATTGGAGAGTTCCAATGAGGGAGGAAAAACCCCAAATATTTATGAGATGAATAAACTTAAAAATATGCGGGAAACAGAGGGTCTGGAGGAAAATTCTAAAACAGCAGAGTATGTGAGTCTCTCACCTTTTTATTCTCAAGAAAACTGTCCCTTGGAGGATTCTATACAGCAGAGTCAGAGATGGCTTCATGAAGACAGACGGGAAGCAGTTTTGAGACCATTCTCAGGAGACTGCAAGCCTAACCCCACAGCCTTAGATTCCTGGTACTCTGTATCTTTCATGTGCTTCTGGTGAAACTAAAGGAAAATGGCTGAGTTAACTAAGTAGTCCTTTATAGGATAAAAGACTTTCCTATACTCCAAAGGAAAGCTTATAAATAGGCAGATGGCCAGGATCATTTAGAAGGTATACTGATGATGCTAAGATCTCCAGAGTCAGCAGGATCTTAGACAGAGGCTAGTCAGTTACCACAAAGAACTGGGCTTAGTACCTAAAGCATAGTTAACATATTCTCCTGCTGCAGGATGTAGACCCAGATGTCAGCAGGACACTCAAAGTCAAGTGAAGACCCATAAATAGCCATAGAGTTCAGGAACAACTCAAAGGACAAAAGAGGAGCCTACATGCCACCCAGCTACAGGTTTTGATCACTATGAGAATTCATAAGACTTCCTTTACTTTCAAGTTGTCTGGTCAAGGGCATGGGGTGGGATAGATATATGCTGCTTAAACAGCCCTCCTAAGACAGTAAAACTGATGAATCATCTGATGAGACCACTAAATAATTATCAGTAATTATGACATTAACTGCTGAAATAAAGAACACTGCATTTTCCCCTTTCCATCTTTGAATAGATGCAAACCCACTTGTTTAAATGGCATGCAGGAATTGGAGACATGAACGAGAGCTGAACTGTAACTCTCTGGAAGAAGAGTAAAGGGAGGCAACTCTTGAAATTTGGCTATGGGGAAAGGGGTCATCGGATTTAGGTTCCATGGGACATGGAAGGATAAATTCTGTTTGTGTTGGCAAAGAACTGCATACATTGAAAGTGGATGGAAGAGATCAAGAAATGGAGAAACCAAAAATTTAAAAAAAAAGAAAATTGATGGATAACGTAGAGTACAGTGGAAGAAATGTGGACCTAACTGATTAGATGGCAATGACATCTTTTCTTTGTTCTTTGATAATTTGTATAATGCATTGATTACTCTTTTCAAAATATTTTTATTGAGTTTTTGTACTTTTCATACAACCGTTCTTACTAAAATTTACACCCCTCCTTCATCCATATCCCCATCCCTCCCCCGCACCAGACTGCATGCGTTTTGACATACACATTAAGTCCTATCATATCAAGCATTTGAACCCAGACATCTTTGGTGCAAGTTCATCCGCTGAAGTCTAGTCAGCCTATTTAGGGATCATAAGGAAGGTCTACTCTCCCTTACCTAGTCGTGATCAGTTTCCAACAATTTCCAGACTAGGGCCAACCCTGGGGCCCATTTCCCTTGCTCCCATTCTGGGCCTTATCTGGGGGCTAATCAACAGCTATCTAATTGGATTTCAAGTACTCTCAATGGCAGTGAACTCATGGGTGGTGCTGTAAATATAACCAAATACACATGACTGGAAAGGTCATAGAGCCTAGAGAAAACCTTGTCTCTGTCATATCTCTAGACAAATGAAATTTCTTACCATATGCTAAATAT
Organism: Nannospalax galili; assembly: GCF_000622305.1. NCBI lineage: Eukaryota > Metazoa > Chordata > Mammalia > Rodentia > Spalacidae > Nannospalax > Nannospalax galili. The sequence continues at coordinate 5,280,703 of NW_008347536.1, read as the reverse complement.
GAATCCTTATATTTACAGACAAGTATACCCTACACTATTCATCAAAAGAATCTTCTTTTTCCAACAGATGAAGGCTACTTCAGAGTTCCACAATTGGTCACACATAGAGAACATATATCTGAGAGATGCTCAGTTCTATGTGATACATCTACAATGGAACTTCTACACCTCAGGTTCATGGAACATAGAGGAACAGGAGGTACAGAGAATACTAGTGCACCCATTGCAAGACAGATGTGCACCTACACATATGCAGGCAATATACTCATACATGTAAAATAAAAATAATAAAATATTAAAAAACATTTATAATGATTTTATAAGCTGCTTATCTCTTTTATAGTATCTCATTTGTTCTTTAAATTGCCAATTTTAGGAAGACAGTATATTGTCCAGGTAATTTTTATATTTTGAGTTTCTTACACTATACCAATCACATGGTTATGCTCAATAAATATCTGTTAAGCGAATAAATGAATGTTAATGAGGGCAAAAGACACCTGAAAATTTTGTTCATGAGGCATGTATTGGTATGAACTACCTGGAAATCTATCAAACACCAAGGTCATATTCTTCAAAGTAGAAATTTTGCTGGTTACTCTGCAATAAGTAATCAAGGTTTACATAATTTAGAGTAAGAATTTTCATCAATATTATATAGATTATGATCATCTAAGCTCTTTAAATTTTTTTTTCATTGTGAGACAGGGTCTTCCTGTAGCTCCAGCTAGCATGAAACTCACTATGTAGACCAGGCTGGCCTAGATCTCACAAAGATCTGCCTTCCTCTGCCTCCTGAGTGCTGGGATGAAGGCATGTACCACCAAGCCGAGCTATCAAGTAAGTTCTTTATGACCTAAGTGACAATGACAAATACCCAAATCAATTATTATATGCAAATTTTGTATTGAACAATCATTAGAATTAATATTCTAGAAATTTTTTTTGTGGAACAAGGCAATATAAGCATATTATTGGGGCCAGGGATATGGCTCAGTGGGTAACTTGCTTTGCTATGCAAGCATGAGGACCTGGATTCAATCTCCAACATTGGCCAAGAAGCTGGTCATGGAGCCACATGTCTATGATTCCAGCACTGGAGAGGAAGGGACAGAATGACTCTGCGTTTGTTGGACAGCCAATCTATTTGAATCAGCAAGCTCAATGTTTAGTGAGATACTTTGTCTTAAGTAAGGGAAAGTGATTGAGGAAGATACCTGACATTGCATCTGGCCTCTACACCCATATCCAAGGATGTCCTTGCAAATATACACAAGTGTGTGTGTGCACACATGCACACACACACACACACACACACACACACACAAACATATTGTTAACCAAATACCACTTTAAAATAATACCAACACCCCAAACTTAGTTTTCTAAAACAAATGTGTGAAATGGCTTAAAATTGAACATAAATATAATAGAAATTATTTCCGAATTTCATTACATGACACTTTTTTGAGAGTTTTTTAATGTATTGTAAAATTTCCATATGGACATGAAATAATATTTTAAAAATAGCTTAAGGATTACTTTTAGGATCATTCAGACTTATGAAATTTTAAGTTTCTGCCCACTGCATTTGGAAGAAAAAAATTGATGGTCTACTTGTTAATCAATCTCAAATCTCAAATAATTTACCATGTATGATTTTAATTCTGTTTTAAAACCTGTTTGTAGAACTTAAAAATAACTATAGTGCTCTATATATTTTTATACAATCTTTCCAGTTTTAGAATAATCTTTTAGCAGTCACTTATATTTTAAGCATATTTCAAGCCAAACTTGAAACAGATTAGATGTTCCATCTCATGGACTTAAGGCACATACAAAGTCTTAATGACTTTACGTTAATTTTAGAACTCAGTTGCAGACTTAAAAGAGAATTGTGTTTTTTCTTTTTCTATGATTGCTTTGGCCTTTATTGGTTCATGGAGTGAATTTTGCTTTGTGTTAACCTATTTGTGCTATTTCCATTAGAATAAAGCACACTCTCTTTACAAGGGTTCTATTTTTAGGAGACAAGAAAAAACAACCCAGAAATATACCTCTTTTATGTCTGTTTCTGGTCTTCTCTAGAACAAGGGCCCTCATGCCTATTTATATGTTATTTACAGGTATATGAGCTCAACACTGACAGTACTATTTCAGGGGCAATGGTCTTCACCAGCAGGGCTGGGAATTGTTTACAGACTCTCCTGTGTCCCACTAGAAAGCATGCAGTTAAATTTTTCAACTGCTCCTTTCATCTTGATGTGGCTTATTTCTATAACATTCACAACTTTGCCTAATGAGTCATGAGGGCAGTGGGACTAACTCTGCTTGTCCTATCATCATTTGCCTAGATATAACTGTGGTAACAGCAAAGACAAAATGTGCAAAGGATTCTGGAAAACAATGGAGCATATTAAAAGTGTGTACACTGTGGATCTGACCACAGTGCACACAGACTCTTGTTTGGAGAATTATTGAAGGTATTGTAATTACAGAAACTCCTGAAAGTTCTCTAGTCTAAGCACCTGGCAGAACATGGTACAAATACAGATAGTAGTAAATGTTTGTTGAGCTCATGGGTAATTGAGCATGGAGAGGTGACAGGAAAATAAGGGCAATGGAAAGTCCTGAAAAAATGTCTGAAGAGTATTGTACTTTTCCATGAACCTCTAAGGGCCCAAGCACATGTGAGAGTACTTTGGATTTCATTTGCTTTACACAACAGCTCTAAGGAGTGGCCTGAGGTACAAAGTGGATGATGAGTGGATGCACTGGAATTTGAACCCAGACTGTCTGACTCCAGAGAATATTCCAAACCACCACACTGATGGTTTTCAGAGGAATTTCAAATGATGAAGCCTGTAGTTTAGACAGTGCTGAATTTAGCAGGGTACCCAGTTCTGATACACATCCCAATACTCTTTAGTGATTGTAAGGTTCCTTTCTTTCCTCTGGTTTGGAGACAGTTGGAGTGCTTCCCAGAGTTCAAGTGTTAAAGACTTAGCCCCTAGTTTGGTTGTACTGGGAGGTGGTGGTACCTTTAAGAGTTGGGTCTAGTAGGAAGTCTTTGGGTCTTTGGAGCCATGTTCTTTAATGGGATTAAAGTGGTTCTCAAGAAAAGGTAAATCTAGCTTGTTATTCCCATTTTTACTAATACTGCTTCCCAATTTTGTCTATACTGAAATCTACACACACACACACACACACACACACACACACACACACACACACTCCCATTTAGTCGCACCACGCTGTGAAAAGTTTCAGTCTTAGACTAATTGGATCAATCAGGCATTTGGGGTATGAAACACACTTGGCTGATGTAATCAACTGAGGCTGTGCAGCTGGTAGACAGGAACCACAGGGAAGCTCAAGCAGCAGCTTAAGTGGCTCAAACGTGTGCGGGTTTTCAAAGGGCCTCTCCTGACTTCAGAGTTCAAACATAATTCATAAAATACATCATCTCTTTGTTTTTGGCATTTCCTGCCTGAGAGTTCTAAGCTGTCAAATAATGTTCTTAAAAGCAGTGTTTTTATTTTAACTTAATGACCTTGAACACAACATAATCCATTCAATCTTGCGGGAGATGAAAGTGAAGGGAAACGGAACACCAAATAGACCACAAAAGAAGTGTTAAGGGCCTGAACAGGTTTTCTTTCACAGACTACCAGACAGACTGAAGATGGAGTATTAAGACGGAATGTAAAGCTTCATTCATTCTTTCATTATATGTCTCTAAAGTCTGCTCAGATAAGCACTAGGGCACAAGGGCACGTGGATTACTTCCAATTGCATTATAGCAGGTCTGAGGTCTGAGTCACAGTAAAGGCATGTGGAAAGGTGACTCAGGCTCTGCTGCAGTGCATGTAGGGAGAAAAATGAAGAGAAGGAGCCAGGAAAAAGAAGAGGAAAGGACAGAAGACAACTCATATAACATCAGGATATCTCTTGATGTCATTCTAGTGTCTTTGATGGAAGTTTTCAGTCCTGTCTGTATTCTACATGGTTTTTTTTTGGAGGGGGGTCTTTTTGAGACAGGATCTACCTGTAGCCCCAGCTGCCCTGGAACTCATTATGTAGACCAGGCTGGCCTTGAACCCACAGAGATCCACCTGCTTCTGCCTCCCAAGTGCTGGGATTAAAGGCGTGTGCCACCACACCCGGCTATGTTCTACATTTTTATACATATCAAAAGCAAGGACGTGAGATAGTTCAGTTGTGGCTTCAACTTTGGTAAATGTTGTCAATTAAGTGGCAATTACCAAAGAATTTATTGAACCTACAGTTTATTCTAAGTGTTTATTTCAATGAGGTTGGGCTTCACATTTGATAACTGGAGGAGTAAAGCAGATTCACTAAGTTGATATCAAGCTATCTGGTACTTACAATTGGTAAGTATTGGTAAGTATTTGATAACTGGAGGAGTAAAGCAGATTCACTAATTTGATATCTAGCTATCTAGTACTTGTGATTGCACAGTTGTGCCATGTGGTAGGGTGGTAGGGTAGTGCTTAGACAGCAACATGATACCTGATCAGAGGTTAGATTCAGTAAGCAGGCATGTCCAAACTTTTGACACTGTGATATAATGCTGTCATGTAAAAAGTCCAAATTCAAGAATCATGAAATTGGATTACAAAAAAGTCTCAAAATATTTTAAGAAAGTTTATGATTTTGTATTGTGCTGAATTCAGATATTCTTGGCCACATGGGGTCCAGGGGTTACAGTTTGGACACATCTACATGCATTCTTCCTGAGTTGGCAATGATTTCCAAACACATACATTTCTTATAAAAAGTATCCCTAAAACAATGATACAAAACAAAATTTCTATCACTCAATGCTTACAGAATCTTTTTCTTTCAATGCACTCTCTTAATGTGTTGAGAACCTAACAATGTGTGTCAAGTCTGTGCTAATGATTGTATATTTACTATTAAACAAAACAGGATGATTGTTTGATACCATAGATGGCTGAAGAAAACATTAAAAGGAGAAATAAGCAAATAGAAATAAAACCACAAGTGCCATCAGCAAGAATAGCAGCAGGGCTGACTTCGTTTATATTGGAAGGTCACTGGCAATCTTAGGCAATAACAGATAAATTAAGACTTGAAGGATGGTTGGGAGGCCAAAAGCAGAGGAACCCTCATTTCAGCAGAAGACTTAACAGTGATTTAAATCTTACATTTCCAAGGTATGAAAGGATTACATGTACCTAAACAGAAAGCAAAGAAGAGAAAGAAAAACAACCAGGATGAAACTAATACCAAGCTATCATTAAAGCAGAGCTACATTTAAAGAAGTTGCTCACAACACGATTGCCCTTGACAAAGATCATGGATGGTACATTGAAAATTGGTTAAAAATGATTAACACAAACTTAGAAAAGCAATGCTTTTTCTCATTTGTGGCACTGTTATCTGGGGGGCAATTAACAGCTATCTAATTCTCCTTAAAACCCTCTCAATGGGAGTTAACTCATGGGTGGCACTGTAACCACAATCAAATACACATGGCTGGAGAGGTCATAAATCCTAGAGAAAACCATATTTCTGTCTTATCTCTAGACAAATGAAATTTCTTATCATGTGCTAAATATGGATGCTCATATTTGCAGACAAGTGTACTGTACACCACTCATCAAAGGAAACTCTTCCTCCAGTAGAGGGAGACTCCTGCAAAATCTCACAACTGGTAACACACAGAGACTATACATTTGGGAGATGCCCTGTCCTAGGTGACATATCTACAGTTGAACCTCTATATCTAAGGCTCGAAGAACATAGTGCAATGGGGTGGGGGGGGTAGAGTGAATGAAAATCAGTGCATTCTTCAACTCTCACCATTGAAACTTCCTTATAAAACAGAGTGTGATGCATACAGAAGGCCACAACTGGCCAAGTTTTAGAGAATAAGAAATCGACTGCAGAATGTGTGTCCCTGGATAGGACTCCTATATTAAACCTCACCCACCCAAGGTTCAGGGACCATTGTGGAAGAGGGCACAGAAAGACTGTTAGAGTAAGGGTTGGCTCATGAACATAGCAAAGCAGAGGCTTTCAGGCCACTGGAAGCTTGCCCATGTGAACTTGTGGAAATGGTGGCATAGAGCACAAGACCCATGCCAACTCACTCAGACAAGGGCCCAGAGTGGAGTGAGGGAAATGGACAGAGGGTTGTCCGTAGTCTAGGAACTGTTGGAGACTGATTGCTGCTGGGTGAGGGAGAGTGTGACTTACATATGATCCCTAGATGGGCTGACTAGAGTCCACTGAACAAATTTACACTGAAGGACACTGGGATGCAAATGCCTGAATGAATCGTATTTAACATGTATGACGGAATTTAGGTCCAGTGGGGGGATGAGGGAGATATGGATGGGGTGGGGGGTCTAAATTTGATTAAGAATTGTATGAAATCACAAAAGCTCAATAAAAATATTTAAACATTTGTTAAAAAATGAATAAATAAACCGAAGATCCTCAAAATGGCATAGGTAACCAGGCAGGAAAAGTAAAGGCACATTGTTATCTTTTCCATCAATCAAGTGATAACTATGAGGTCACAATAATCAAGCATTTTCAAAAATTAAATATCAGAATGTCTTCAAAAAGTAAGATAAAAAATTTAAAGACTAACATCTCCAGAGAAATAGAGCAAACATAGCAGTTTAACTAAAGGAAGAAATGTATTCTAGAAATAGAGCAAACATAGCTGTTTAACTAAAGGAAGAAATGTATTCTAGAAATAGAGCAAACATAGCAGTTTAACTAAAGGAAGAAATGTATTCTACTGTTTATGTTCTTCTCTCTACAGGATCAAAGCACCTGTGACCTCTCAGGGTAGGGAAGAACAAAATGTTAAAAAGATCATCTTAAAATGACTTTCTTTGGTTAGTAGTGATTGCAACTGCTGATTTATTTATGGGTATCTTTCTAAGTTTGAGAATTATGTATTAGGTTGTATGCTGAGTCTGAATCATCAACGAATAACCCTGCATTGCAAAGTGTACATAGCTAATCTAGAAGTACCTCATTTGCTTTAAAAATAATTTATAGTATGAGTTAATATTTTATTCTTAATTGTCCTAAAGAAGGCATCTTTTCTTAGTATATTTCATGATCAGAAATTTCCTTTTTGAACAAAGAATGATACTAGTATATGCTTTCTGTCATGATGACGTAGTTGTACTGCCTCAATGAATTCTGCTTTTGTAGAGGGCTGGTTAAGCATGACTGATGAAAACATGGCTATGATGATAAAGTGCATTTCATGCTTGCTCATCATGTGAACATCTAGAACGAGTTCCTGATGCAAGTAAGGAAACATGTAGAATCTTAAAAGAGGCAACCACAGGCTTCATATGCAGGCACATGGTTTATCTCACTGTACTAGTTCCCTAGTTTCACAGAAAAGGAAAGGGAGAATTTCAATATGATTTGTGATGTGCTATTTCTCAAAGGTTAAGATGCTATGGAGACTCAGAAAGCAGGACTACCAGTTTCAGCATCTTAAATCAGGCTTGGCAGTGCTCAGAAGCATATTCATATTCAATATCCTCTTCCCATCTTCTTAATACCCATTAGGGCTCAGAGCCATTACATTTTGACTTTGAAAATTCCCAGTCACTCAACTGCAGAGAACTAGGTTCAGTTCCTCATATCAAATATTTGAAGGGTGCTTTTGCCTAGATAAACTATAAAAACATCTCCAAAAAACCTCCCTACCTTTCTCTGATGTAACTCAATCAATCTGAGTGAGCTTGGAGCTGTGGTAAGTTTATACCCCTGCTACATTTGGGGAGCACCCTGATGTTTCTCCAAGGGGAACACCTACTAATTCCATTTTTCCTCTTTTCCTCATGCTTCCCCAAACCTGGCAAATGGGAGTAGTTATCACAACTCCCACATTAGCAGAATAATGAAAGATAACAATCAGTTGGAATGACTTTTCAGAGGAAAATTACTTTAAAATTCATTCGATGCTAAAGTCAGCATAAATCTACCTTAGAGTTTTCTATAACATTATCATCCTATAAATAATATTTATCTTATTTATTCAATTCATTTAATTTATCCTGAATCAGAATATAAAGTCTGAGGCTAAGATTTTTTTCTACCAATGCATTAACCCTAAAGTAGAAAAGAATTCATGATAGGTGATCAAAAAATACTGGCTGACTAAACACATGTTTAAGCAGCAGAGGACAAGATAGAAAATTTGTACTTTGAAGTATTGGGGAAACCCGGCAGACAGGAAAACTAGTATGGTATATTTCTTTCCTGTTTTGTTATTTATGCTCACAACTGTTTTGTTTTTCAAGAAAATGTTTTACATAGCCAAGGCTGACCTAAAATTTGCTATGTAGCCAAGACTGGCCTTGAATTCCTGGTCCCCTGCTTCCATCTCCAAAGTTCCAGGATTAGAGGTGTTTGCCATGATACCTAGCTGTACTTTTCCTTTGATGGACAAGAAAATTGAGGCTTTTCATATTATTTTGCACAGAAAACAAGGGACATTTAGCAAGGGACATTACCTTATAAGACAGGAGCCAGTTAAAACTTGACAGAGGGCTTTCAAATGGCCAACAGAAAAGAAAAGAATTTGAGACCTAAGGAGTGGTCAGAAACACCTCCTAGAAAGAGACAGTGCCTAAAGTCCTGTATGATACACAAGCAGCCATCAGTCAGGCAGGGGGCCAGGAACATAAGCACAATGTTTTCAGTAGTGAGAGAAGAGGGGAGAAAGGGGTTCATGAGCTAAAGAAATTCCACTTGACGTCATGTTCTGGGAATAAGATGCAAAGAAGTGGTCAGGGATGAACTGGAAACTTTGGTGAGTGTAGACCATGTACTGCTTTGGTGCTGGGCCGAGAAGTTTTGGTTTTTAGTGAGGAGTAATGATGACCAGTTATGATTTATGTTGAGAGATTGCATGAGCTCCAGTGTGGGTAAAGCACTGAGGAGGACTTCTAGTTAGGTGGTTACTCTAATCCTGATGAGAGATGATGTTGGCTTGAAGCAGGCAGCCTGGAAAAGGCAGGTGGAATTTAAAAGGGCTTACAGAGGGGGAATTTACAGCCTCAGCAACTGACTAGGTACAATCAGTAAGAGTTATTGATGGAGCAGATGGCAATGTGAAGGTAAGAATGTAAGGAGAAGAATGGTCTGGACATAAATAATTTCCTGCATTTTCTTTATCCCTGTCCCCCCCCCCATATAACTCCTATACACCAAGTAAGGTATTTAACTTCTAGTTTCCAACTTACTAATCTGTATAAAGATTTTAATAATTTCTTTCAAGCAGATATATAACAAGAAACAGAGAACTTGGACAGATGTAACCAAAATAGTTTGCAATGAATTCAGGCCCTACCATGCAATAAAAATAGGATTTTAAAATCTAAGTTACTACTGAATATAGTGGTTCATGCCTGTAATTCCAATACTTAGGAGGCTGAAGAAGGATGATTCGCCACAAGTTTGAGGTCACCTGGAACACAAAGTGAGTTCTAGCCCAACCTAGGCAACAGAGTCCATTTGAAAAATAAATAATAATATAAAATAAATAAATATAAGTTAACAGCTGTTTCGCTTTTCAATTTTCCTACTTTCAAAATTAGGACAGTAAATGTTATATGTAAATTGCTGCTTGCTGTATACCCTAAATAAAATAGTAGCATCTTCTAAAACATCTCAAATACTTAAGAGCTATTATTACCATTAACAGCGTATCTATATATCTATGTTATAAGAAAATCACATCTTAAAAACTATTCAGGGGCTGGGTTAGTAGATAAAGTGCTTGCCACTCAAGCATGAGGTCCTGAGTTTGAATTTCTAGAACCTATGCAAAGCTGGATGTGGAGTACACATCTACAAACAAATGCTCCTATATTGACATGGGAGGTGGAGACAGGAGAGTCCCTGGAAACTCACGGCCAGCCAGCCTGGTATAGGTAGTGGCAAACAACAGAGACCTTGGTAGAAGGTGAGGATGGACAACTGAGGTTGTTTTCTGACCTCCACATGTACACTGTGGCACATGTGTGTTCTTATACTCACACGCACAAACACATTCACACACCCACACATCATATACACACACACATCCAAAAGAGTTAACCAAAAGTACACAGGTATCCACTGAATGATTTTCTAAAGAAACGAAGCCTATAATTTTAAGATTTGGAAAGTACAATGAGAAAGTTTGTAAAAAATATTTTATTATTTCTATTTTATGTTTATGAGTGCATTCCCTCTAAGCATGTGAGTGCACCCGTGTCATGCAATGCCACGGAGCTCAGAAGAGGGCTTCAGTTTCCCCTGGAATTGGAGTTAAGGACAGTTCGTAGCTGCCACGTGGGTGCTGGGAATTGAACCCGGGTCCTCTGCAAGAGCAGTCAGTGCTCTTAACCACTAAGCCATCTCTCTTTTTTTTTTTTTTTTTTTTTTTTTTTTTTTTATGGTAGATGTAGAAGACAAATAGAGTATAGGCCACAATTGATTGTAGCAGACTTGTGACCAATATATGTTAGGCAATAGTGGGCCAGGAGTTTTATAGTGGATGCAAAGTTAATTTGAGTGTATAGTCAATCCAAACTCTCAGGAGTCCTCTGTAATGCTATGCAAGTAAGTAACAGCACTAATTAAAATTTAGTTCCCTTCCCTTCTGGCTAAAGAAAACAATACATTACATTCAAGTTGCTAGGAGCTGGCTATCTATGACCACTCACTCAAAGCAAGAGGTAGAACTATCTCAATGTGTTTGTCTTGTGGAATTTCCACTAAGTATTCTGCACTGACCGAGGAAACCTCATGATGTGTGCAGACTTTTGAGTGAGGAGCCACAGCAGAAATATAAACATGACATAGTGTTCCACAGGCTCATTCTAGCCAGTCCAAGGTCACAGGACATGTAGGGAGGTTGTGATGAGAATCACCGATTTTCGGGTGTAGAGTATTTCTTTGGCTATGATTATGTAGGCTGTGGCAAACTTCCCAGATGGTCAGAAAATTCTGTGGTGGCTTGGGGTCTGGCAATTCAGCAGTGGCTTATAAATATTTAGGAGGTTCAACTTTCTGCTGAGGTTTTGAAACTCTGTAGCTTTGATATGCTTCATATGAAACTGCCTAAGTATGGTTACTTAATCTCCTTTTTCTAGAGTTTGGAAAAACTCATAACCATTAAAAAGAAGAGAGAGAGAAGCTATACATATTCACCAAGAAGCTGAGTTTTCTGTGAATAAGATTTCAGGCATGTTGGAGAGGACATAATTTCCAGGTGAAATGACCAAATCTGCATGGCTGTATTTGTGTGTATAAAATGCTGCCTACACATCTTGTATTCATTATTACAGTAGACAGTATTTTTGGAGGCACCAATTTGTTCTCAAGGTTATTATCAACAGATGTTTCATTATTTTGATCACACAAGACATGCTACTTAGAGCACTTATATATATGGGGCACCCATCATAAAATAATCTGAGAGAATGAAAGTGTATTTCCACCATATGGTTCAGTCAGCATGGAGCTATAAATTGTGCATTATGAATGTGAACTGGGTTAATATTCAATTTCCTTGTTCAGGATTCCAAGAATGAGACAGTCTTCTAAGATTAATTTATTAACTCAGAACCCTGATATTTAAACAGCAACTCATTTCACAGTGAGTACTGTCTTCATTTAACGTCATTACACTCGTTCCTCATTGAGCACAAATGCAGGCTGTGTACAAGTTGAGAAGCATCCTTTTGGAACCCAGAGTGGGGAATCCCCGTATTAGCTGTTTGAGTGCTAAGTTTTCCAAAGGGAAAGTCACAATACTGTATGAAATAGCCCTCAGCATTGACAGTGAGTGGACAGAGAAACACTAAAAGATGAAGGAAACAGTGTTTGTTGGAGCCAACCTCAGTTCAGATTTCTGCTCCATCACTTCCTAGCTGTGCATCCTCCTATAAATAAATCACTCACTGCCACGTTCTGTAAACTAGGTATGACTTCAGAAAGTTGTTTCAAGTAGGATTTCACAAGGTAATAAAATGAATCAACTTAACAACAAACTTCAGATTTCCAGAAAGTCACCTCTCTGTATTCAAGGACTCGCCACCTAAGGATTCACAGAACTGTGGATCAAAAGCATTCAGGAAAACCAATTGTGTCTGTACCATATACACTATTTTCAGTGTGGTAGGTATTATAAATGATCAATGGAGTTCGAGTTAACAGGCGTTTCAGAAAAGGGATTCAGTTGACTGAGGAGAACCCAAGACAGTAGTCATAGAAACAACAAAATAACCCTTAAGTTATATACATTTATGTGTGATAATATATTTTTATATACGTATGTATACACATGAACACTTTTATCTATTTTTTTAACCAAGTGAATCCAGTTAGTGCCACATAGATATGGGGTCATTCACTGGGGTATTGGCAACCTACCAGTGGCCAAGCCCCCAAAGAAAAGTGACCCCAGCAGCCATCAACTGCCAATAGCTCCTCAGCTAGGGGTAGGGCCTCTATTGCAACTCCTCCATACCTGCTGTAATGTTAACTGGTTTGATCCTGTGGGGGTTTTATGCAGGTAACACAACTGCTATGAATTCATGTGTGCAAGGGCCATGCATGTCCAAAGACAGGGTTCCACTGCACTTCTCCCCTTCCTCTGGCTATGAGAATCATTCCTCCACTCTTCTGCCATGTTTCCTGAGCCTTGGTGCACTGGGGGACAGGATGAATCAGATGACCCATCTCTGAATTTACAGACTTTTAATTGACTTGATTTGTGTCTTTCAAATCACAGATCCCACACCACTAGGGGGCAGTAGCATTAAGAGAAGCACTTTGAGGGGAGGAGCCAGAAGTGCCTGCCTTTCCAGTTGCTTCTGTGCTTAACTCCTTTGTCTAATCTCCCAGGTCTCCTCTCAAAAACAACACGTCCATCAAAATAACAATAAAACCCACAGATGGGAGAGACTAGTGAAGTGCATATTCTTGATTTTGTCTAAAATAAACTGATGTTAGTTATTAGTTACTGGCATATTTAGTTTTTCTGTTTGGAACGGTATATTCTAAAATGAAATGGAAATCTTTTTTAAAGATCTGCATATTCAATTTTATGTCTTAAAGGGTTTATATTGAGTACAATAATGTATAACTGTATTAATTCAACACTGTGAACCTAAAAATTACAGCCAATTTAAAAAGAGATGCATCTTTGCTCTGGAAACTGTTATTGACTATGTCAATGCTGTTGTAATGAAATGCTTCTACTAATTATGTGGTTATTAAATAAATTTTAAAAAAAGTCTGCTTAGGAAAACAGATTAAACTGTGCATATGTTAGCGATTAGACCACTTCAAGGAGTTATCTTTGTTAGCTGTGTTGTGGTTAGCTTAGAAAAGTCTTCACTTATTGGTGAAATGTTTTAAGACAGGAATAGTTGATGGCTGACTGCAAGCATGACAGTTTGTTAACAATGTTTACTCTGGTGTATGGTGTGAAATTTCACATTGAAAATGATAAGTATATAGGAGCTATGACAGGTTAAGCAGATACTAGCTAATTTTAAATGCAAAGCTTGAGTATCCTTAAATTAAACTCTTCTCAAACTGTCCCTCGTCTACTTTCTCATCACACACACGTGTGAGTGTGTGTGTGTGTGTGTGTGTGTGTGTGTGTGTGTGTGTCTACATTCAGGGCTCCACATGTGACTGAAAACATACAATATTTGTATCTCTGAGTCTGTTTTAGTTTACTAAATATGATGGTGAAAATTTCCTTGCATGATTAAAGATTTGGAATTAGTTTCATTTTTTTCTCTTATGAATAGCCAGGCTTTCAATTTTCCCAGAACAGTTTGTTCAAGAATCTGTCTTTTCTCCAATTTATGGTTTTGAGACCTTTGTCAAAAGGTAGGTGACTATATGTGTTTGTTTCTGGGTCCTTTATTCCATTGGTCTCTGTGCCTGGTTTTTGTGCCAGCACCATGCTGCTTCTGTGACTATGACTCTGTAGTAAAATAAGTATCCTTAAATTTTGTAACTGGATGTCTTCTGGAACCAACCTTCTGAACATATCAAGTCATATCTATGTTTTCCTACTCATTAAAAAAATCCCATTTTATTCAGAAAACACCCAAGTCAGTGATGGATCAGTTGTCCAGGCAGGCTACAATCAGCTGTGCAATGTGCTGCAATCCAACCACAGCTGAAAGTATTGGCAAAGTCACTCCTCAGCTCACCTCAGAGCATCCGAGGCACTGCCAAATGTGCTAGACTGCACCGCAAAGCCTGTGTTACAATTTCTATCAAAACAGTCCAAGCTGAAGACATCAGTGTCTCAAGTATGTTTGAAGAGGAAGAATACCAGTATGAATTTAGTCTGGAAGCTGTAATAACACTCCTCATAAAATATGTTGTCTCTTGTATATTTTATCACTAAATGCAGATCCAGAGAAGTATACTGTGGATTAAGAATCACTCTAAGATATGCCTGTGCAAAAGCTTGGGGTTTCATTACATCACAGTAAAATCAGTAAGGATAGATGTCTTTGCTTTTTCTTCAGGCATATGGCAGGAAATGACTACATAGATTAGGAAGATCCCTGTCAGCATTGCAGTATAGCAGTATAGATCCTGCTCAGGTAACAATGCTAATGCACAGGTTTAGCATCTCTTCTAACTCTTAATTGCTCCAAGGAAAGAATGTCTCATTAACTATTTCATAATAGTGTCTTATATACTTGTTACAGAAAAGATGATCAACAAGCCATAAATTCTAGGTACCACAGTGGGCATCCAATACAGATTTCTATTGAATTATTCTTAAGTTTTCAATGCTGGGTAATCAAACATGGAGCCTCCTATGTTGAACAAGTGAAAATATTAGAAGGGGGAATAACAATTATAAACATTGCTGAATGGAAAAGACTACATGGAAAACAGTTAAGGGGTAAGGGGTGATTCTTCAGAAAAGACAATTCAGGAAGAAAGCAGACATTGGTTTCACAAGGCCTGTCACATGAAGAACAGCTACGCTAGTAATAGTAGTAACATTAATTAACTTTTACAATGCTCATCGTATACAGGACTCATTTCAAAGGGATCATTTGATACTTATGAATTCATTTACCATCCCCAAGGCAGGTACCATCATCATCCCACTTGTATAGTGAGAATATTGAAACACGGAGTAACTTGCTCACATTCACAACTTTGGGATCTGCTAGTCATAATCTGACTTCACACTAATGACTACAAACACTATACTCAAAAATACTTCGATATCTTGGCAAAAACAGTTTGGTAGAAATGACCAGAATTCAAATCAACATAAGGAAAGTCTTTAAAACAGATGTTCAAAGTCTAGAGGGTTTTTGAGAGGAACAAGGTGAAAGCTTGTTCAGTAAAAATATTTCCTGGTTTGTCCTAGTCGGTTTCAGCTGCTGACTTGACGTAGCCTAGAGTCATCTGAGGGAGTCTCAGTTGAAAAATTGCTCAGGACAGACTCTTTTGTGGTAGCTATGGGTGTGAGGAATTTTCTTGATCAAGTTACTTGAAGTAGGAAAGACTTGCCCTAAATGTGAGCAGCACCTTTTAGTGGCAGCCCAAATAAAAGGATAAGAAAGAAGGAAATTTTTGCTTCCTTTTCTGCTTGAATAACTCACTGGTAAGTTCATCTAACCTGTTGTTGCTCTATTCTTTCTCTGATAATAGAACCAACCTTCCAGTGTAGACTGAGGACCAGCAGCTCTCCTGAACTCTACCAAGCCCTCAATATCAGATCAAGACTGTGGAGATATCAAGCCTTGTGGACTGCACAACTACTGAATTCTTGGCCTCTCCAATGTGATACAGACATTATTGGACTACCTGGACTATATTGTGTAGGCCAAACAAATCCTTTCCCCCACAACTGCTTTTGGTCATGGTGGTTACCACAACAACCAAATAGCAAAATAGAACAGAAATTGGTATGAGGAAAGTCGGGGTGTTGCCGTGAAGAACCTGTTAGGTGAACCTGTTAGGTGAAATTATGACCTCAACATTGTTTTCATTTGAAAAGTAAGCATGACACAGAGAGATGCTATTGTGTGTCAAGCTGACAAGGGGTGGACTTGTGACGGCTAATCCTGGGTGTCAACTTGACTGGATCTGGGATTAACTGAAATGAAAGAGATCTTCTTGATTGGATCATCTGAAGCTGGAAGACACG
>NW_008347536.1:5240835-5264119 GCF_000622305.1 Nannospalax galili | reverse complement strand
TTGAGCGAGAAAAGCCATCAAGTTCTCATAGGTTAATGACTGTTCTTGGGAGCCTGGATGATAAAAATACCAAGAGAACTGCACACAGTGGAGGCTTGGCTGGTGCAATTTCAGAGAGAAGTTTGAGAGTCCCTCAAAGACTTTTCTGGGGCCATTCCTGTGATATATTTGAATTAGAAATTTTTGATATAAAACCTTCTGTGCTTCACTGGGTGCTGGTAGCTGGGACTGAAAATTCAGCTGTGATTAACAAGAGATCAGCATCACTGATCAGCATCACTGAGGCAAATCTTTGGGGCCATATTTCCTCAGAGTTAGCATACAGAAACTGTGGTCCAAGGCTACACGTAAAGCCATCAGTAGAACTTGGCAGTGTTTAATAATCTCCCACTTGGTATAGGCTTTGAAGGTGTGGAGGAGTCAATGGAGGGCAGGTGAGGCTCGGCATCATGTGGTAGGTCTGGAGTTCCTGCAGAGAGGCCCTGATAGACAGCTGGTGAAAGTGAAGCCTTAGCTGCAGTGGAGACCAAGGACTGAAGGGATCATGGAGAGCAGTCAGGTGTGGCACTGTGTGGTAGGGCCAGAGTCCCTGAAGAGGGAGGATGAAGGCCAAGGATACAGATGCAGCCCGAGTTACAGTGGACATTCCAAGGATGTTAGAGATGCCAGGACCATTTGGATGTTCATTAAGGACAGAAGCTGGTATGGAGTGGAACTGGCGAACCTATGAGACAAACTATGTGCTTTGGATAGCAGAGCTGGTGATGTGGGACTGCCCAAGCCGTTTGTGGCTCAGAAGATCATGAGCATGTCATACACTGAACTTCAGTATTTGAGTTTCTGGATTTTGGTTTTGCTCTGATCTGGTTGATTCTATGTTCTAGTTCTTTCCTTTTGAAATAAGAAAGGATGTGTTTAACTTTTTTCTTAATTTAAAAGGAACAAAGAAATAAAGCTGGATATCAACAGAAACCAGAGAAAGTATACAAAATTATGAAAGCTAAACAATGCACTACTGAATGAAAATTGGGTCAAGGAGAAATCCAGAAGAAAATTTGAAAAATAAAATTAAAAATGAAAACAAAACATGACATACCAAAATCTATGGGACACAATGAAGAACCATCCTAAGAGGGAACTTGATAGCACTAAATGCCTCCATCAAAGAACTGGAGAGAGGGAACTAGAAAGATGGCTCAGTGGTTAAGAACACTGTTCTTGCAGAAGATCTGGGTTCAGGGTCCCAGCACCCACATGGCAGCCAACAACTATAATTCCAGCTCCCTACAAGCAGGCAACACACACATATACATAAAATAAAATATTGAAAAAAGAAGAGATAAAATACCCTCAAAAAACCTGGAGAAATAGTGTACCAATGACTCAATGATGAACCTCAAAGTCTTTTAAAAGGAAGAACAAACAACACCTAAAAGGAGTAGATGGGAAGAGATAATCAAAATCAGGGCTGAAATTAGTGAGAGATAGAAACAAACAAACCAACAAAACAAAGAATCAATGAAACAAAGGGGTTAGTTCTTTAAAAAGATGAACTTGATTGACAAACCCTTAGTCAGTTTAACCAAAAGAGACAGAGGACCCAGATTAAGAAAATCAGTTGAAAAGGGTAGCGTTTCAAAACACCCTGAGGAAATTCAGAAAATCATAAAGACATACTTTGAAAACCTCTATTGCTCTAAATTGGAAAACTTATAAGAAATGGATGAATTTCTAGATATGTATAACATACCAAAATTAAACCAAGATGAGGTAAACAACTTAAATAGACCCATAACAACCAATGAGACAGAAAGTAATTGAAAATCTCCCAACTAAAAAAACATCCAAGACAGGTGGATACAGTACATAATTGTACCAGACCTTCAAAGAATTAACACCAATACTCCTCAAGTGATTCCATAAAGTAGTAAAGGAAAGAACACTCCCAAATTAGTTTTTGAAGCCAGTATTATCCTGATACTGAAACCAGACAAAGATCCAGTGATAAAAGAAAATTACAGGTCAATCTCTCTGATGAACATAAATGCAAAATTTCACAATAAAATACTTGCAAAGCTGACTAATGTGAACAGGGAGCAATGGACATGGATTAACATGTGTCTCTGTAGTAGGACTCTGAGTCCTTTTTGTATATGCCCAAGAGTGGTACGGCTGGATCACATGACATCTATTTTTAGCTTTCTGAGGAATCTTCACAGTGGCTACACCAGTTTGCAATCCCACCAGCAGTGAATAATGCTCTCCTGTCCCTGAATTCTTACCAGAACTCATCATATTTTTTTTTATCATAGCTATTCTGATTGGGGTAAGAAGAAATCTCAAAGTAGTTTTGATTTCCATTTCCCTAATGGCTAAAGATGTTGAACATTAAAAAAAATTCTCAGCCACTTATGTTTCATCACTTGAGACTTCTCTGTTAAGATCCTTATCCTAGTTTTTTACTGTTTTTTTTTTTGCTTTATATTTATTTTTCAAGTTCTTTGTATATTCTAGATACTAACTGTCCTATGTATAGCTGGTTGTGATGGTTTGAATGAGAATGTCCCCTATAGGCTCCAAGAATTTGGCCATTTTGTTCCCAGTTGGTGATGCTCTTTTGGGAGGTCTTAGATGGTGTGACTATGCTGGAGGGGGCACGTCACTGGGGGCAGGCTTAGAGAGTTCTTTAGTCTTGCTGGATCTCAACTTGCTCTTGCTTCCTATGCCTGCTTGAAGATGTGAGAGTTTAGCTTCTACTCCTCCTCCAGTCAACTCTGCTACCATGCCTCCCCACCATGACAAACTCTTGCTGCTTGGGACTGAAAGCTCAAATAAACTCTTACTTCTATAAGCTGCTTTGGTCAGTGTTTCTTTCACAGCAATAGAAAAATAACTAATACTCTGGTAAAGATTTTTTCCCATTCTGTAGCTTGCCTCTTCACTTGAATGATGGTGTCCTGTGCTATACAGAAACTTCTTAATTTCATGAGGACTAGTGTGGTAACTGTTGGTTTTAATGTTTGTGCTTTTGGTCCTGGTCAGAAAGTCCTTTCCTGTGCCTGCATGTTGTAGTATGAGTATACGCTCTGCTTACTCTTCTGTCAGATTCAAGGTACCAGATTTTATGTTAAAGTCCTTCATCTATTTGGAGTTCAAGTTTGTGCAGGGAGAGAGGAAGGGATCTAGTTTCATTCTTCTATGTGTACTTTCCAGTTTGACTAAGACCATTTGTTGAACAGCATGCTGTCATTTGCCCAATGTGTTTTTTTAGTCCCTTTCTGTAAAAAGTCTGTTGGCTGTAAGTGCTTGGACTTAAATCTGGGTCCTCAACCTTAGATATCTATCAACTGATGAATGGATAATGAAAGCATGATGTATTTACATGATGGAATTTTTTCAGCTGGTAAAAAAATGAAATTATGAATTTGCAGGTAAATGGATGGAATCAGAAACAATCATCCTAAGTGATGTAACCCAGACCCAGAAAGGCAAGCCATCTTCCTTATAGGAGGATGCTAGGTTGTATCTTTAGATAGGTGTGTTTCAGTTTGAAAATACTTAGAGATCAGCAAACTAATAAGGGTCCATGAGGGGTGGTTCAAGGGAAGGGATATAGAATTCAGTGATATAAATCGAAAAGGGGGACAATGGATTGATTGAACAGGTTGAATGGGGTGAAGAATGGGAGGGTAGAGCAAAAGAAAGAGTAAGAGAAAGGAAAACTAACACCAAAGGTCTTTTGAGTCATATGGAAATCTAAAATAGAAACTTCTTTCAATGTAAACATATAGAATATTAAGAGAATTTGAATGTAGTTACCCTATAATGAGGGTTCAGTGAACCAAATAGATGCCACAGACTAGTAAATGAAAAGTTCAGTGCCAGGAATGGACTCCTCTTTTGGAACTGTTGACAAGAGAGAGCTCATAGACTAAAAAACAATGCTACCTATTGCCACTGCACCTGGCCACCAACCAGATCCTGAGGACAAGACCCTATGATTAAAGATACTACACACCTGGGCTTCAAAACAAACAGGAAAAAAAATCAAGCTGATACTGACCTTGAAGTTTCATCCTTGCTGGCTAGTTTTCATAGTATTAGACAGTCCTATGCATTTTACTGACAGAAAAAGATAGTTGTTATTCTTACCCAGCTATGAACCCTGGGAACGACAATAACAACTGGCTTGGCAAAATATGCCCACTGGCACAATAGTGGTACAAATGTACCAAACGCTTTTAATTGGATTTAAGGCCTCCTTCACAAGATGGAATCAATACCTGACACTGGTATCATGGCAAAGAATCTGTGGCTGGACAAGGCATGGGGCATAGGAGAGAACCTACTATTATCATTCTGATAGAGACATAGTATTAAACTGACTCTCAATGGCTTATTGTTATACCCATAGATTAGGTAATACATTTTTCAACTTTCACCAGAAAAGGTTCTTCTTGCAGCACATGGAGAGGAGCACAGAAACTCACAACTCATCAGCACATAGAGAATAAGAGACTACAGAGTGCTGAGCCTTAAGTGGGACACCTATATTATATAAGCTCTTCTCCAAGGGCTCAGAGATCATCACTGTGGATTAAGGAGTAGAAAGATTGTAAGAGATGAATCCAAGGTAATTGTGTTGTCTGGACATCACAGTGTAGTGTGTAGTTACACATACGAATCCACAGAACTTATGAAAGTATGCACAAGACCTGTGTACACCTGAGTCGAACAGGAGCCCAGCATGGGCGAGGAAGGTGGGCAGGAAACACCAGCTGTAGCCAACGAACTGCATTCTGATAGATGCTGGGAGAGGGATAATTAGTTTTCCTTACTGGAGTGATGCCTGGCAGGTTAACTGGACTCTAAGGGATGGACCTATACCTAAAAGGATTTAAAAAACACAGATTAGACTCAATAGACCTTTAAGAAAACTAGTAACAGAGGATACAAAGCCAGGGGAGGGTAGTAAAGTGCGGGTGGGGAAGAGAGAGGAGGTCCAGATATGATCAAAATTCATGGTATAAAATTCTCAAGTCAATAAAAATATTTTAAAAAAATACTTGCAAACCAAAGGCTAGAACACATCCAAATGCTTATTCACAATCAAATTGGCTTCATACTAGAGATGCAGGGGTGGCTCAATATACATAAATTATATGTTGTAGACTGTAATAACAACATGATAAATTGGGGGGACAAGAAATGAGTATGACTTAAAGTGGTGTGCTTGTGTGTGAAGTCCTAGTTAGTTTCAGCATGCAACTTGGCAGTCTAGAGTCAACTGAGGTAGTCTCAGTAGAGGGGTTTCCAAGATCGAACTGGGTTGTGGCCATGTCTGTGAGAAATTGTCTTGCTTGATGATGGATGTGGAAAGACCAACCAACTGTGCACAGCACCATCCCCAGGCAGGTTGGCTTTGGCTTTATAAGGAACATAGCTGACTGAGCCAGGGGGCAAGTCTGTAAGCAGAGTTCCTCCATGATTTTAACTTCAGGTTCCTGCCCCGAGTTCCTGCCCTGACTTCTCTCAATGATGGATTTTGGCCTGGAAGTGTAAGATAAAATAAAGCCCTTCCTTCCTCAAGTTAGTTTTGTTCAGAATATTTCATCACAGTAACAAAAGCAAACTAGAACATGGTTTTAAACATTTATGGGTTACTTTTCAAAAAGTAGGGTTAAATAATTGTAAATGGTTTTAAAAAAATAATTTGTTATGAGAGAATGTTTGCCTCTGATTTTAGCTTTGTTTGAATGAGAAATCAATGACTTCATTTTGATGTGTGTGGACAGCCTTGTTTGGGAAGGCTGGCTATTTGGATCCTTTTAGTGTTTCAAGAAAGAGAAAAGCAAAGCAGCAAGAGATCATGGGAGAGGAGTGAGACTGGAAGTTAAAAACGTGAATTGTGTGCTGATCATTATAATGTATTGAGCGTGGCCTTGGGGAATTCACGGAAATACTTTCTAAGTGTTCTTTTGCCCATTTGCAAAATGAAGACCATCATGGTTTATTTTCCTATTTCACAAGGTACTTTAGAGATGGAATATCAGAAGAATAACTTGAAAATAATGAAGTAATATTAAAATATGAGATTTAGCATTTAGCATAATGTAGATATCATATCAACAGAATGAAATGGCTATGCCACATGCTAATGGAACTGCAAGCCCACCTGTTTTGATTCACAAAATATGTCTATATTTTCATACAGAAAATTTCCAACACATAATTGGAATGAAATTTTAACCAAAATATTTTTCATGAGTTATAAAAACGCTAAATATACAAATGTGATATCATTTTTGTGTTTTTCTTCAGAGTCCATTACTGGACTTTGACCAAAATTTAAGCAGATGGTTAGGGAAAGGAGAGCATGGCTTATTTCACAGGCATTAAGAAATAATTTTAAACAGAAAAAAATTCATCTCTATCCACCTTTGTCATTTTATTGAAACTGCTTTCTGAATGCTAATTGAAGGCAATGTGCCATTAGGCTTAATTTTCCTGCTGGTAAATGTAGTGAAACCTTGAAGACAATCCAAACATATATCACAACTTGTGAATAAATAATCATTTTACTCCTAAGAGGTCTTTCATAGTTTCCATTCCTGCTGGTGGCTCACATCATGATTGAAGAACTGAATGGGTAGCTCTGCCACACCCTGGTCTGCCACAAATGTCTTGACATTTTTTTATTTTTATTGAGTTTTTGTGCATTTCATACAAAACATCTTATACCTCCTCCCCCATCCACCTCCCATATCTCCCCACAGGATTCCATGCATTCTGTCATATATGTTAAGGCCTATTGAGTCAAGTGTGTGTACTGTCCTTCAGTGTAAGTTCATCCACTGAAGTCTAGCCAGCCCGAGTCTCTCCTGTATAGACCAACTCTCCCTCACCCAGAAGTAATTAGCTGCCAATAATTCTTCAGCTAATGTTGGCCCCTGTTGCACTTTTCTCCATGGGACCATTGAAGAAGAGGGGGCAGAAAGATAGTAAGAACCAGGGTTGTGCAGAATCCTAGGAAATAGTGTTTTAACTTTTTTATACCACAGTTTGCTTGCCCTTTAAGTTGTGGCCATAAACTTTTGAAACAGCTTGTTATTAAGACTGAAATAGCTGTTATAATTGACATATGAAGTTTGTTCTAGTTTCATTATATTGTTTTGTTACATTACCAGGACCAAAAGTAATTTAGGAGATGAAAGGGTTTATTTTAGCCTACAGGTAACAGTCTGTCACTGAGAGAAGTTAGGGTAGGAAATCAAACAGGAACTTGAAGTACAAACCATGGAGAAACTCTGCTGGCTCAATCACAGAGATTGGGGAATAGCGCCTCCCACATCAATCAACAATCAAGACAATGCCCACAGACCAACCTGATAAACAGCTATTCAACTGAGACTCTTTTCAGGTGATACTAGGCTGTGTTGAAATTACAGTCAATGCTAACTAGGAGAGACTTCAATCTTTAATAACTGACTGAAATTGGCATCTTTTGTTGTAGCAGCTACCCACTACCAACACTAGAAAAGAAGCACCGAGCATTGGCTCCAGCTTACAAAGAACATTTTACTTTCCTGTCTATTACCTATGGATCCATCCATCTACAGATCCATCATCAATGTGCAGACATACCTAAATAAAATACAATCAAATGAAATAAATATGTATATATAAAGGGCATACAGATAAAATGTATATGAATGAAAACATGCATATGTATTTATACATATATTTAAGCATGTATGTATATATATATGACATACACAGTTCAGGAAGAAAAAAATTTTATTTTGCATCTCTTAGTAATAAATTAAATGAGGTCCTTCTAGTGTTTAAACATAGCCAAGTATAAAATGTCAGTAAAGCGAGGCCTGTTTCAGTTTTTTTTAGAGATTTGAAAATTTGGACTCCCAATTTCCCATTAGTGTAAGTAAAATCAAAGTGGGCAGGAGCCATGGTACTTAACTTATCAACAGTTGCAGGAATACTGTCAAAAGATTTATTTAAACACAAGACTCATGTAGAGTAGTATACATGACTTTGTTTACACTGTTTTTACACTTTCTTTGTTTAGCTATATTTGAGTTACCATAATTGGATAATATAATACCAACAGCTCTTTCTCAATAAAAATAAGATATTGAGGTTAATGCCTAGCTCTTCGAAAGAAAAATGTACTGAAAAGAAAAAGGGTATCTGATATTGTCTTGTGATCTTGAATATATTATTAGTCTCCAGTAGCCTTAGTTTTCTAGCTACAGTTAAGTGATTCTGAGCAAAGGACTCTACTGGACCCAGGCTTATCATTCTGGGACTTGAGTACTTTACTTTGTCTTGGTTGTTTTGGTACTGCCTACATATTATTTGCTGTTTACTTTTCTCACTGCATGTACAACAGTGACTTACTTTGGCCAGATTGAAACAAATAAGGACTAGGTGTCACTTCTTGTGATAAAAATCTCAATTCCAGCCAGGCACAGTGGTACACATCTTAAATCCCAGCACTTGGAAGGCAGAGGAAGGTAGATCTTGTGAGTTCAAGGACAGCCTGGTCTACAAAGTGAATTCAGGTCAGCTGAGACTACAAGGAGACCCTGTCTCAAAAAGACAGAACCCTCCCCCCTCAATTCCAGATTGTGACTTACAAATGCTAACAACGTCTTCCTCAGTGTAATGGTTAAGTTTTAAGTGGCAGACCACTGGGTTAAGAGATACCCAGAGTGCTAGTAAAGTATTATTTCTGGTTATATCTGTGAGGGTGTTTATGAAAACATTAGCATTTAAACAGTCGACTGGGTTAAAAAAATTGCCCTCACCAATATAGCTAGGCACTAATCAACCTGAAGAGAGTCTAGATAGACCAAAGGGCAGCAGAAGGAATTCCCTCCCTGCTACAGAGGAAGAGAAGATAAGCATTTTCTTGCCGGAAACATCAGAATCATGGGTTCCCAAACTTAATTGCTCTTCTCCTACTCCCTTTTCAAGACATCATCAGCCTTGAGCCCAGACTGAATTATACTAATGACCCTTCTGTCCCTCTGGCTTACAGGAGAAGATAATAGAACATAGTGGGTCTCAATAAGCATATGAACAAATTTGGATACTAAATATCCTCTTTTCTACTAGCTATGTAGATCAGGCCAGCCTCAATCTCACAGAGATCTGCCTGCCTCTGCCTCCCCAGTGCACCATGCCTGACTCACTAAGTGTCCTCTTACATATCATTATATATTGATATGGTTTCTCTGATGAACTCATACTATGATAGCTCCTGGCCTTAATAACTAAAATGGGAGCAACATACACAGCTGTGATCTGTTAGGTCATTGAAATTTTGAGTAGTTTATCTGCTTAGTTTAATGTTTCTGTAGAATTTCACTTTAAAGACTGAACACAGGGCTGGAGAGATGGCTCAGTAGTTAAGAGCACTGTTCTTGTAGAAGACCCTGGGTTGAATCCCAGCACCCACATGGCAGCTAACAACTGTCTGTAACTCCAGTTCCAGGAGATCCACACCCTCTTCTGTTCTCTGCAGGCACTTCATGACATGGGAGTCTTACATACATGCAGGCAATACACTCATACACATAAAATAATAATAAAAAATAAGAAATTTTAAAAAACCTAAGCACCTACTTCATGCCAGCTGCTAGAGATATAAAGTAAATACAACATGGTCCTCATTTTTAGGTAGTGCTAGAAACAGACACAATATGAATACATGGCAAGCTGGAAGCCTAGAGGTGAAGAGCGCGTACAAGGTGGAATGAGCTGTGATGGAATGAGGGGCTGTGGTGGAATGAGGAGTTTCAGCAGGTGGCGTATGGGCTGGTTTTGAAGGCTGGGTTGAGGCTGGTCAAATAAAACCAGTAATTGCGAGAAGAGAATTTTTAGGATCAATAATACTGACGGGTAATTTTGAATTAAAACAAAGTGATGTTCTATTCTTCCCCATGGCTGAACATGCATTCTTTAAGGAAAAGCTATATAGATGAAATATTTTAAATTTTAGAATCAGATCAATCTCCATGGAGATTTGGATGTCTCTGAAGAATTTCAAAATACATACAGAAAAAAACATACAGGGTGCACACATTCATTTTTTCTAAAGGATGGATAATTTAAAAGATAAAAAATAATGAAACTATCAAGTTAAATGGAAAAGTTTAACATTTAAACCTGTAAATTCTAACACTATCTCAAATATTTAAAGTAACTTTTAGGATTTCCCAGTACAGAGGCTGCATGGCTAGACTCTGTATTCAGATGCTACTGCTTTAGGTCTTCCTATCCACTGAAACAGATACGCACTGTGAGGCAAAGTATGGACAAGGAACTTTAAAAACACAGAAGAGGAATACCATGCCTTTGGGAGAAATGAAAGGATTTGTAGAGGAGGTAGAGGGGAGAAGGAATCCTCTGAAAAGGCAGAAAGTCTCTGTGAAGAAGAGAGTCACAGTGAGGTTACTAAATAAGTGCTGGGTCATGTGGAGAGAGATTCTTGTAAAATGGAACAGGGCAGGCAAGAAAACAATTTTCAGAGATAAATATTGTGAGGCATGTTGAGGTCTTAAGCGATTTCCTTAAGAGTTTTATGACTGCCTATAGCACTCAGAATTTTAAACACAGGTAGCATAAGCCCCAATTCAAACTGAAAAACATAATCAAGGGTCCTGATTATCTTCTACATGGAAAATTCAGACAGAGTATTTCAGATGGTTTGTTCCTGGTCCCGATGTGTAATCAAGACTGTTTGTCATTGTATTTAACTATTCAGACATCTAAAGTACAGCTTCATTTGAAATAAGGCACCCTATATAGTCATAAAATGACTCACAGCATTTCTCCTGGACATGAGCTTTCTTGCTTCATGCCCAAGGAAGAGGATAGGCTTCTGATTCAGAATTTTAAGGCAGAGTTGTGGATCTCCCTCTGATGATACTGGAGTAGGTTGCCTACCCACCAGTGATAGAACAGGATGTGCTAACAGGGGACATCAACAAGGACCCATGGGTGGAGTTCAAAACTCTCTTAGTGTCCAGAAAAGCATGTGGGTCATACACAGGAAGTCAGACATCTAAGCCAAACTCAAGGGACAGCCATGAACACAGTGGAAGAAAGAAACAGGAAGACAAGCAACCATGCCCACCTGATGGAAAGGGTGAAGCATGGACAGACAAACTAGAAAAGACAACTCAGAGGGGTGATGGATGTCACAGAAGTTACTCATGAGGATGAATGATCAAGCAATATGCAGGTTTCTCTGTTACTGAGCAAGAAGATAAAAACATGGGATAATTGTGGATATGATTGAAATCATTAGAAGAAAAGTACTAAGATTGAAAGCTTATATTTCTGGTAGCCTGGTAGTTGCAGAAAGTACTAAAAATGACAGGCTATCTTCCCTGTTAGACTGACTGTTGAGCTACAGAAAAACATAACCATATTAGTTAGTCTTCGTTCAGGTACAAGTAACCAAAACCCCAGCTTTTGTTATTTCTCAAGATTTAAAATCTAATAATCCAGATGGGACTGCTGGGTCTCTTTCTGCTCTGCTCCCTGGATCTTTGATTTTTATGATTTGCCAGATAAGGTATTTCTGTCATAGTCCTGAATACCCAGGGTGTATACACACACGTAAAGGTTTTCTTGTCAAATCTCCCTAGTCATTCATACTTCCTTGATACAGATCGAGAGAGAGAGAGAGAGAGAGAGAGAGAGAGAGAGAGAGAGAGAGAGAGAGATCCTCTGCTTAGAAAACTCGGTTTGGTCATGATAGGGACTTGCCATTTCCACTCAAGACTTTTGCTATGATTTTAATAGCACTGCTAAAACAAATGTTGAAATTTAATTGACATTTTTTTCCAGTATTGAGGTGAGGTCTTTTAATGGTGGCAGAACATGAGGTCACTGCTCTCATGAATGGACAAAGACTATTAGAGTGGGTTAGTTACTGCAGGAGCGGATTTCTTATAGGTTGGGTCCATCTTCTACCCTCTCTGTATCTCATGCCTTTCTGTCATATGAACAAGCAGCCCATTGGCTGTCCCCTCGCCGGATGCCAGCACCACATTCCTAGACTTCGCACTATCCAGAACTGAGCCAAATAAACTCTGTTTCTTCCTAAGTTATCCAATCTATGGTACTCTGTTGCAGCAATAGAAGGGACACTAAGGCACCTTTCTGATACTATATTTTTCCTAAAAGCTGTTTTGTTTTTTTCCCCCTAAGCTGTTAGTTTTAAATGTTCTATTCTGTGAGCCCTGGCTGTACTGGTGAAAATCAAGAACTGCAGCAAAGAAAACTGTCACAAGAGAATCATGAAGAAAATATATTGACCAGTTTAGAGGAGGTGGGTGCAGAAGGCTCAGACTAATAAACTGAAAAGATCACCTGTTAATAATCTGGTGACAGAGGTTTCTGAGGTGGAAGAAGGATGATTACTCAGCTGGAAACTGCTAGAAAAAAAAATATGGGACCGCTGGAGTCAGCAGCTGAGTTTCCACTTCCACGCATCTTGTGCTGATTCATCTAAATCAGCCCTTTGAGGTATGTTTACTAGGTACTCCTCAGGCCCATCTTTGATGCCAAAGGAAAGTTAGATTAATGACCCCACAAATGTCTGTAAAATATATTTCTAACATTTTTTTCTTGACATCTGAGTCCTGTGTTTACTACTGCAAAAACCTTTCCCCACATAAGAAAAGCCTGTTGGTTCTCAAATCAGAAAAAGGTTTTAGACAGTGGAGACTTAAATTTGTAGAACTGTCACTAGCCATTCCTTTTGTCTGCTGCTTTTTAAAAATTGATTCGATATTCTTCGTAGTTGGAAATAGTATTGAGTTGCTTTAATGGAAGATGTGTGGGAGATGCCAAAGCTGTTCTGTTGGAATCACTTGCTTAAATCTATTCTCAGTTTAGAAAAAAAGGGGAAGAATCCAAGTAAGGCAATTTATCAGACGGTTTTGTGTCACTACAATCAAACACCTGGGGCAACAAACTTGGAAACAGAAAAGATTTATTTAACTTACAATTTTGGAAATTTCAAATTCAAGATTATTCAGATGTTCTGTTCTCTGGTGAGAACAGTAGATAGAGGCACATCATGGTCCACAGAG
The DNA here is from genome assembly GCF_000622305.1 of Nannospalax galili. Lineage (NCBI taxonomy): Eukaryota > Metazoa > Chordata > Mammalia > Rodentia > Spalacidae > Nannospalax > Nannospalax galili. The sequence continues at coordinate 5,250,989 of NW_008347536.1, read as the reverse complement.
AAGCAATGATCCCACTTCTCTTGGAGAGAACAGAGAACAGGTAGAAGCAGGTTCATTTCTTGCATAACAGTCCTCTTTCAAAAACTCCAGGTATTTCAAGGAAAACTATCAAGAGGCCACCTGTGAACTACCTTTGGAGAGCACATCACCAGGGACATATGTACTTTCCACCAGGTTCCACATCCCCAAGGTTCTACCACTTCCTCTTGGTGTCAGCATGTGGGGAAAGATTTTCTCATCTGGATCTTTAGAGAGTACTCAATTTTTAAATCCTAGCAGGCTATGGTAGCATAACCCTAAGACATGACCTACTGAATAAATTCAGTATATATATCAATATAATACAATGACATTTGTTAATGGTCACTATTGGAGAGTTATAAATGCCTGATTTGAACTAGTCTGGCTGGGAGAATTAAAGAGAAAAGTCATGGAAAAAAGGGTGACATCTAGTTGAATAAATCAGTCATTTATCTTTGTGTTATAAATATATTCATGTTATAAATCTATTTTCTTGTTCTTAAACAATTAAGAAAAGTCTAAGGAGGTGCTTTAGAGATGGCTCAGCAGTTAAGAGCACTGGCTGTTCTTGCAGAGGACCCAGGTTTGATTACCAGCATCCCCATGGTGGCTAACAACTGTCTGCTATACCAGTTCCAAGGAAATCAACTCCCTCTTCTGACCTCTGCAGCTATTTCACAGCACGGGTGCATTTATACGTATACAGGCAATACATTCGCACACAACATAATTAGTAAATGACTTCAATCTTTGATTGTTTTAATTAGTTACAAAAGAATATTCCTAACTTGCCAAATAGAATGTTCAAGTAATATTACATACCTACGTGTTTTGCATCTTTCAGAACAACACTGCAAATGTGCTTTTCTTGTGGGTAAGAAAGGCTTGGGGCAGTTGTAGGAGGTACCAGTCATGCACTTCCGACTTCTGTTGAATTGTAGTTATGCATGCTGGAGAGGGTTTGCAAGGCATGGTGCAGCTACTATCCACAGAGGTCAACTAGCTTCTCATGGTACAAATCACATGGAGGAAGGACCCATGAGCTGTAGCTGCATACACAGAAGACTGACAAATCACTCTGAGGCTTGGAATCTACTCAGCCACCTCTGCAAATGCCAGATGACCCTGGGTGTCAGGGAGGCTTGAGAGATCACAGGTACATTTGGCTGAGAGTTTCAGATAATGTTAGTAAAAATAATTTGTTCCATCAGATTCTAGGCATCTTAGACTCCTCTATCTAGCATTTTCCCTTCCTACCAAATAGGAGCCATTCTATAATGCCTAAGACATTGTAAACTGTCCATTCTTCCCTTACCATTTTCACAATTTATTCATTAATTTTATGTTTTAAGTGACACAACTGCATCATCTTCTCAATCTTATGACATGATATCCACTATAGTCACAGTGATACTTTCACAACACAGATATGACCATGCCATTTTTATAACTAAAATTCTCCAAAGACTCTTCATTGCATTCAGTCCTAAATTTAACTTGTCATGTTACCCAAGACTTTCATGTTCTCTAGCCTGGTCTCTCCCTGAGTGCTCCTTCATAGCTTCATAAACAGTCATCCTAAATCACTTGAGCATGTTACTTTTCCAGAGGTCTTTGACCTGCTACTACTCTATCTAAGGGACCTTCTTTTTCCACATCCTGCTACATGGTCATTTTCCTCTAGGCTCTCATGATTCAGCTGAGATGTAATGTTTCACAGAAATGCTCTGATCCGGACCAGGTGTCTACAACACAGTGCTGTTCTTAATGGTCCTGCCTATTTACTTCTCCACCAGGATGCAGTATTACACAAAACATTGACTGTTTCTAGTATTCATGCTTAGTAAAAGCTTCACACACTGATGTATGAAAGATATTTGTAGGGTTCACTATGTTTGGCACATAGTCAATTCATTCAGTAATGCTGCTATAGAGGATGAGTCATCGATTTTTCTTTAAATTGTCTAAAGTTTTTGTCCTTTTCTATGATATCATAGTAAACAAAACAGCATGATAAGATTCTCTCCATCGGTAATGAAATGTTACAGAGATTCAATGTAAGATATGTACAAATTATAAATTCATACTAAGACTATACCACTTTCCTATCTGGATGACTGACATCCAAAATAAGAGCGATAAAAACAAGAAAGCGGCAAATTACAGAAACAATCCTTATTGAATTCCCCGGAACTGGAATTATGGACAGCTGTTAGCTGTCATGTGGGTGCTGAGAACTGAACCCGGGTTCTCTGCAAGAGCAGTCAGTGCTTTTCATTGAGCCATCTCTCCAGCCGCAGAATTTCTTGTTCTTTTAATGCAAATTGCTCATTAAGACAAGAATGCTGTTTTATCTTTTTCCATTTTCATGTGTGCATGCACATGTATATATTTGTATGTAGAGGTCCAAGGTTTACGTCTGCAGTCATCCATTGCTCTTCCACATTATTAACTGAGATAGGGTCTCTTAGTTAAACACAGAGCTCATTAATATGCCTAGTGTTGCTAGCCTGGCTCCTCTGGTACCCTGTCTCTCAGTTCCAGTGCTGGAGTAACAGCTGTGTGCCATGCTATCCTGGCATTTTAGTGTTTTCTGAGGATCTCGTCTCATACTCATACTTGCACTGCAAGTGCCTGAATTCCCGAGTTATCTCCCCATCCTTGGGAACTGTTTATCCGTTTTCCCAATAAGAGGGGTCAATATTGTTAGAACAGACATAAATAACTAAAGGAAATATTAAAAATTTCTGTTTATTCCCAGGTCTGAAAACTGGAGTTCAATGAGGAGATACATGAAGTCCAGGTCAGGAAGCAGTAGAGCTATGATTTTAAACCAGTGCAAAACAGGCCCACTTATCTGTAGCACTGTCCTTTCTGCAGCAGAGGCAGGCACAATCCTGTCACATACTTTTCCTGAGTGTGTACACATTATACAGAAGGACCTTGGCAATGACTTCTGATAACTAAAAGAAACTGTGACATACAGTCATAATATACTTAGATATTATACAAACCAGCAAAATAAGTATCAAAAAACATCTAGAAAAAAAGTCAAAAGGCATCAATAGAATAGTCATCATTAAAAAAGGTGACCATAAGGAAACCTGCTTACCCTTATTAGGAAATAAAGACAAATCTTTATTATTATCTGAGGCAACCAGGTTTTTGATTATTCTCAGCAAATCAGATACAGAACTGAAAATATATTACCATATACAGAAGTTGAGAAAGAGATAGGCATTAAAAAGTGAAAACAACAAATTTAAAATGTTATTAATTCTAATCAAACAATAATAAATCTATGGAATAGCATAAATAATGATGAAACACAGCAATTTAAATGGGGTAGGCAGGAAAGATTGTCTAGAAGTCACACAGGAAAGATACTAAAATGAATAAATATAAATCAAGAAGATGTAAAGGTCTAAGGAGGAATTTTCCAGGCACATAGAATACACTTAGGCTTTGAGGTGGGGAAAGATTTTTCTTTTTTTTTAGGACTCCCAAGAGTAGCTAGAGGAAGATGTATGAAGAGTTAATGGTCAAAGTAATGTTAGAGAGAGGGGCAGAAGAGACTTCCTGTAAAGTTTTTTTTAAAGTTTGTTTTTACTGAATTTTTGTGATTTCATACAGAACATCTCAATCAATCTTATTCATCTTTGTAACCCCTCCCCACTGGCACCCTCCCGTAGTTCCCCACAACTGGAGCCTGTATACTCTGTCATCCATGTTAGTGGTCATAGATCTTAGAGAAAGCCCCAAGAGTGTCACATCCCTAGGCTAATGCGATTTCTTACTATGTGCAAAATATGTATTCTTATATTTACAGACAAATATCCCAGTCACCACTCATCAAAGCAGCTCATTTTGCACCAGTTGGAGGCTATTACCAAGTACCACAACTGGTCACACATGGACATTGTCTATGAATTGCCCAGGCTTAAGTGACACATCTATAATGCAACATCTACACCTAAGGCTCAGAGATCATAGAACAGGGGTAAAGAAGAGGACTTCCTGTGAAGCTTTATAGGTGACAATAAAGGGTGTAATTCTCACCTTTTGAAGGGTTTTAATAATAAAAGTGGTGGAGCCCTGTACACATCTTGAAAAACATAATTCTGGCTACTTGGAGAACAGTGACAAAAGTGAAAGATATTAGAGTGGTTCAGACTTGGACAACTCAGCTCTAAATAGTATTCTGCATATCAAGTGTTAAAAACTTAATGGTTTTGAAATGTGTGTTTTATGGGAATGCCTGCAAACTTGCTCAGAGATGCTGAGGAAAAATAATAATTAAAACTTTAAAGATAGCCTGATAAGGAAAATAGTAGAGCCACTGAGTCCAGAAAAGAATATTAGAGGAGAAGGAGCTTTGGTCATGAGGGAGGGAGCCCAGGAGAAAGACACTCTTGGTATTTAATCAATGATACCAGATGGACAAATAACCTGTAACACAATGAGCTCAGGGGAAAGGTCACAGCTTCAGACTTTTGAATAGTGAGTTGGTAGATGGTGTTTAAGCCATCGATCAGGATGAGATAGTTTACTCTGGGAAGGAGGGCAGGAGAAGGTTCATTAGGTATCTGGCATAATTCAACATCTAGAGGTACAACAGCAAGACAAATGAAAAATATCATCAAGGTTAGGAGAACATAGAAAAGTGTTTTGTTCTCCAAGTTAACATGAACATAAGGAAACGGAGGCTTTCGAGCCAATGTGAACTTGCTCATATGGACTTGCAACAATGGTGACAGCATGTACGAGACCTGTGCCAACTCAATCAGACAAAAAGTGAGCATAGAACAAGGGAAAGGGGCAGTAGGCCCCAGTCCTAGACAAGGAACTAGTAGCAAGCAACTGATTACTGCTGGGTGAGAGTAGATCTTCTTTAAGAAAATGACTCCAGATAGGCTGACTAGACTCCAATGGATGAACTTGCACCGAGGGACATCTGGGTACAAATGCTTGACCAGAAAGGACTTAACATATATGACAGAATGCATGAAATCTGGTGGGGTGGTAGGGGGGCACAGATGGGTGAAGGGGGTCTAAATTAATTAAATTGATTAAGATCTATTATATGAAATGCATAAAACTCAATAAACATCTTTAAAAAATAAAGTACACAGATTAAAAAATTGGCATCTTTATATGGTAGTTACATTGAATGATTCTGAGAAATCAATTAAAATGAGAACTGATGCTCACACTGGGAAAGATAGAAACTGACATAACTTTGACAGAGATGGTTTTAACTTTTGGGTGCAAAAACAGAAAATAGGTTAAAAAGGGATAATATGTTGGCTTGGTGATACACACCTATACTCCCAAGCACTTGGGAGGTAGGCAGGAGGATTCCTGCAAGTTCCAGGCCAGTGAGAGTTATTTAGCAAATCTTTCTCTCAAAACAAAGTGATAACAAATAAAAGTTGAAAGTTAATAAAGCAGAAAAAAATATATCTGTATATGTAAATTTCATCTTTCTTACAGTTGAATAGAACATCACTGTGTAAATGTACATTTTCATTATCCATTTGTCAGTTGAGGGACATTTAGGTTGTTTCCATTCCTTAGCTACTGTGAACAAAGCAGCAATAAACATGGATGAACAGGTATCTCTACAGTAGGATGAGTCCTTAGGGTATATGCCAAGGAGTGGTATAACTGAACCATATGGTAGATTCATCTTTAGTTTTTTGAGAGTTCTCCACACTGATTTCCATAGTGGTTTATTCCCACCAGCAGTGGATGAGCATTCCCCTTTCTCCACATCCTCGCCAGCATTTGGTATCATTTGTTCTCTTGATCTTAGCCAGTCTCACTGGGGTTAGATGGAATCATAAAGTGGTTTTTATTTATTTGCATTTCTCTAATTACTAAGGATGTTAAGCACTTTTTAAGGTGTTTCTTAGTTATTTAAATCTCTTCATTTGAGAACTCTCAGTTCACATCTAATAGCCCCCCCCCTTTTTTTTGTCTTTTTGTCTTTTTGAGACAGGGTCTCCTTGTAGCCCCAGTTGTCCTGGAAATTGCTATGTAGACCAGGCTGGCCTTGAACTCACAAAGATCCATTTGCCTCTGCCTCCTGAGTGCTGGGATTAAAGGCGTGCTCCACGAAGCCTGGCTTAATAGCCTATCTTTTTATTGGGTCATTAATTTTCTTGTTTCTTGTTTAGATTCTGCATATTAATCCTCTGTCAGATGTGTAGCTGGTAATGATTGCCTCCTACTCAGTGGGTTTCCTCTTCACTTCCTAGAGACTGTTATACTGAGTGAAGTAACAGAAACACAGAAAAGCAAGTAAAGTACGTTCTCTCTCATTTGTGGATCAAACACAATTCCTTATATGTAAGTATATATCCTGATGTAACACCAGGAGCCAGGAAAATGGAAAGGCAACACAGAGGTAAAGGAAAAGAAAGAACTCAAAAGAGCAGAATAGTATGGAAAAAAGTTACCTGGGGGGAGGTGGGGAAAGAGGGAGTGTTCATCTGGGAGGAGAGGAGAGAGGGGCATGCAGGGGGCCATGGTGAGAGAGGAATGAACTCAGGGAAAAGGGGATTGTGGGAGGCCGGTGTTATTGGGGGGGGCGGAGGAGGGGATAATGGGGACATTTGGACAGGGGCGGGAGGAAGGAGGTTGGATGGGGGAGAGTGGAAATTAATGGATCTTGGGGGGCTAGGGAAGCCAGAGGGAAATGTGTTGGCTCTGAAACCCCCTGAGAAATGCACATATGGTACTTGAAACTAGCCCATATGTATATCTGGGGTTGTATGGCATGGAATACAATGCCAGACAGGAGAAACCTCCCTTCAAGTGGTTGGTCAGAATGGTTCAAGAGACTCCCAAAATAACACAGATTATTGCTAGAGCTCCTGGTTATTTCCCAGAATTGGAAGATAAGACCCTACTGCTAAAGACGGAACCTATTTCAGACACAGAATTTGGAGCAATGGAGTAGGAACTGACCAGAAGCCTTCTACCTGAAGTTTAGCTCTCATAGTTCTGGAGGATGCTATGCAAGCTGCTAAGGGAGAAAAATCAATCAATGGCTCATCCCAGCCCTAAAGCCTAATAACGAGCAGCACAGCAAACACCCTCTATTCGTGCAGTACTGGCACTGAGGGGTAATCACCAGCTATCTAATTGACTTAAATCCCTTTCAATGAGAGTGAACTCATGGGTGGCACTGTAAACACAGCCAAACACACATGGTGGGAGAGGTCATAGATCCTAGAGAAAATCCTATCTCTGTTCATGTCAAATGAATTTTTTTCCATATGCTAAATATGAATCCTTTTATCTACAGACAAGTATACTGTATACCACTCATCAAAGAAGCTTCTTTCTGCAACAGATGGAGGGTGCTTCAGAATCCCACAACTGGTCAGACACAGAGTATGTGTATTTGTCAGATGCCCACTCCTAGATGACATATCTACAGCTGAACCTCTACACCTAAGACTCATAGAACATAGTGGAATGGGGGGAGGTGGTAGAGGGAAAACTAGGGCATCACTTAACTCTCACCAGTGAATCTTCCTTATACAGCAGAGTGTGATACACATAAAAGACTACAACTGGCCAAATTTTAAAGAATAAGAGACTGTAGAATGTGTGTCCCTAGATAGGACTCCTATATCAAACCTCTACCATCCATGGCTCAGGGACCATTGTGGAAAAGGGGGCAGAAAGACTGTAAGAGCCAGGACATGAACATAGGGAAGCAGAGGCTTTCAGGCCACTGGAAGCTTACATATGTGAACTTGTGACAGTGGTGATGTGGAACATAGGATCTATGCCAACTCAATCAGATAAGGGCCCAGAGTGGAGCAAGGGAAATGGGTGGTGGGTCAACCCTAATCTGGGTACTATTGGAGACTGAATACTACTGGGTAATGGAGAGCAGGCATTACCAACGATCTCTAGATAGACTGACTAGACTCCAGGGGGAGGAATTTGCACTGAAGGATATGAAATGCACAAAAGCTCAATAAAAATATATATCTGTGTCAATTATACACACACATCTGTATCAAAGTTATTCAAGGAAAACTAAGAGAGGAAATGATTATGCAGAAGAAAAGATCACAGTAAAAACAGAATCATTAAATGCTCAAGTAGTTCTGAAATTCAGCTCCCAAATTAAGAGTTGCCTTGGAAGAAAAAGAAAAATTCTTTCTTTCTCCTGGGAAGAGTCTGCAGACATAATTATGGGAAAATAACATGGATTTCTCTTTTTTTTGCCTTTTCTAAAGGACATGTAAAGAGTGGTTAGCATTTAAAACTGAAGATGAGGGATAGGGTTTTTGACAGTTGAAGAATTCAAATAAGATGTGAAAATTGTTTCAGGGAAAGGGAAAGAGAACTTTTCTAATGAAATGTTTAATAACTGTCAGAATATTTTTGGGAGTCAAACTAGTCAATGCTTAGGAATTTATAGTGAGCTGAACCAGTGTTTCTCTGGGCGTGCCCAGCTGTTCAGGTGCTGATGTGGGATGAACATATGGCTATGTTTTTGCCATAAGTTAACAAGGCTGAGATTTCGTTGAGAGACACAAAAGCAAACAGACAAAAAAATAAGTGAAAAATATGGGACTGGAAATTAGAATGATGGCCCAGGCCATATTTGGAGGAGAGAGTGGAGGATATGAACACTAGGGGGAAATGGTTAAATCAGTGACTTAAGGCCTAATGGGGACTGGTGAAGAGGAACTTTTGGAGATGATGCATGACCCAGAAGCCTCAGAAGGGGTGCATTTAATGAAAGTGACAAGATTCAATATATGATCAGAAATCCAAGGGCAGGAAACCAGGGAGAGAACTTGAGATGGTCAAGGTCAGGAAAATATCAAAATATAGGTTAGAATCTGCAGTTATGGACTCCAACTGAATGCTCTCTTTCTACTTGGTATTAGTTTTTAATTATTTGTCAGGCTGTTCAGCCAAGGTAACAAAATAGCCATTCTATTAAAAATGTCTGTATAGTCAATGGAGAAGGAAAGGAATCAAGTCTATAGTGAAATCTGTTCACTTTCACAGGCCCTGTGTTTACAAAGACCACATACTTTCATTTGTACTGTAATCTCATAATGCCAGACTTGGGGAGGAAGTTAGTGATTTCCAAATGTGTATGGACTTTCTTTCCTTCCTTCCTTCCTTCCTCTCTCCTCTCTCTCTCTCTCTCTCGCTCTCTCTCTCTCTCTCTCGCTCTCTCTCTCTCTCTCTCGCTCTCTCTCTCTCTCTCTCGCTCTCTCTCTCTCTCTCTCGCTCTCTCTCTCTCTCTCTCGCTCTCTCTCTCTCTCTCTCGCTCTCTCTCTCTCTCTCTCGCTCTCTCTCTCTCTCTCTCGCTCTCTCTCTCTCTCTCTCTCTCTCTCTCTCTCTCTCTCTCTCTGGCTAATTTTCCAAGCCTTACCATCTCTATGTAGCATGTCATTAAAATTTTATCAAAATCCATTAGGATGTTTTAAAGACTCCATCTGGCAAACACTTCCAATGTAAATTTCTTTAAAGCTACTCACACTCAATAAAAATTAGAAAATGAGAAATTCGTTGACTCAAGAAAGTCAATAGCAGTAAGTTGAAGAAATTGAAGAGGGGATGTAAATTAAATACAGGTTGAGATTATTAATTCATAATTGAAAGATGACTTATAGGATAATAATTGCACTTTTATTTCTTATGGATGACTTCCAATGTAAATTTCTTTAAAGCTACTCACACTCAATAAAAATTAGAAAATGAGAAATTCGTTGACTCAAGAAAGTCAATAGCAGTAAGTTGAAGAAATTGAAGAGGGGATGTAAATTAAATACAGGTTGAGATTATTAATTCATAATTGAAAGATGACTTATAGGATAATAATTGCACTTTTATTTCTTATGGATGTTGCCCTCCTGGGTCGATTAGTTCCCAGGGACTATGAGCATCACGCAAAAAGTCCTGTAATGGTGGTGGGTCATCTGGCCTCTTGATCAAGGAAGCTGAGGAGACCCCACCAGATGGACTTGAGCCAGTGTCCAGTCTATAAAGAGGAGGGTCAACACGGAGGAATCATTTCCTCCATGCTTCCAAGAGAAGCCAACAATGGTCGAGCAGGACCTTTGACTTATCCTCACATGGATGGAGCT
>NW_008347536.1:5212472-5239959 GCF_000622305.1 Nannospalax galili | reverse complement strand
TTGTTTATATATATATATATATATATATATATATATATATATATATAAAAACACTATGAAGCAGGCATATTACTAGATGACTTCTAGTACTTCTAATAGACTTCTATTACTAGAAGGCATGTTAAACAAAGATTTTAAGCATGGGGATTAATAGAAAGAAAGGTGCACAGGGAAAGAAAGACACACCATTTGGGGTCCTGGGCTGCTCAAGCGATAGTTGCACTTAACATTTTTTTTATTAATTGCACTTTTATTTTTATTTGATTTTTGCATATACTTGCTTTTATTTAATGTGTGTATTGTGCTGGCACATATGTAAGTGCACCCGTGTCATGCAGTGTTCGCAGAGGTCAGAGGAGGGATCAGATCCCCTGGAACTGGAGTTACAGATGGTTGTTAGCTGCCGTATGGGTGCTGGGAATAGAACCTGGGTCCGCTGCAAAAGCATTCAGTACTGTTAGCCACTGAACCATCTCTCCAGTCCTGCAGTTCACTGTTTACAAGTTATTTACAGGATTTTGGTGAGTTCTGGAGTTATTAGGCTCATGGGTTGTTAAAGAATTTAAATGAGATCAGAAGATTACAATTGATAAAGTAAAATTATAGATCTTAGGGAGGCAGGAATTGGATATCTTCATTGGAAACAAAATTAATAATCTTGTTTGAGACTCCTAGAAAATGTCAAGAGAGGATTGACCACACCCGAGGTCATATACATCCAGGCCTTAAGCTTGGTTCATTGCTATTGTGACATAAAATATATAATTATAGATAAAAGGAATATAACTTCTAAGTCAGCAAACTTCATGGTCATGTTCTTCAATTCCTGCCTCTCTTCTGGTGGGAGGCATCATCAAACCCCAGAGTTGGAGACTATTTTCTCCTGAGTTTCTCATACTTTTCCCCATCTATATTCAATTACATTTTAAACACTACTTATTACTCCATTTTCAAAGTTTTTGATGACTCTTTCTAAATCAAACAATTTTGAGGACTAATTTCCAGGACTTCTTATTGGCACTAGATATTAGTATTGCTTTGAAAATATTTGCCAATTAGAGATAAAACTCTTCACCCCCATTGTCTCTATTTCTTAATGATGGTAAGCTGGTCTCCCTATGTTCACCTTTTTAAGTGATGAGTATTCTACCTTCCAACATTTTTTCTAGACAGTCTTTGACATTCCTTTTGTTATTTTGAAAAATATCTAAATATATTATGCCCACGTAGTACAGTTTTCTTAGTCAGAACTCATTGTCAAGATCTTTCGAGCATATTTGCAGAGTTCTGCAGAACTGCTGTGTTTCTCCCTATAGGGATAGTTTTAAAATTGATCACTGCTTTTTGTTAACTAAATAAAGGATGCATGGTAGCTGTAGGTCAGATGACAACAACAACAGCATACAAATAAGAACATCTTTTAATAATATATCTTAGAATTGTATGGCTTACACAATAGGAATAGAAACATTCAGAATGATGACCTATACAAGCTCTTGGACCATTTCTGCCTTTCCCATTCATTTCCTCAGTTCTCAGAGATGCAATTTATATATTGAACATTATGGATAGTTGGTCTTCTGTCTAAATGCTCCCTGTTACAATCTGCAATTATGTCACTTATATTCTCACTGTAAGTCTTATGGAACTCTTCCAGGTTATAAAACACAACTGCGCAATGTTAAAAGGCAGAATGCAAAATTAAGAATTTGAATTTTAAATTCTTACCCTCTCCAGTGTAATTTCTTCAAATTCATATTCAATTTCTGTTCCATTGACCTGTAAATAGAGAGTAAAATGAAAGAGAAATATTAATGTATTTTGAAGATGAGATGCTACATTTAAAACATTTTAGGGCAAGTCCAGATGTGGTGGCCTGTGTGTCATTCCAGGACATTTTCTTTATGTTTGTATTTTTGCTTCTAGTTCTTGTTCAAATGATATGAGACTATCAAAAAAATCAACAATGATTCAATCTTTTAGAATGATGTAATTTATTTGTTAGGAGACTATACAAAATATGCATTATGGAACTATAAAGAACAAATCATCTAATGGTGATGTTATAATTATAAAGGAAATTATTCATTAATATCTGTTCAAATTTCATGAATAAAAACTATAAAGTGTGACCTTTAAAATGACAGTGCAGCTATAGATAATATCTCTTTTCCACCTTCATTCTCTCCCTCCTCCTCCTCCTCCTCCTCCTCATCTCCTTCCTCTTTTACTTCTTTTTGAGTGGTAAAACTACATTAAGGATGACTGTGCCAGCTAAGATATTCTTTTTCCTCGTTGACTGAAGCTCAGGTAACTGATTCCAATTATTCTTCATTATGATTACTGGGAAGCCTTGGACCATGCAAGTATGCCCACATACCTCAGAAGCAATAAGAAAAGAATAAAGTAAGACACACTTTGAAATTTCTTATTAGAAATTGTCTTAATCATCCGATCAATCCTTGCAGTGATCTGAATTTACAAAGAGAAGAACATATTGAGTGCAGCCAGGCACCTTAGTTTTGACAGATGTGCACAGAGAATTATGAGGAAATGCCATAAAACAAATCTAACAAACATTCAATTGCTAATTTCATCTATCACGGATTTCTCCTTAGCCAATTAAAATTTCTGAGAAAGAAAAGTCTTATATTGGCTGCTGCTTGTCTAATGCAAATCTTAGCAACACCATTAGAATTTAGGAATCATTCAGGGAGACAAATTTTCAACTACAAAACTGTAATTTCTGTAGGATTCTAACTTGAGTTTGCCTTTCCATCTTAAGAGAATTTAAATATAATCTGTGGACACTGAGAATTGAAATATAGTCTGTGAAAGCCAGGACTACAGATCCAGACCTTTGCCCAGTTTAGAGCTGGTAAGAGGGAATTGATGAAGGAGGAAAGGGAAACAAGTGAGTTGCTAAGTTAAGCACTCTATTGATTTATGGTCACAGATATTTGTAAGTTCACTTTCCTAAGAAATGTGGAAGTATTATCATCGGTGGAAGGCATATTTACAGTGATAATCTAAAAACAAGGAACGACAACGTAGATGAACTAATATGCCTCTGCGACTCACTCAGAGCATGTTTTTGATTATTCAATTACATGAGCTAATTGGTGAATCACATTTTACTCTGTTATTACATTATCAAACAGCCCTAAACTAAATTTGATTTTCTGGGCTTCAGCAGTTTAATGACTCACACAAAAGGACATGGTGATGTCACAAAGCTACACCAGCTCGATGAAGGCTTGTGTTAGGCATATATAAAAATAGGAATATATCTCAAAAGTCCCTGTATACATGTACTTCTGTATGAATCTTATTTATTTGTTCGTTTATTTATTGCAGCTTTCCATAGTTGATAGAAGGGCAGCAAAGCAGACAAATTAGCGTGGTATGTTTTCATTCTCTTGCTATGGCTCTATGAAGTTTTTCTTTGTTTCACTGGGTCTCCGCAGTGAAACCTCTACATTACTAAAGTGAAGCTAACTGGGGGAAGGGAAAAAAAGACTTCAAAGAGAGAAAGACAAGTGTGTGTTAATGAATATCTAAGGCTTTACTATGAAATATATTCTGTCAAAAAGTGCTCAGAAGACAAGAATATTTTCATGGCACGCATTACTTAGCATGTAGCCTATATGCTATTTGATTAACATTTTTAGGATGGTCCTAGCAATATTACATATGCATAGCCTAAGTAAGTATTCCAAAGTTTCCTCATCAGTTGCATGAACTGGTTCTATAAACCATGGCGGTAGACTTTCATGTACTCCATGGATCTTTATTTTCAGTCTTAGGGAATAAGTTCTAAATTTGCCTAATTTAAGACTATCCAGGCTCTCTTAAGTACAGACAGTGATATCTGGATATATTCATGCTTTTAAAAGAAAGAATAACATTGTAGATAACAGGACCTAGTGAACATGGAAGAGTGAATGGTTTTAATCATAGGTGAGGCAAGATTTCAAACTGAACTGATGAACATTTACGTAAGGAAAGCTATTTGAGAGGCCCTAATTCTCTTGTAGTAGAAGACTGAGGGCTATGTTTTGTTGATGAGCTCTGAAAAAATACAAACAAGAAAAACAAACAAACAAAAAAAGAGCAAAAGTCCTAGCAACACTCCTAATGGAAGAAATTTTGTTGGAAAGAGTGAAGGAGAACTAGGAATTCCTCCGTTTTCATAAATACCTGTCTTGGCTGTGATTTTCATGGATGTTTATTGTCTTTTCAGATAACTAGATCAGTAGAATGTTTTTTTAAATATGTGTCCATAATTACTTAGATTATGGTTTTTACTGAGTGATGAAGAATCAAGAAATTCTACAAAAACCAAGTCCCAGCCATTATTGCGTATCTTCCTCCACGAAAACAAAACTATGTTGGAAATGGAGTCTACAGTTGTGTGATCTTCCTCAGTGGTTCAGGCTAATCCTTATCAATTTTCCAATATGCAACCTTCTTTTTAATTTTTTATTATTCTGTGTGTTTATGATGTGTGTTCATGTATATGCATGAGTGTGAGACAACAGGCATGATGTGTGTTTGTGTGTCTGTGTAAGTCAGTGGCCAACTACCCACGTTGGTCCTAGTCTTCTACCTTGTTTGCAATGGTCTCTTGTCTGCTGTCCGTTGCTGCATAAAGCAGGCAGTGGGCCAGTGAGCTTCCAAGGACTCTCCTGCCATCACTTTCCTTCTAACCCTAGGAACATCAGGACTACACACACACACTATTGCATCCAGCTTTACGAGAGCTCTGGGGATTCCAACTCTGGTCCTCACGCTTGTACACCAAGTGCTTTACTCACCGAGCCCATGAAGTTCTTTACCTGAAAAGAATTCTATGAAGTAATTTCCCACTTGACCAATCACATTTCCTGTGATATTTAAGCACCCTAATAGTATTTTGTGCTCCTGATACTTTGGGGCCTGGAAAGTTCCATGGTTGAGTTTTCTGTTCTTACTGTAGTTCCTTTTATCACTTACAATCTCATCTCCATTTTGACAAGTAGAAAAATGAGAATGCTAGCATTTTTTTCTAGATTGGGAAGGTTAATAAAATAAATACAATTACCAAGTTGTGAAAATATGCTTTTCTTTAGATAACTGATAACTCTGTGAGGGCAGCTGGTAGGTTCTATAATGGCCAGGAAATCAATCTGATACCACACATTGTCTCACATTTGTCTGGGCATGTGGCCTCTCTAGCATCATAGGGCACTTAAATGAGGAAATGACCCACTGCCCACTTAAATTCATAGCTGGTATTTAAAGTTTTTACTTTATAAACATAGAATACTTTACATGGTCTCCCCCTCTGGCAACTTTTACTCAATTTCAGTTTTTCTTTTCACTGCTTAGTAACCACCTGCCTAAATGACATAATTTGATTTCAAGATTTATTTTTATCTCCCTAAAATAAATTTTTCATGAATATCACAGGTGAACTATTTCATGCTTTAATCTTTTAAAATTGGAATCTTAATGATTTCTCCAATTTTTTGTGATTACCAGCTTTTTAATTTATTTAAAGCTAAGAAAACACTAAACTTTAAGAAGAATGAATTCTTCTACATCCCTGTGCCACATATTTTAACGAGTGATAAAAGAGGGCCAACAGAGCATAGACTTCATTGGACTAAACTCAGTTCTACCCATAGAACAACTATTGGATATTAATAAAAACAGACTTTAATAGATAATACATATTCTCAAGAAACATACATCTCTTTTATTGAGCTTTTTAAATTTTATGCATTTCCCACTCAAATCCAGACCTCCTCCCCATCCATGCCTCCTCCCATCCCCCCACCAAACTCTATGCATTCTGCAATACATGCTGAGTCCTATTGATTCAGGTGTTTGTGCCCAAATGTCCTCCATTGTAAATACATCCACTGGAGTCTAGTCAGCCCATCCAGCGGTCCTATGTAAACCATAAATACTCTCCATCACTTAGCAGCAATCAGTCTCAAATAGTTGTCAATCTAGTGCCAGCCTGCCACCTATCTCTCACCTCCCCTTTGGGCTCTTGCTTAATTGAGCTGACAAGAGTCCAGTGCTTGATGTCACCACTGCCACAGGCTCACATGAGCAAGCCTCCAGTGCTCTGGAAACCTCCACCTCCCTGTGTTTTGGAACCAGCCCTGGCTCTTAGAATCTTTCACCTTCTCTTCCACAATGGTCCCTGAGCTGTGGGTGGGTGAGGTTCCATACAGGAGTCCCATCCTACGTTCTCCAAAACTTGGCCAGTGGTGGCCTTCTGTGTGCATCACAGTCTGATGTATAAGGAAGCCTCACTGGTGAGAGTTGAGGGGTACATTAGCTCTCTCTCTTGAGGCACCAATTCACAAGCATTTAAAATATTCGTTTTGTGAATATTATAAATAAGTATATTCACCATTTCCATCCCTCTCAGTCTGCTTCCAACTCCTCCTCCATTTACCCCCCAATTACATCTCAATTTCTTGTCCCTTTCCTCAATAATAATTGTTTCATATACAGTTATACATTTATAGATAATACACTGAGACAATTTAGTGGTACTCTTTTGTACTTGTGTTTAGGGCTGTTTTTTGTTTTGTTTTGTTTTGTTTTGTTTTGTCTTTTTGTTTATTGTGTGTTTGAGATAGGGTCTCCCTGCTTGGAACTCACTATGTAGACCAGACTGAATTCAATCTCACAGAGATCTGCCTGCCTCTCAAGTGCTGGAATTAAGAACATGCACCACCCACCACTCCTGGCAATACACAGCATTTTAAGACCCCAAGAAGTGTGATGGGCAATGTGTAAGATACAGAAGCATTTGTCATGGACCTATCACAACCACAGACAAGGTCTGTGAAAATCTGTGTTTACTACTTACATGCATAAATTCAATTCCTTACCAGCATAGGATATAATAGACGCTGTGGCGGTTAGTTTTGATTGTCACTTTGAGTGAATTAAATGCTTAGAGAGTAGGAAGATGGCTTAATGAATGAAGTGGAATTGGTGAATGAAGACTTGATTTCAGATCTCTGCCACCCACAAAATCACACCTGGCAGAATACATCAGGAACTCCAGCCTTGGTGGAGGCAATGCCAGGTACATCCCTTTGAAACTGTGAGCCAAAATAAATCCTTCTTTAAGTTGTTTATGTCAGTATGTTGGAGAGAGTGACACAAACGTAACAGATGCCATACTCCTCCTGACTCAATATAAGCAAATGCTATACAGTAAGTAAAACGAAACTTTGAATATTATTGTTATAGAATATAATGCTACCATCAGACTGTGGGTAGAATATGGTGGCTATGGAGACCAGAACATTCACTCTCTTGGAGAGCAAGACACAGGCTTGATACTTTGCCTTGGAATGTAGCACCGGGCCTTTCACAGGGCTGTCGAGTGACTACATGAATGAGCAAACAGATGAATCAAGGAAACAAGGAATGGAATTTGTTAGGTGAGTAAAGTCAGGTGTCCTTAAAGAAGATTTAGGTTGATGGACTTTTTCCTGGGTCTAGCCTTTATCACTCATACATTGTATATCTTCATATTTGAGATTAACTTTTTGGAGGAACTCTGACTAGACAGGCTTCCAACACTATCACACCCTCCAGGAAGTGTACAAACACATACACATGCATTCAAGCATTTCTGTATTCCTCTTTCTTAGCACTTTATCAATATTTATCCTTCACTTTCACTGGAAGATCTCTTATTACAAACATCTTAACACTTTTTGCTTTTTATACCTGGATCTATGTACTCTTAGATGTTCAGTAAGTAAGAATGTTAGTCACAGAAAGGGAAAAAAGATGCATTTGATAACCTTTCTAAATGGCATTCACAAATGTGGGCAATTTCTTTCTCTTAAAAAATTTCATATTTTTATGTACGGGATGGTATTAACAACAGTATTTCCTTTATGTGGTTATTATGAGAATTAAATTAGATAGTGTATATGAACATATAATACACATCTTAAAAGTTTGAGAATTTCAGCTAAAATTCTACAAAATTATTTCCTCAGACTTCTTGAAATTCTTTGAAGGAATATATGATGCTATATATGTTAACTGACTATATATAGTGGGTCTTCAATTATGAGAACTATTATTTCATCAGACCCTACTTCTTGAAATTCTTTGGAGGAAGATATGATGCTCTCTATATATTAACTGACTAGCTCACAGTGGGTCTTCAATTATCAGAACTATTTACTATTAATACTTTTAAAAATAATTTATTATTAAACTTTAAGATTTTCTGGGTTTTGGATTTTTTCTTTTTTCTTTTTGGTCTGAGACAGGGTTTCCCTATAGCCCCAGCTGGCCTGGAACTCACTACTTAGATCAGGATGGCCCTGAACTCACAGAGATTCATCTGCTTCTGCCTCCCAAGTAATGGGATTAAAGGTGTGTGTCACCATTCCTGGCTTGAGATTTTCACACAATATAATTTTATGATGCTTAGATCCCCTTCCCTATTTACACCTCTGCTTACTGTCTCTCATCCAATTTAATGTACTTTAATACTCTATATATACACTCTATCTCTCTCTCTATATATATTAGAGCACTATACATACACACATACACACACACACACACATATATATTAAAGTCAAATTTGTGTCCCCAAATGTCCTTCAGTGTAGCTCCATCCCATAGAAAAATATGCAAACCTATCGCTATAGAAGCTTCTTAAAGCATATACATATACAATAAACGTAGTTATCCTATAACAATGGGGTATTTCCCCTGCTAGATACCATAAGATAACATTGAAAAGTTTCAATGACAGGAATTGACTTCCTGTTTTGAAGATGTTCACCAGGGGCTCAAAAATTACTGGCTATTGCCCCTGCTCTTGGTTATCCTCAAGAACTTTATGGTAAGACCCTATTGCTAAAACCACTCCTTACGTGAGTTTTAGAACAAACAAGGAGACATCAAGGTGGTACTGACTTCAAAATTTCATATCTAACTGGCTAGGGGCCAGGGCACAGGCCATAGGGGAGAACCTACTACTATCATTGTGCTAAACAGACATAGCATTAAACTGATTCCTAATGACTTACTGTTCTACCCAAAGAAGAATGAATTTCTCAATTCTTAGTACAGAAGCTTCATCATGCAGCAGGTGATTAATACAGAGATTGTCCCCCTCCGTAACTGACCAATGAGCAGAGAATAAGAGACTTCCAAGTGCTTATCCCTGAACAGGATATCTGTATCCAACTTCTGCCTCCCAAGGCTCCAGGGGGTCATTGCATAAGAGGGGGTGGAAGGACTGTAAGAGCCAGAGTGGAGTTTGTGCAGTTACCCATATGAACTCAAAACAATGGTGATAATGTACACAAGACCCACATAAACTGAATCCAGAAAAAATTCCAGTGTAGGCGTGAAGAAGTGGGTATGAAATCACAACCCTAAGTGAGGAACTACTGGCAACTGATACCTGCTGGGATGGGGGAATCATTCTTCTTTCAAAGTGTGACTCTGGGTAGGTTAACTAGGCTTCAGTGGAGGGGGTCTAAGTATGATAAGAATGTACTGTATGAAATACATCAAAATTCAATTAAAAGAAAATAAAATAGACAGACAGACAAATGTACCCACACACCTACCCCTGTTTGCTCTGCCTCTATTCAAGAAAAAGAACAATTAGATAAGATTAACGTTCCTTCACAGCATCTTTAAATTATTTTTCCTTTAAACAGTTTTGTGTCTTTCTTTAGGGAAAGGTTCTCTCAGTGGCATGGAACTTCCCAATTGGGCCACAGTGGCTGGACAGTCTATCCCAGAGATCTGTTTGTCCCTGCTTCTCTGCTGGGATTGTAAGCATATGCCACCATGCTTGGCTTTTTTTAACATGAGGTATAGGGTTAGAATTTAGGTCTTTATGCATGTAAGGCAAACACTTTACCAACTGAGCTTTCTGTCCAGCACCATATATTAATATTCTTAGTTGATATTCTAATTTTGGTAAGAGCATTATGTCCATTACTCACTTGAATATTCTATCAGCAAACTGACTTTAAGTTAAACTTAGAAGCTAAACTTCTAATGTTAATTAAGCAAACTTCTGAACTCAGTGAACTGCTAAAATATAGCTTTTAGCAAGTAAGGAAAAAAATTTATCAGTGTTCTAGAATCTTTGTCTTTTTTTCTCATTTTTCTTTGCCTTTTTAAAATTTAAGTTTTCATAACACATAGAACTTTGAATCTAGATAAGTGATCATAAACTTATATTTAATTAAAAATTATGGGATTTTAATTTAGTAGCTTTTACTATAAAAGTGGAATAAAACCCTCTTAGTATTTTCTGTCAGGAGAAATTAAGAAAAATGGTTTAGGGTTCTTAAGCAGATATGAAAAAATATATATATACTCAAAATTGAAACATATATATATATATATTTTTGAGGGGCCAACGTATTCACTTACTAGGTCCAAAGCTGGATTAGCCTCTGATTTGGAAATGCTTCTTTTTCCACAGCTCTACTTTTTGCTTTGTACAATATGCAGATTGAGGAAGAACAGGTGGTTTTAATGCACTCATTTGGCTTCAGTCTGATGCAGGCTGTTTTCTTTGAGCTTAAATATTTCATGAATCTGAATATGCTCTTTGAGAACACTGTGTTGTTAAGAATACAACTGATCGATGCTTCCAAAGGTAGACTGATACACAGGGTTCTTGTTCCATCAAACCCTTTCCCCTTTACCGTCCCCACGTGTAAATCACTTAGATAGTTAGAAAGTACAAAAGAATCAAGAACTCAAACCATATAACGAAAACAAACAAACAAACAAAAGAAAAACCAAAATCAAATCAGACAAAATAAAAAATCCCAGTGCAGATTTACAAAAGGAATCATAGATACAGTGATACAGAGGGCCAAGAGTGTTTCCTCTTTGACTGGAGTACAAGATGTTGTATCACTTGACAGAATAGTAATGTTCTCTGCTTCAATTAGACTTTTAAAAATTATGATTAACATGTATCAATTTTACAAAGTAAGCTATAGATGGCCATACATACCTATAAGGTACTGGGCTCATTTTATCCCCTTACACTTTCTTTTGTCCCCTCCCATTTTGTCTTCCTTATCTCCAGTAATCTCCACTTATTTTCATCAATCCTGCAATCTGGTTTGCGTTCTGTCTGCAAATAAGAGTTGATCTTCAAAGAATCAAAGCAGCTCTTTCCATCTGTAAACACAGAAATCCCCTCACCCCATCTTCGTCCTCTTTGGTATTCACCAAGTAGTCTACAGGATACAGTGATGCTCCTCAGTACATCCATTTCCTTGGATTATATGGTCTGTCTTTGCTGATGCCCTCTCTATTGTTCTGTGGACAGTATCTGTGTCCATTTCTTTTCCTCCTACTGGATGTGAGTATTCACCAAGCTCTGCTGCTTGTTATTCTAGAATTTTTATCTGAGTTTTCATCTCTCCTGCCTTTTTCTTAAGTAAATGCATTAATATCACTCCAGTCACAATAAATCTAAAAGAGAATTGTTCATCTAGCTTAAATATAACCATGATTTCCTTCAGTCTGCTTGACATCTCTGTTCAGGAAACCCTCTTTTTCTAATATATCCTTTACATTTCATATCAACAGTTAATGTCCTATTTCACCCATAAATTACTACTGATTTAATTTGCTAAAATATTTTTGCCTATTTTATTTTTCAATATCAATATATTTTTCATGTGAGGTTAATCTTACTAAAAAGCAGAATTTTCACCTCACCATTTTGCTGCTCAAATAACTTTATGTTATTTTATTTCCTAAAGAACATCCTAGGGCATCCACCAGCTGCCCCAGAACTGAGTTAGCTTTCTAGGCATGTGCTCTATTTCTTACCTTCAAAAAGCCAATTGTGCTGAACTTACACCAAGCACCTCCTTTTTTTTGGTGTCATTATTTAAGTCCTAAATTTGCCCTAAATATTTTTACCCAGTATATACCATTAAACTTCTAAGAAAAAAAGTATTGAATGCCCAGAATTTCTCCTGTGTTAGATGAAGTCTTACTGACGTAGTAGTAAACAAAAGAAGTCTTTGTGAATTCTGTGGAGATTTTAGGAAGCTTCCTTTCCTATTAGCCAAAGTTGATCCTTCTATAGAATAGATTTTCCTTATCAACACTCTGAAAAATCATCAATATAGTCTGTACAATTGTAAGAAAATTACTAATAAAAATAATACTTACTATGGCACTCACTACAACCCCCACACCACTAACACTTGAACTACACTCTCTACCACCACAATTGCCACACTACTTTTGTGCTTTCTACAGCTTGTACTATATGCCAGGCACTTCTTCAAGTTAATGTAATCATTACAGTAATCCTTAGACCATGAAATTTCAATGCTAATTTTCCTGTTGAAGAAGCCAAGTTTCTCAGTCAAGCAATTTCTCCAAGGTTATATAGCCATAAAGTACACAAAATTGGGACTATCTTATTTATTATTCTCATTGTTTAATGATGGAAAATATATGTTCAACACATATTTATTGAACAAAATATACATATGAGTTTGTATAGGAAGGAACAAAGGGATTAGGATACCTAGTGTTTGCATCTTGTGTCTGATAATAAAACAAAAACCTTTCCTCCTGGCCACAGATGGCAAAGGGCCTCTCTTACTACACTATGATCTTCATGGTCCAGCTCTTGGAACCGTGCTTTATCTTCACCGATGCACTATCTTTTGCTCATAGAGGCACTGTCTGTTAAATCTCTGCCTTTCTTGCTGTACCTAATTATTTGTCCCTCAAAGTAGTCATGTTATAAACATTTAATAAATACATGAATCAATTCTATGTAATGGGATTTTTGTTTGCTCTGATCTTTTGCTGTTGTTGTTATTGAGACAGGGTCTCCCTGTAGCCCAGTCTGGCCTAGAATCCACTATGAAACCAAATTGGCTTCAATCTCTCAGAGAGCTGCCTGTTCTGCCTCCCAACTGCCAAGATTAAAGGTGTGAGCCACCTGTCTGGCCCTTATTTGTTATAATCTTAAAAGAAAAATCCTTTACATTCAAAAGTCTTTGTAATAATTGTCACTTACAAAGAGGTGAGCCATCATAACCTCTCTGTAACCATCTCCCCTCAAATCTTGCTAATAATAAGCTTCCTCCCCTTTCACCTGAGAACAGGTCATCCTTTCAGTAGTTTTCAAGAACAGTCCATCAATTAACAAATGTGTATCAAGTGACTACCCCTGCCCTCTTTACCTCTTCATAGAAACTCTTTTAAATCTATTTTGAAAGCACATTACTGTTGGGGGAGAGTTCTCATAACAGATGAAAAATTTATTTGTTAATGATATTATGTCTCATGGTTAGTAAGAAAGAGAATGGTAAAGTAAAAGATGTTAGAAGGATACAGGAATGGAGGTATTTTGTTAAAAAATGAGAAAGCCTAAGCAAATGATGGAGGCCTATGTATGCTTGTTATGATTTATCAAGCATGACAAAAAGATCTTAAAATTTCTAAGGTCATATCTTAGTCAACTAGTTTAAGGATGTCTCATCAAGATTTATTTAAAAACGTTTGGATTTTGCTATCTACATAGCACATGGTAATTAAAAGTACCAGATTGGTATAACTAACCTTCTTGGATGTTTAATAGCCAGACTTTGAGGCCTATACTAATCTGGTCAGAGGGACTTAAAGGGACAATTTTTTTTCTTACCCTCCAAGGTCAAACAAGTTCCAGGGGCTATGGAGCATCTCTCGAAATGCCCAGTAACTTTGGTGAGTTACCGGTCCTCTTGTTCAGGGAGGCCATGGAGACCCCAGAAGATGGACTTGAACCAGTGTCCAGTCTACAAAGAGGAGGGTCAACACAGAGGAAACATTTCCTCCATGTTTCTAAGTGAAACCCAGGTCAAGCAGGACCTCTTGGCTTATCTTCGCATAGATGGAACTGGTAAAGAAAAGCCTGAGGAGCCAGGGGCTCCCCCTCGAGCCCATGTGACCCCTGAGGAACAGATCCTCATATGACCTTAAAAGTAATAATATTGGTTTATTTGGTCCAACTGTATGGTCTTAAACACCCAAAAAGAAAGTATAACCAAAGATTAAAGTCATCAGTATATTTCTTTAAGAATTCAAGGGATTACACATCCCAGACATTAGACTTAAGTTCTTATAAGATGTTATTTAGACAATTATTTCTCATGGTGATTTTGTTCCTAATTGGACAGTGCTAAACAGGTGTAGGACTTTAATTCTTGGTCTGCAATACTGTAGTACCCACTTGCAGCTGAGGGAAACAACTCAGTATTGTTCTAAAATGATGGCTAAACTTGTTTTCTCTCCCTATCTAGAGGCCATCTAAGAGGGAGCTGATTCTAGCCACTCCAACAGTTATCAAAGTGCCTGACAACAAATCCTGAGTTCATCAATCATCAGTCCAGCCTTAACAGACAAAAGAAAAATGAGGAGAAACCTGTTAGATGGATGCTTTTGGGAGCCCTCATCAAGAAATTCCAATGGACTTTAATTTGGACATTTTCTGGTTCCCTGCCTAGAAATTGTAATACTAACTACTCTTGCCTTTACTTTTCCTTCATGTCTCCCAGGCACCAGTCAAGCATCTTCCTTTTCTCCTTATAGTTAAGAGTTATACAACTTGGGAGTCTTTTAGATAGACCCACTGAAGGGGCACCCCAATTGCCTCACCCTGCGTCCCTGTTCAGCATGAAAGAAGTCAGAGCAGTCTGTGTCTCAATTCCCTACTGGCAATTTGGGTAACCTCTTCAGATAGAAACTGGCTAGGCAGCTAGGGTAAAAGGACTCCAAAGAAAAGTAGCCAGTTTCTTTCTTGGCTAAAAGTCAAAATGTCCTTGGAACTTTTAACAAAGTACTCTGTCCCAAAGGCCAAAAATGTTAAAAGTATTTGGGAGCTCTTATCCCAAAAAGATTTTGGGGTTACCTCTTCAGAGGGGGGAATGTTACAATATCAGTAGCCCCCTGATTATGCTGTGTCATTTTGATGCTCACTCCCTGTTTCATACAATTTCTTACAAATTACTACGATTGCTAAAATTACTACCAATCAGGTCATGGTCATTTATCAAACTTTGGATTCTCCTGAGATAGATGAGTTGGCTCTTAAAGCTTGTGATGACACTTCTCCATTATAAAACAAAACAGGGGGAGATGTTGGGGAACCCTGCTGTTAAGGTAGACTCCTTTCTCAGCAAGGGCTTCCTGCCTGGCTTACCTGGAAAGTGCCTCTAAGCACGGATGCCTGGCCTTATTTGAAACATGACCTTTGGCATAGTTACAAGCAATAAATCTGCACCCAAGTTTTTTCTATATGACAATTAGGCATTTCCCTATAGCCAGGTGATAGGATCCTGCTACCACATGTAAATAAAGCATACTATGAACACCTATCAGCTGCTAACCCTAACCCTGACCCCCACTGAATAAACAGCTGTATCACTGAATCTGACTCCCCAGAAGGTCTGCCATCCTGACCCTGTTCATCACTTCTGCTCCCTTTGTCCTCGTGGATTGGTGGCCAACAGCCCACGAGGGGAGGGAGAGACCCACACATTACTGTCTTCATAAGCCTGTGGCTACAGGGATTTGCAAAGTTTCAACTTGTTTCACAATAGTCTAACAATGTTATGTATTTATGTACCACTTTAAATACATTATCACATTTTTTCTCAAAACAGTCTTAAATTGGTAGCTATCAGTATAATTTCAATTTAATAGATAAATGAAATGCTCACAGATAGTACATGATTTTCTTAAAACTGTTCAGCTAGCAAACACAAGTCCTTCACTATGCACCTAGATCTCGTCAACTTTGATTATAGAGCTGTTTCTACCAAGATATGTGACACATATAGGTTATCATTTGAAATTGAGACAATGTTGATGACATCATAAAAATTGCTGATGCTTAACCATTCTTAATTATACAATGGAAATTTCATTAGGTTCTGTCTTAGAATGCAATAACTTAGAATATAATAACAATATAATGTTGGTTAGGAGCTGGGATTCAGGAGTCAGATTGCTTACATGTGCAGCCTAATTCTCCTATTCTCTAGAAACAAGCTTTGGGGGCATCATTTAACCCCTCTGAGCCTTTGAGACCCTGTTTACAAAATGGCAATAATTGCATTTATCTCATTTGTTTGGATAAGGACTGGATGACATAATTGTGTGAATCTCTAGTTCTTAGAATATAGAATATATTAGTAACAGTTATTCTTATGTTTTCCCTAGCTTGACTATTATCTACCTTTCTAAAAAGCCATGTGTGTCTGGTAGGGAGTGAGGGAACCAGGTGGGGGAGTCATTGATGGCTATTATTCTTAAGAAACTTAAAAATATCTCCTCACTATATGGTTGTATGAAAAGTCCATTAGTATAATTTGATTTTCCTTGTCTTACATCCTGAGATTCAGTTAACCTGGATAAAGTAAGAACCAGTATCGGCAAGAGTATACATAATGAGTTGCTTCAAAACAAAGTCCTACAGTGGAACCTCTACACTTACAATGGAACATAGTGGAACAAAGGGTAGAGAGAATACTAATGCATCTCTTAACTTCCATTACTGAAGCTCCCTCATGCAACAGAAGGCACTGAATACAAAAGGCCACAAATGGCCAAAACACAGAGAGTAAGAGCCTGCAGAGTTTGGGTCCCTGGAAAAGATTACTGTATTAAACTCCAGCCACCCAGGGCCCAGGATCCATTGGGGAGTAGGGACGGAAAGATTGCAAAAGCCAGGGGTAGAGGTGCATGATCATATTGAAAGAGAGTCCTACAGGCTCCTGGAACCTTGCTCATATGAACTTACAACAATGGTGTTAGCCTGCACAATACTCATGCAAACTAAAGCAGACAAAAACAGGGGAAACGAGCAGCAGGTCACAAGCCTAGCCAAAGCACTATTGGTAGCTGATTACTGCTGGGTGTGGGTGACTAGGCTCCAGTGGATTACCTTGCACTGAGGGATGTCTAGGTACACTAACTTGACTCAATAGGCCTTAACTCAAATGACAGAGTGCATCAAATCTGATGGTGGTGTATGGGAGGGTGGTGATGGTGGAGGGGATATAAAGATGTTTAAGATCTTTTGTATAGAATATACAAAAAAAATCAATAAAAATTATAAAAGACCCTCCAAAATTAAAATTCCAGTTTTTTACATCTGTATCATCTCTTCTCAGTCTGGATCATGGAGTTGAGGAGGGGTCATGCACATTGAAGTGTTAGTTGTGACAATAGTTGGGTAAAGCAGGGCACCTGGGTTATGAAGTGGATACAATACACTGAACTTCTCTATCTCTAGACAGTTCTCAGCCCAGCACTCACTGTGAACTTTTAAAGTATTTGTTCACAGTGCTACTTTGGAAGTTGATAAAATGAGGTTGAAAAAATGCATGATTAAGCATAGGTCACTCCTCTCCCCTCCTCCCCCTCCTCTCCCCCTCTCCTCCCCCCTCCTCCTAATATTCTGTTGGAACAGAACACTCAAAACACCGCCAGCCTGAATTCTCTGCTGTATTAAATAAATCACATGAATACCTTAAATGTGGTAAATAAGTACCAAGTTAATTAGACAGAAATCTAAAGAAATTCCAAGGATCAAAGGCAGGTGGTAGGGAAGGGAGACGTGTTTAGGAAATCATGTTTTCATAGTACTATCACTTTTTCCACAATGACCTCTGTCTAAAATATTCTTTCTTTACCTATATAATTTCTATTTATTCCATCAGAAGACTCTTCCATGATCCTTCCCCCCTCTGTCTCATATGGCTTCAAACCCTATCTTTCTATTCTGAGCCTTCTTACACACACCCATGCCCTTCTGCACTTCTGGGCGTGCACAATTTCTATTAGGATAGAAAAGTCAGCGAATACCTCAGCTTTACTGACAGAGGGGGCTGGCTTCATTTGGAGAATGCAGAAAAACACTGCTCAGTTGCTAGAAACAATAATGATTTCAGTTGCAAACAATCATGAAATGAGAACCCTGAAGCAGCCTACGATGATAACAGTGGTTGTTGAAATGAACAGACTTTCCAGAGTGAATATAAGCTTGACTGGGGAATGTTGGGAATTAGAGAGTCAAGCAGACCTTGGAAGTACTTACATATCTCTGCCCCATTAGAAGGCTGAGTGTAAGGTTGCACATATACTCAGGAAAAGGAAGGTCTTAACCATTGACTTAACCATTGACTCACTTGGCTGACTCATTGTGAGACCTTCCACATACACAGAGTAGATATGAGAGCATGTCTCAGAAAATAAATTCTCCAGCAAAGATGTAAACTAAATTTAAAAACATCCCTCAATACTCAGACAATTCCACTGGTAGAAGATGGTAATTCTACTAACTCAAGGTATTAAAATATACCCTCTGGGAAAACACTGAAGAAGGCTGGTTTCTTAGTTACTTTCTATTGCTGTGATAAAACACTGACCAAAACCAACTTGAAGAGGAAAGGGTTTATTTCTCCTTCAGCTTACAGTTCATCGTGGAGGGAAGCCAGGGCAGGAACTCAGGGTAGGAATCTAGAGCACAGACCACAGTTGGCTCTCTGGTCTGTGCTCAGTCTGCTTTTTAACACAAGAACATCTGTCTAGGGGTGGCATCACCCACAGTGTGCTGGACCTTCCCATATCATTCAACAATCAAGAAAATGCCCCATAAACCTGGCCACGGGCTTATCCACTGGAGGAAATTTTTCAATAGGGGTTCCATCTACCCAAGTATGTCAAGTTGGCAACTAAAGCTATGCAGCACAGCTGATATAAAGGCAATCCCAGGAAACTGGAAAAAATCACCAGATATAACTTATCAGTATTAGAGGTAAGGCAGACTCCACACAGACTAAACAAATTATCAAAAGCAGCAACAATATGGCTTGTGGAGAGAGATCAAATCAGAATTCACATTTGCTATCAAACATATACTACCTCTGATCCCCAACACCCAGGTAAATTCTAGGCAAGCATCTACATTATTAACCTGCTGTGAAGTCTGTGTTCTACAAGTCCCAACCTCTCAGGCAAGATGTATCCACTTATGTAATAGTGGTATAACTGTTACAGGGGTAACCAAATACATTATGTTCAGATTTGAAGTTGTTTTCACAGGAGGGAATGAATGCCGAGTACTGTAAACCTAGTAATAAACACATGGCTGAGGAAGTCATAGGCCCTTGGGGGACCTTACTACTACTGTTGCTTAGCTAAATTGACATAGGGTTAAATTGCCTTCTGAACATCTATGTTTATGTCCATAGACAAATTCTACTTTCAGCCTTAACCAGAGAAGACTCTCTTTGCAGTAAATGGTTGGTGAATAAGAGATTCACCAATGTTCAAGGTGCTGAGATAATTGTGGTCCAGTGTTCAGCCTTAAATAAAACATTTATAAAACCTCTCTAAGGCTCAGGTGACATCACAGAAGAGGAAATGGAAAGAATGTAAGAGCCAGAAGTGTGTTGTTTAGTTTTTATTGTCAACTTGACACAATCTAGAGTCATCTGGAAAGAGGGAACTTCAGTTGAAAACTTTTCTTGATCAAGTTGGACTATGGGCATGTCTGTGGGGCATTCTCTTGATTGATAACTGATGTGAGGCAGCCTAGTCCAGTGTGGGTGGCATTATCCCTTGGCAGGTGGGCTTGGCCTGTTAAAAACAAAACAAAACAAACAACAACAACAACAACAAAAAACCCAGCTGAGTATGAGCCAGGGAGTGAGTGAGGAAGCCAGTGAGCACAGCTCCTCCGTGGTGTCTGCTTCAAGCTTCTGCACTGAGTTCCTGTCCTGACTTCCCTCAATGATGAATTGTGACCTAAAAGTGTAAGGTGAAATAAACCCTTTCTTCTCCAAGTGTTTTTGGTTGTGGTGTTTATCACAACAAACTAGAATATGAAAATAGGGAAAAGGGCTGTGAAATGTCATCCTTTGGGAGTGCAGCAGTCATTGCAATCATGAGCTCACAGCAGTGGTGGTTTACTGCACTGGGCCTGCATACGATGAGCCCTGTCAATCATGGAAGAGCAAAAGCTCAGGAGGCCCTGCCTTTCTGTGCTGCAGTAATGACTACTGATCCATTCTTGGAGAGGGGGAGTCACTGTCTTTAGTGGTGTACCCACTGGCGAACCTATCAGGCTCCAGTGGATACTTCCAAACCCATGGTCATACAGATGGCTCTATTTAAAAATCAATAAAAAGACATGAATATGGGAAAAGGATTTGTAGGGAGTATGGAGGCTTGACAGGGATTGGAAGGAGAGAAGAGGGTGAGCATGAGATTAATCAAAGTGTAGTACATGAAATTGGTATGAAACTGTCAAAGAACAAATTTAATTAATAAAGTAAATAGCCAGATATAACCCAAAGGTGGTGGCAGATGCTTTTAATTCTCACAGTGGGGAGTCAGAGAAACGTGACTCCTTAGGGCTCACTGGCCAGCAAGCTTAGCAAAATTAATAGGCTGCAGGTCCCAAGGAGAGACCCTAATTCAAAAATCAAGAGGGATGGCTCCTGAAGAACAACTGAGTTTGACCCTTGACCTCTACATGTATGGGCATACAATGCACATACATCTGTATCTGTACATGTATGTAGACATACACACACCCTCCAAAAAGACTAGGAACAAGGGAGAGATATCTTCTCTTAGTGATGGTTTTTAACATCGTAATGGAAATCTAGTTAATAAGAAAAGGCATTAAAAGGTATACAGAGTATAATGAGAAATAAAGCAACCTTATCCACATATGTTATAATGGTGTGTATGGGCTCATTCAACAAAGCATTCAATAAAAAAACATCCTGGAACTAGGAGTGATTGTAGCAAAATTTTCAGATAAAAGGTTAATACTCAAAGGTGAATTGATTTCTTATAGGCCAGTAACATAAAGCAATGAAGGAGAGGAATTTGAAATTAAATACATGTTACTATTTACCTCTGCATCCTCACAAGTAAAATTCTATTTCCAAGAAGCAGCTCTAACGTCCTACAGAGTTCTACATATATTAAGTAAGTGAATGTATAATAATTCAAGTTGTCTAAGGTCACTGTTTCTACCTAAACTACCAGTTGGATTTACAGGCTCCAAATAAAATCAAAATGGAGTCGATTTTCAGCAGTGTCTGTATATAGTCAATGCACAAACACCAGCATCGCAGGCAGGAATGTTATGCTGAACATGCAATGTTTGGACAGCTATATCTGAAGCAGAAATATGTAAGTGAATGGTTGCCAAAAAATATTTGCTAGTGGCAAACCTGTTAAGTATGAATACTGTAGTACTAGTGAGAAATGATTTAAAAAATTTTTATTGAACTTTTGTGCATTTCATATAATACATCTTGATCATATTTAGACCCCCTCCCCTATCTGTACCCTCTATGGCACCCTCACTGGATTTCATGCATTTTATCACATATGCTAAGGCTTACAGAGTTAAGCTTGTGTCCCCAAATGTCGATCGGCGTGAGTTCATCCACCAGAGTCTAGTCAGCCTATCTAGAGTCTCTCTCTTAAAGAAGATCAACTCTCTCTCACCTGGCAGTGCTTAGTGTCAATACTGCCTCAGCTAAAATTGGGACTTCTTACCCTGAAAAATACCTTTCTGAAAACATTTAAATATCACTCAGTTTCCAAATTCAAGTGTGTTCAACTGCGTAAATAGGTTGAAGTACGTTAAGTGTAAGAGTATTCATTAGGTTCATCAAGCACATTTAAAAATTCCTCAAAAGTTACCTTTTAGTATAACAGAGTATATCATATATTTATGGAATGTATGTGAAATATTATATATTAGCACAAATTAAACTTAGGGTATGGATGCTGCTGTTCGAAAATGACTACATGACAGCATTTCTCCTTGTTGACATAGGTCACTATAGAGCTGGCATATCTTCATTACATCTGTCATCATCCTGATACTTTTCTGGATGCCTTGGCTTACAAGGAATGAAATGTGGTTCCTATTTTCAAGACACGTATTTAGCTTCAAAGGCCTCTGGAGGACAGCTTGTCAATTTTCTCTGAAATGAAGGGGCTTACAAAGATGGAGAGGCAGTGTGCTTGTGTGGAATCTCTTCCTTGTCTTCCCAAGGAATGAAGGAATCATCCCCTGAGCTTGAGCTATGAGTCACACGTCACCAAGGACTGTTTAACCCAAATGCTGCTTTGGAATTTAGCATCTTAAAACCAAAAGAGAAAATATATTTTAAACCCACAGGAACCCATTATTTCCAAGTCTTGTTTTAAGAGAATTTTCCTCTCTGTATTGCTGAGCATTCCTGGTATTGTCATCAGCAAAATCAGCTACTCTGGGCACTATTCCAGGCAGGAAGGATAGTGACTGCTTAACATCCTTTGCCTGTTGGAGTTAGTGAAGGACATTTGGATGGAGCATTCAGCGTTCAGAGTAGAGGCTTTCGGATGACTTAAACCTATTAGTCAATATAACAGAAATGCTCCCAGGGTAATGTACCTCATTGCTTTAAACACAGAACTGAAAAAGAGAAAGTACTCAATACAGGAAAATTGCCTTGGCAACGTGGCATAGATTCTTTAGAATCAATCTTTAGAAAGGCTCTAAAATTTAACCACTGCAGCTTGAAGTCTTTGCAGAAATGCCCACAGCATTCAGCTTTTCTAATATAAAATATGATGCTTCTGGTTTCCAGTAACATTCCAATCATTTTAAATACAGACTCCTACAAACTCACTACTGTCCAAATATGCAAAGTGCCTCATGAGAACAACCTTCATTTTAATCCAAAGATCCACTTTCCAGAATAGAGAAATTTTCAGTGATCATGATGGAGTCCGACTTAGAAATGAAGGACTGTGGTATGATTTATTTGAACACATCGAAATTTGGATATATACAGGGAAAAATGTTAGGAAAATTATTGTTTGGCCATCTATATTCTGAATTTCAGAAAGGTGACACTTAAGAATTTGTTCAAGCTCACCAATTATAGATTCATATTAAGTCATAATCACATTCTCATAATATAGCTCAGGGTAGTCTTGCATACATTATCTTTTTATGAAGTAAGAATACTTTTGTATCCATTTGAAATAGTAATACAATCTGAAACACAGACAGGTTAAAACAAGGTCTGCTGATAATTTTATGGGTGCATCTTTGAGTCTTGGTTTCATATTCATTTTGAAAACTTCTAACTTGAATAAATTCTCATAGACTTTGCAAAAATGTTTTCCTACTGAGCTAATATTGAGGTAAAGATTTAAGACTAATTCTTTACAGAAATTGAATTTAAAATTACAACCCCAAAGCCACAGACCTCCCTTTCGTTCCTACTCATTCTCCAGCAGGAAGGTTTTGGCAAAAACTTGGTTGTGCTCTTGCCAAAGAATGCCCTTGAAGGAGCAGCATGCTCAGCCAAAAAGTCAATATGTGATTATTTGGGGGTAAAAAAAGAGCAGTATGTAATAAGACCCAAGTGTGCTGGCAATAATAACTCATACTGCCTTTATTGAAAGACAAAGTGTCTGTGAGTTCTTTTATTAGTTACAAAATTGAACCAACAAATGGCAAAGTGTACAATAAAGCCTATTAAAACATTTATTAATTCACTCATTCAAATATGTAATAAGTGTCATCCATATTCTGAATATATGAATATTATAACATCAAAAATAGTCAGTGTTGATGCGAGGAACAATAAATGGGCAATGCAAACATCATACTGATAAAGTTACTTCTCAGAGGCTTGGAGACTACGGTGAAAGCCAAGCAGTGCAGCAAGGGAAGTCTCACGGTAATGGTACACAGACGGAAGTTTAGAGGCCTTAGAAGATGAATCCATTCCCGCTGCATCGAAGAAAGCAACCAGAAGGCCTTGCACAGTCCATGTTTAGTCTCAAAAGATCAAAAAGCAACAAAAGAGTGAACCAAGGCGAAGGGAACTATATTCCGGGAGTGTAGATAAATGGCTCAGCATACATAAATACATAAAAAGAGAACACAGCAGGGCTGGAGAGATGGTTCAGTGGTTAAGAGCACTCACTGTCTGCTCTTACAGAAGACCTAGGTTTGAATCCCAGCACCCACATGAAACCATCCGTAACTCCAGTTCCAGGGGATCCAACACCTTTCTCTGTCTTCTGTGGGCACTGCGCGGCAGGGGCACACTTACATGCATGCCGGCATAACATTCATACACATAAAATAAAAATTAATTAATTAAAACACAGAACATGACAAGGAAACATCCAGATATTCTCTAGAGTGAAACATTTACATCGATTATAAAAAGTGTCAAAATTTTAATTTGCAGTTCCAAGTTGTATCTTATTTAATATCCTATGTTTTTATAGTTGTATTTAGGATAAGAAACTAATTCAAAACATCTATTGCTGAGTCTCTTTCTCCAGAATGGCTAATGATGCAACGTATTGAAAAGACAAATCAAAGAAACGAATATGTCATGAGCGTCATCCATATTAGAAGCTCTCTTTGTTACTTGAATCATACAAGATACATAATTTTGCTGAAATAATTCCAGATTGTACAATTTTAGAGACTTCAATGTTGTTTTTGAGAATGAAAGTCCATCTTTTGGGAAAAACTGGGCACTGTATACATTCATTGGAAACAGCACCTGCCCTGGCTTCTTCCCAGGGCCCACAAGGTCCCCTGTGGGAGACTTGATGATTTGCAGCACTCTCGGGATCAAAGGAAGCAGTACTTATGGAGCCTTTTGAAAACATCTTCATTCAAACAGCATTTTCTTCTTCTATCACTCTCTTGGAAAATGATAGATTTTTCTCAAGATACCTGACAAATTGGAACTAACAAATTTTACAGGAAGTGGTTTTATATATTTACTGTCTTGATAGTAAAAAAATGAATGCTGGTTAATATTATACATATTAAAATAAGTACGTTATTTATATTTAGACAGTAACTTTTCATATAATCTTAAGAGGTATACAAATAATGTCAGATAAAAAAGGGGCTAAAACAAAAAGTTTAACAGTTTGAATAGATTTGATTTTTCTAAGGAGCAGAAGACATGAATTCTGGTCTTAATTTTATTGCTAACTAAATGGGCAATCTAGAAAAGTCTTATTTTCTACTTGGACCTCAGTTTCTGAAGCCATAAGCTCAGGTGAGTTATTGTCCTTATGTTGTTTTATCTTCCAAATAGTCAATAACGTCAGTAAATATCATTTTAATAATAAATGTTATTACTGACCACGTGAGCTTTGCAAGATGACATAAAGAATGTCAAATGGACTGTTGCGTTCAGTCTTCCCTTCCTGTTTATACTGTATCTGATGTTAGCTGAAAACTAAAGTCAGGAAATGTTAGATATAATTGACTCATAAAAGGAAATGCTACCAGAGCTTGGCACAACATGAATTGTTTATAATAGAAACTGAAGTAAGACATGTACTCAATTTCTTAAGAAAACTTTGTGTAAACTTCCATAAAGTAAAAGGACCAGAAACTGGAAAACCCCAGTATGTCAATGAACTATTACAATTATCCTAAAACACAGCTATTGACATATATTATCAAACTATTCATGACAACTTCCTTTTTTTGCACTTTTAACAAATATAGTTATTCCAGTAGATATTAAGCCAAAATAAAATCAAGAAGATTTGAAATGTGAAAGGCATTGAAGTGTATCAAATAGAATAGTATTTTCATGAAAAGTAATCTTAATATAACAAGAAAAGAGAATAACATAGCATGATTTTGAGAAGTACAACAATAAAATTTTAGAAGATAGGAAAGTATTTGTGCTACCATGAAAAAAGATTAATATACTTTATAAGCAAATCATTTCTCTGTCTTCTTGTCTTTTGAAACAAACTCTTCTGAAACTGTTGAGGTTTGCCTCAGACTCCTGTGTTCAAGTGCTCCTCCTGTAACAAAGTTCCTTAAAGAAAACTGTTAACTGGTTTAAGAAACAGTGTACATTAAACAAGTGTTCATGGATCTTTGGACAGATGGCCATCACTGATGGATAAATAATTCATGATGCTAGATATGACGTAACATACCTATTCTTCAAACATTTGGCAGGTAGAAGGATTTCAAGGTCATCCTTGGCTACACAATAAGTTCAAGGCTAGGCTGTTGTATAAGACACCCTGTCTCAAAAAACCCTAATTAATTAATTAATTAATTAACAAATAATCATTGACAATTAAATGTAGTCTCTGTTACCTTAGTTCACAAAATGGGTGGGGAGTGGAAGTGGAGGGGACAAGAGCTATGGACATTTAGTTGACTCAACTTTCCTGGCAGTCAATTCAAGAAGGACTTGCCATTTGTACATAGAATCTTCTGTTAAAATCTATCAATGAAGACTGGGAAGATGACTCAGTCAGCAAAGTGCTTGTCATGCAAGAACAAAGACCTGAGTTCAGATCCTTACCACCCATGCAAAAAATTGGGCATTGGTGTATATGGCTGAATTCCCAGTCCTGGGAAGGCAGTGACAGACAGATCCCCAGAGTTTATTGTCTATCCAGCTTAGCTGATTTGATAAGCTCCAGGTGCACTGAGAGATTCTGTTTCAAAAAACAAAATAGATGGACTGGGAGATGACTCATTGGCTAAGAATGCTTGCTATACAATGATGAAGGTGTGAGTTCAACTCCTCAGCAACCCTGTAAAAAACTGGGCATGGCCATGCATTTTTCTAAGGCCAGAACTGTAGGAACAAGGACAGGAAGGTCACTGGGGCCACCTAGACAGGAATATTGAATTACTGTCAGTCTATGTTCCCATCCAGTAAGATGCCTGTCTCAAGAGAATAGAGAGGAAATTGATAAAGCAAAATACTTGTTGGGGGCTGGGGCAATGGCTCAGTGATTAAGAGCACTGGCTGCTCTTGCAGAGGATCTGGGTTCAAATCCCAGCACCCACATGGCAGCTGACAACTGTCTGTAACTCCAGTTCCAGGGAATCCCACACCCTCTTTTCTCTTGCAGGGCACTGCATGACATGGTGTACTTACATACATGCAGCCAAAACACTCATACACATAAAATACAAATTAATAATAATGATAATAATAAAAGATACTTGATGGATGGCCTACTCTGGTCAGAAATATGCACACCCATACACACACCCACACCCACACCCACACCCCCCCCCACACACACATGCATGCACGCACACACACAGGCACACCATAACCAAACAAAAACAGTAAAGCAGAAATTGGCTGACATAAATCTCTAGCCTCTGCACAAACTTTACCTATAAGTATATGTGCATAAACAACAAATACATAACACAGACATGGACACACAGACACAGATAGAGACACACACACAGACACAGACACACACAGACACACACACACACACACACACACACACACACACCCCTACTAGGGAAAGTTAAAAAGGAAACAAAACCAACCAATTAGCAAAATATGGGAACTTCTTAGAATTTGTG
>NW_008347536.1:5207428-5212409 GCF_000622305.1 Nannospalax galili | reverse complement strand
AAACATAATAAAGGTTTGACAGGATATACACGGATTATGTTTGTTCAATATACAACATTAAGATACAATCTTTGTACACAGAAAAAGTAAGAAAATGGGGTCATAGGCCACCAACTCTCAGGTAAAAAGGAGACAGATTGTGAGGTGACATTAATACGAATGGATGAGTATTGTAAATATGCCACTGTCCTTGCATATAACTTTAAAAATTCTGTCTCTAATAGCAAAAGAATTTAGAGTCTTGCCACACAAGAGCAATACAACTTTCTGAATGAAGTTAATAGCATCTAATATCTGTCTTTTTAGAAAGAATACACATATAGAATATATACAGTCTCTTTTTTTTCAGAAGGAATTTTCATTTACTGATGAATTAGGAAAAGGAGATATTTTACCAAAATGTACCTTATGAGTGAAACTGTATTGATACGATATCCCAAAAGACTGATGTTCATGCCCTTAATCATAACAAGTGTAATACACAGCACTACTTAGGTCATGTTTACTCTTTGGAAAATTTTAACATACTAAAAGAGACTGGAGAAAATGGAACAGAGAACATCAGATCTTGAAGATGAGATTGGGGGTATGTAACGCTCAATCAAAGAAAATTTCAAATCTAAAATAACCCAAGAACATAACATGCAAGGCCTCTGGAACACCATTAAAAGACACAAACTACGTATCAGAGTAAATGAAGGTGAAGAAACCCAGATCAAAGGCAGAGAAAACATTTTTTTAACAAAACTGTAGAAAGAAACTTGTGAAATCTAAGGAAAGGGATGCCAATTAAGGTACAAGAGGCACAGAGAGCACCATTTCTAAAAGGAATGGATATGTTTCTACATGTGGAGCCCACCAAGAAAACATAAAAATGAAATAAATAATTTAAACAGGCACACAAAACCCAATGAGATAGGAGGGGGCTCTGAATTTAATTATGAACTGTTGTATGAAATGTACAAAAGCTCAATAAAATGTTTTTTTTTAATCTCCAACTAAACAGAACCCAGGAAAGATGGTCTCAGTGCACAATTCTACCAAACCTTCGAAGAACTAATACTAACACTCTTCAAATTATTTTGCAAAATAGAAAAGGAAGGAACACTCCCAACTTCTTTCTAAAATCCAGTATTATTCTGATACTCAACCTAAAGCCCCAACAACAACAAAATCTAAAATTAGAGGCTGATCACTATGAACATACACACAAAAATTCTCAATAAAATATCCACAAATCAAATGCAAGAACACACAATAAAAGATTATTCAGCATGATCAAGTTGGCTTCATTCAAGAGATTCTGGGATGATACACCATAACTAAATCAATAAGTTTAATCTATCATAGAAACAGACTCAAAGAGAGAAATCACATGATCCTCTCACTAAATGCAGAAAAGGTCATTAACAAAATCCAACGTCCATTCATGATAAAAGTCTCAGAGAATCTATGGATACAGGGGCCATATCGCAACATAATAAAGGCAAAATACTACAAACCCATAGTCAAGGTCATACTGAATGGAGAACATCTCAAAGACATGGATATTTACTTTCTCCATTCCTCTTCAATATAATACTTGAAGTCTTAGCTACAGCAGTAAGGCAATAAAGAAGGTAAAATGAGAGAATACAAATTGGAAAGGAAGAAATAAAAATACCCTTATTCACAGATGATATGATTCTATACATAAAAGACCCTAAGTACTTCACCTCCAAGCTGACAAATACATCCAACAAAGTAGCAGGATATAAAATTAACACCTCCAAATCAGTAGCCTTTTTATATACCAACAAAAAATATATTGAGGAAGTAATTAGAGAAATTATCCCATTCATGATAGCTCCCTAAAACATAAAATATTTTGGAATAAATTTCACCAGGGAAGTGAAGGACTTGTGTAATAAATACTTAAAAACACCGAAAAAAGGAAATTGAAGAAGAGACCAGAAGACAGAAAAAACTTAAATGGTCTTAAATTAGTAGGATCATTATTGTGAAAATGGCCATTCTGTAAAAGCAATATAAATATTCAATGTAATCCCCATTAAAAATCCGACATCATTCAAAATTGGGAAAAAACTGGGAGTATTCCCATTAAAACCAGGAACCAGACAAGCTGTCCACTATCCCCACTCCTTTTCAATACAGTGCTTGCAACTCTTGCTAGAGCAACAAGAGAAGGAAATTAAAGGTGAACACATTGGAAAGTAAAGTTCAAATTATCCCTATTTGCAGATGATACATTTTTACATAAGTGATCACAAAAATTCCACCAGAAAACGTCCCAAAACAAACAACACTTTCAGCAAAAGTGGCAGGCTACAACACCAATTTACAAAAATCAGTAGCCTTTCTATATATCAATAACAAGCAATCAGAGAAAGAGTTCATGAACACCCTCCTATTCAGAGAAGTCTTAAAAAGGAAAACATCTAGGAATAAACCTAACCAAAGATATTATACACCTCTAGAATAAAAATTTCAAATCTTTGAAGACAGAGATTGAGGAAGACACCAGGAAATAGAAGGACCTCCTGTACTCATGGTTTGGCAGAATTAATATTTTGAAAATGTACATCCTACCAACAGCAATTTACAGATTCAATGCAACCTCAATCAAAATCCCCATGACATTCTTCACAGAATGAAAAAAAAATTCATATTGAATTACAAGTGATATTGAACAGCCAAATCATCCTGAGCACAAAGTAGAATGTAGTAGAGATAATTCCAGATCTCAAACTATTTTACAAAGTTACAGTCATAAAACAGCAAGTTACTGGAAAAAATTAGACATGTAGATCAATGTAACAAAATATAAAATCCAAACATGTAATTTCAGTCACTTAATATTTAACAAAGGTGCCAAGAACACACTCTAGAGGAAAGACAGCATATTAAACAAATGGTGAGGACACAACTGGATCTCCACGTGTAGAAGAATGACATTAGACTCTTATTTAAGCTCACCCTTCACAAAAGTCAACTTCCTAATGGACCAAAGATCTCCATGTAAAACCTAAAATGCTGAAACTATTAGAAAAAGACATAAGTAGTGCCCTATAAGACATGGGTGCAGGAAACGGCTTCTAAATCCGACATCAGTTACTCAGAAATTTAGGTCAAGAATTGACAAGTGGCACCTTATTAAGCTAAAAAGTTTCTGTGCAATAAACAATCAAAAAAAAAAAAACAAACAAGGAGCCCACAAAGTAGGACAGAATCTTCATC
The DNA here is from genome assembly GCF_000622305.1 of Nannospalax galili. Taxonomy (NCBI): domain Eukaryota; kingdom Metazoa; phylum Chordata; class Mammalia; order Rodentia; family Spalacidae; genus Nannospalax; species Nannospalax galili. The sequence goes on along the minus strand of NW_008347536.1, from coordinate 5,209,172 downwards.
AGCTACACATTTGACAGAGGATTAATATCCAGAATATACAAAGAACTAGAAAAACAAATAATCAAGAAAAAAATGACCAAATTTAAAAATGGGCTATGGATCTGAATTGAGAGTTCTCAAAAGATGAAATAAAAATGACTAAGAATACCCTTAAAAAGTGTTCAACATCTTTAGTAAGTAGGGAAATGCAAATTAAAACTACTGTAAGATTTCATCTAACACATCAGAATGACTGATATCAAGAAAACAACCCCAAATGCTGGCAAGGATGCAGGGAAAGGTGAACCCTCATTCACTATTTCTGGAATTGCAAACTTGTGCAACCACTGTGATAAACAGTGTGCAGAACTCTTTAAGAACTAAAAATAAATCTACAATGTAATATGGTTATAAAATTGCTTAGCATATATGCAAAGGACTCATCCTATTGTAGAGATACTTGTACATCCATGTTTGTTGCTGCTCTTTTAACAATAGCTAAGAAATGTAAACAACAAAAATTTCCCTCACCTGATGAATGGATAGTGAAAAATGTACATATATACAACTGTGTTCTACTCAGTGGTAAAGAAAAATGAGATCATTAAATTTGAAGGTGAATGGATGGAACTAGAAGCTGTTATACTAAGTGAAGTAACACAGACTCAGAAAACCAAGTTATGTATGTTCTATCTTATTTGTGGATCTTAGCTTGCCATTCTTAGATGTGAGTAGTATCCTGTTCCCCAGGAGCCAGGAAAATGGAATGAAACCATAGGGGTATACAGGGAGAACTCATAGTCCATGGGGGGGGCACAGTAAGAGACACATATTATCAATTGGGAAATAGGGAAAATGGGGGAAATTTTAACTATGGAAGGAAACCTACTAAAAATACATACAAAATCGGGTGTGTGTGTGTGTATGTGTGTGCATGCGTGTGTGTGTCTGTCTGTCTGTCAGTCTGTTCATCTGTCTGTGTTTGTATAGTTGAAGGCTATATAATAATTAAAAAATATTACAAGACAGGAGAAACCGCACTTTGAATTGCTTGCCAGGGTAGTACAAGAGACTCCCCAAATAACACAGGTTATTGCCATATCCCTTGATATCCTCCAAGAACTTGAAGGTAAGACCCTATTGCTGAAGACAACCAGACCTTGGAAATGGAACCTGAAACACTGTAGCTGGAACTGACCTGGAAGCTTCCTCCCCTGAAAGCTAGCTCTTATAGTATCAGAGAATATTGTGATAGCCAAGGAAGAAAACTAATCAATGATCCAGACCATCTGAAAAACTTTATAACCCCAACAATGACCAGTACAGCAAACTATCTTTACTGGTGTATTAGTGGCATTTTTATCTTGGTGGCAATCAATATCTGTCTAATTGTACTTAAAATTCACTCACTGGGAGGTACTCATTTATAATACTTTAAACATAGCCAAATGCACATGACTGGAGAGGTCATATCCTATAACAAAAACTTATATTTGTTACATCCCTAGACAAATGTAATTTCATAGTGTATCCTGAGTGTGATGGCTAATCCTGGGTGTCAACTTGATTTGATCTGAGATTAACTGAAATGAAAGAGATCTTCTTGATTGGATCATCTAAAGCCGGAAGATACACCCTAAATGTGGGTGTTACCTTCTGATGGCAGCCGGTATAAAAGACCAAGGCAGAGGAGAACACGGGGCTTTTTGCAGGTTTCCTTCTCTCTCGCTGGTGAGTTCGTCTTGCTGCTGTAGACTGAAGACTA
>NW_008347536.1:5192496-5206288 GCF_000622305.1 Nannospalax galili | reverse complement strand
AGATGAGCTGAGTGTGCTGTGGACTGCAGAGTCAGAGCAGTGGAGCTGCCAGAACCCTTTGGAGCCCAGAATACTGTGAGTAAATCCCAGATGTCCAGCTTTGAGCTACTTTGCTGGACTTTGATTTTGCTTCGGTGTGCCTGATTCTTCCCTTTGAAATAAGACAGTACTTGTTTTGGATTTTACAGAAGCCCACCCACAGTTGAGACTTTTAAAAGAGACTATGGACTTTTAAGTGTTGGAATTTTTTTTTTTTAAGGACTGTGGGGTTTTTAAGGTTGTACTGTCTTATGTTGTGATATTAATGTTAACATCATAGCTTGGGGACAAGAATTGGAAAGCATATGGTTTAATAGTGATGTGTTTGTGTGTCAAGTTGACAAGTGTCAACTTGACATACCTGGGTTGAGGGAGCCTCAATTGGAGAATTGCCTCTATTGGACTGGCCTGTGGCTGTGTCTGAGGGGCATCTTCTTGATGAGAGATGTGGGAGGGCCCAGCCCACTGTGGGTGGTGCCACCCCTGGGCAGGTGGGCCTGTGTTGCATAAGAAAGCAGGTTGAGCAAGGGCCAGGGGAGCAAGCCAGTAAGCAGCATTCCTCCATGGCCTGTGCTCCAGCTCCTGCCTCCATGTTCCTGCTCTGAGTTCCTATCTTGGGCTCCCTGATGAATTGCATGCTACCTGGGAGATGTAAGCTGAATAAACCCTTTCCTCCCCAAGTTGGTACTGGTCAGAGTGTTTTGTCACAGCAATGAAGAAACAAACTAAGACACTGAGTATACATCCTTTTAGTTACAAACTAGTATGCTTCTCTCCACTCATCAAAGCCACTCTTTTTGCAACAGATGGAGACTATTACAGAGTTCCATAAACTGGCCAAATGCAGAGAGTAAGTGTCTGTGAGATGCCTCACCCTATGTGACACATTTGCAACTCACCCTCTATACATAAGGCTCAGAGAACATAGTGGAAATGGAACAGAATCAATGTTAATGCACCCCACAGCTCTTGTCAGGGAAGACCCTCATGCAATAGATGGTGATTTACACAGAAAGTCACAACTGGATAGGACTCCTGTATTAATCTTCTGCCACCCATGGCTCAGGAACCATTGTGGAAGAGGGAGTAGAAAGACTGTTAAGTGCCAGGGATGGTTGATATCCAAAGAAAATAGTTTTCCAGGCAGCTGAGAACTTGCTCATATGAACGTCTAGCAATGGTGACAGCATACACAAGACCCATGCAAACTCAAATCAGACCAAAACCCAGCATAGAAGTGAGGAAATGGGTAAAAAGCCTCAACCTTAGCTGAAAAACTATGGGCAACTGATCACTGCTGAGAGAGGGAGAGTTTGTCTTCTTTGAGGGAGAGATGCTAAATAGGTTGACCAGTCACCAGTGCACGAACTCACACCAACGTACATTTGGGGACACAAACTTGGCTGGATAGACCTTAAAATATATGACAGAATACATGAAGTCTAATAGGGATATTATGGGGGCAGGTGCAGATAGGGAGGTGGTTTAAATATGATCAAGAGGTTTTATATGAAATGCACAAAAATCAATTAAAAGTTTAGAATCATATGTGCAAGGTCCCAGAGGCTTGTAGGACTCTGTTTCCATATGATCATGCACCTCCTCCTTGGCTCTTATAGTCTTTCCACCCCTCTTCTGTAAGGGTTCCTGAGCCCCGGGTGGGTGAAGTTTAATCTAGGAGTCCTGTCCAAGGAGCAGCATTCTGCAGACTCTTAATCGCTATGTTTTGGATATTTGTGGCCTTTTGTGTCCCTGAAAGATTGTTTGAGATATTCTATATGAAACACACAAAAATTCAATAAAAACACATTTTAAAAATTAAGAATGAATAAATAAATAAAAGAATAAGAAGACCATGAATCTTGAACCAGATAGTGTATGAAGGAAGGGTGCTTAGAACAATTAAGGACACAAAATAAATCATGAATTAATTGTTACAAAGTTAATTATTTAAAGTAATAATAAGCACAGCTTATTTTCTCCTTTCAATGAAATATTTTGGATGTTGTTTCCCATTGGGGTTAAACCCACATATTTGATTTCATTAGAATTTCATCTGGGAGAGAAACATCACAGTTATGCATAGCACACTACAAGGAACAGTCTATTAACCTTCACATTTCAGATTAAACTATACTGACAGATTGGTCAAAATTATAGTGAGGACAAAAGAAATGCAGTTATTTTGTTAGAAAAAATGAATTCCATTGTGCTTCTGTAGGTCCCAGTACAACTTTCAGATAGTCTCACAGTGCCATTCCAATACTTTGGAGAGGGGGTTGCCATCTGCTTTTCTTGCTTGAGATATGAATCCTACCTTACCCTTCACAATATCACCAACACGGAGGAATGTAGACAAAGAAAACATATGTAATAACTGTTTATTGGGTAGTTCAATGGCTAAAACGCCACCGACACAGACTTTAAAGAACCACAGAAAAGATAAATTTCTGCAAAATATTTCAAATATTTTGCATAAAGTTCAACTTGAATTAATTTGAAAAAAAATCAACCTTTCAGTGTTTACAATTAGGAAGAAGTTTCCCATCTGCTCACTCTCTCTCTCTCACTTTTCCTTCATTCTTTCACTGTCTGGGTTATTTCCTTCCTCCTATCTACCCACCCAGAAGTTGTCCTCCTTTCTTTTAAAAAAAATTATTATTTTTATTTTATGTGTATGAGTGTTATGCCTGCATGCAAGTAAGTGCACCTGTGTCGTGCAATGCCTATGGAAGTCAGAAGAGGCTTTTGGATCCCCTGGAACTGGAATTATAGTTGCTTGTTAGTTGCCATGTAGGTGCTGGGATTTGAACCCCGGTCTTCTGCAAGAACAACCAGTGTTCTTAACCGCTGAGCCATCTCTCCAGCCCCTCTCTTCCTTTCTTTTGCAGTTCTATTATCTTCCTGGAAAAAGTTTTATAGTCACATAGTTTTGAACATAAACCATACCCTTGTCAATTAGGTGGATTTTTCAACAGTTCCTAAACTGTAGTTCTCAATTATAAAAAAAGGGATAAGAATTCGCATCTTGAAGAGTAATCATAACAATGGCTGATAAGCAGCTGCTCACATGCCATTTTCTCAGAATGCTCTCTATCATCAATTTCCTAAGCCAGGTTCCTTTGTCATATGCCCTCACAATGCCCTCTTCTTTTCAATGAGCTTTTTATAATAATAATAGTAAATTATGCCATGCACATTTATTTAGTGGCTGCCTCCTCCACTAGTTTGAAATATCCACAAATGCAGGAATCAAGTTTGTTATTTTTGTGCTCATAATCCTATAGCTGGTCTTCTTGACCCAAAGGAACAAGCAATATGTATCTGCTGAATATGGAGTAAGGTGAGCATTTCCCTGTGCTTGCTGACGTACATCTATAAACCCAGAATTTGGGAGACTGAGGTAAGAAGATTCCCTGAGTTCAAGAGTTCAAGGTCAGCTTGGACATAATAATGAGACCTCAGATCAAAAACACAAAACAAAACATGTGTTCACAATACCAACACCATAACAAAATTATCTATTTGTGCATTATTGCTGAATCGGTGAAATCCAAGAAAAATCAACTTCTTATTCCCAGCAATTAAAAAATTCAATTGCCTAAAGAAATCTCTTTTTATTTTGAGTGCTTTTAAACTTTTAGGCCCAGGTTCATTATAAATTGAATAACATCTCATCCACAACATATGAAATACATTAAGATATGGTTGAGTTTGCTCTCCGACTAAAGAAAGGGAAGAATCCACTGCCAATTTGCAGCATGCCAGCAACAGAAAATGTTCAGGTAGACTTTGATCACTGGTGCTGTGGTGAGAAGAAAGCAGAGAATGAGGGATTCCAAGCAAGAACTGTGCAGGGAAGTTTGGAGATGTTGTAATGAGACAACTAAGAAATTAATCTGTATCACTGAAAGACACCCTCGAGGAATGATGTTGGGTATTACAGAGGAATAAGGTGCAAAGCTTTTATGTCAGTCAGATAAGAAAGGCAGAATGTTCTCCTGCTACTAAAGGATTTTAAGGAACTTAATGCTTTAGAAAGAGATTTTCAATATATTTTCCAGTATAGTTCATAGCAAATTGGAGAGTTGTTTCTGTGTTTTAAATTTATTGAACTACATAGAGCATTTCTAAATAACAAAAATAGAAATTAAAATGATGATCAACTAAATAGCTTTTAAAAATATTTTTGGACCATATTATATGTATTCTATACTAAGCTGTGGTCTCCAATGTATTAAATATATAGGGGAAATAAAGGTTGATTTTCAAGTTACCTCTAGTACATATCTATTACACTCATTTTCTTTTGAATGGATTCTAATGATGAAATTATGTCATTTTTCAAAAGGAAGACTCCAAAATGAGTAAGATGATCTATATGTATAATCAAAATCTAGTAAAGCAGAAATGTCCCATGCATAAATTATAACATCACAGTTAAAATTCATTGAATTTATACATTGCCATTTAAAATTTGTTCCCCAAAGAGTTAAGGTCATCAGTTACTCAGCCTAGGATCAGAACAATGAAATGAATCACATTATGATTCCCACAGCCTCTAGGAAAAATTCAAATGTAAATCACTATAAAGCTCATAAGGTGTCATGAAAGAATTATTCTTTAAGAAAGGGTGTGTACTAATCAGGGGTATTTCAATATTGCTGAGTTGAGAAAATTTATTTTTATAGTTAATAAAGTCTTATGTCAAAGGTAATACAAAACAACCTGGATGTCAATAGCAGAAGTATGAATATTACAGACTAAAATGTTTTATAAAGTTCAATCTTACCCCAGATGGCTGCTCAATTAAATAACAGCAAATCTTATAGAATCTTACATTCTTGCATGCAAGCAATTCTGGATACTTTTCATGAGTCACGAAAAAAATTCCCAAACATTCCCATTAAATGTGTGTGTGTGCGTGTGTGTGTGTCTGTGTCTGTGTGTGTGTCTGTGTCTGTGTGCGTGTGCGTGTGCGTGTGTGTGTTGAGACAGGGTCTCCTTGTACCCACAGCTGGCCTGGAACTCACTATGTAGACCAGGCTGGCCTTGAACTCACAGAGATATGACACCTCTGCTTCCAGAGTGTCTGGCTTCATTAAATACTTTTTAATGATTACAAATATCATCTAATTTAGGGATGTAGAATTTGAAGTTATAGCTTACTTATTGTCTGTCCATCTTCTACCCGAATTTAGTCATCATAATTCATCTTTAAATTAACTTTTAAGGAAGAAATATAAGATGAATATCATTCTTCTTCAAAATGTCTTTCATTATTTAGGAAAATCAGCCTGTTTTTCTCCGAAGTTTGAGCCTCCTGAACCCTTTCTATGTATCCAGTTATAGATATCCTGCCTACATAAATAAGCTACACAACCACTCTATGACATTGATGCTGGATACTACCACATTAATTTATCCATCAGGACATGATCAGTCTAACATCATATCACTTCTGAGAGACATGTGTAATGACCCCTGCACTTCAGAAACAAAAGCCTTTAATGCCTTTTATACAATGACTTAATGCTTACAGGACAAAATATAGGATGTAACAGAGATAGGGCCTCCACTTACTGGAATTTTGGTTCTACTAGTAATTCTCAGAAGAATCAATAGCTTCAGGGAAGTGCATTTAATAAAAACAAAACCAGAATTTTTCTTGTTTTACTTCTAAAGAAATGGGAATCTATTGACCTGCCCCCAGCTGATAGTTTCCTTTAGTTGAAAAGTGCTAGGAAATAAACATTTCCCTGGCATTTTTGAGGCAACCTAAAATTAAAATATCAGAATAAAAGTGAAAATGAATTTTACAAATAAATTGCATATTCTCAAAAAAGATGTGAAACTATAACAATTATTTGTAAATATTCAAGTAAATTATATATCTGAGGTAGGGACAAAACTATAGAAACCAGTGCCAACTCCTATCCCTCAGGAAAAGTAGGGATTAACACAGAAAGCTTGGAAGAAAGTTAGGTATGAAAATTATGCATTTCCTTCAGAAGGGGAATGTGTTGTCTATAGTAAAAAACATATTTGGATGACATAAAATGATAAATCTTATTAGATTATTTAAAAGATTGAAAGACGAATATTCATAAAGATGAAGTTCTTTACGGGTAAACAATGAGATACTGCAGTTTCCAAGGCTTCATAGTTTCATTTCCCGTTGCTGTGATTAACACTCTGGGAAAACAAGTTGAAGGATAAAGGGTTTGTTTGGCTTAGAATTCCAGGTTACAGTCCTTCACTGCTGAGAGCTCAAAGTAGTAAGAACTAGAAGCAGCTACCAGTCATGGGGGCGAGGGAAGAGTGGACAGTGCATTAAAGCTTGCATGCTAGTGCTCAGCTCACTTTTTCCATTCTTAGACAATCCAGAATTCTGTGCCCTGAGAATGGTGACACCCACAGTGGGAATGTCGTCCTACATCAATAAATGTAATCAAATTACCCCCCCGACAGATATGCCACAGAACAACCTAATCTACAAAACCTTTCATTGAGAAGTAAAAACATCCCAAGTCATTATCTGAGATCTACTTAAATCTGATAATAGAGACTGACACCTCTAATGAGAAAAGCAAATAAAAGACCAGAGTATTTCAAAACCCAAATGTAAAGACCTGAAAATATAAGTACATCATGTCTAGTGACATAGACAATATGCCATGAACAAGGAAAGATCTATTTTAGGAATATGAGCTGGGTTTAATGTCCAATAAATCATCCAAGGCAATTCAACACACTAATAATATCAAGAAAAATTAATGCAATCATCTCAACAGACAAAGAAAGCATAATTTGATAATGCCTTTATATCATTTGTAATATTCTCTTAACTCTGACATAATGTTCTTTAAAGACTCTAGCCATTAAGATAGACAAGGAAAAGATGTAGAAGGCATGAAGTTGGGCTTGAATCCCTGTGTCTTTTACTGATGATACACTCTATATGTAGTGAACACTAAGAAATTAAAACACACGTCTCCAAAAGTCGCGTGTGTGTGTGTGTGTGTGTATGTGTGCACATGTTGTGTGTCAAGCAATTCTTTGGAAATACAAGCTCAGTGCAAAAAAATGTTTTCAGAGCTGGAGAAATGGTTCAGTGGTAAAGAGCACTGGATGGTCTTTCAGAGGACTCAGGTTCAGTTCCCAGCACCCACATGCTGGCTAACAACCATCTGTAACTCCAGTACCAGGGGATTTGACAACCTCTTCTGACCTCCTTTGGCACTGCAAACTGTGGGTGTGCTTACATACAGGCAATACACCCATATACATAAAAAATAAAAATAATAAATTAAATATTAAAAATCTTTTCATTTATGTATTCTAGCAACTAATCATTAGAAAATGCTACTTCAAAAGCAATAAAAAATACCCTCAAGCACAAGTTTAACACAGGATACATTTACCCAATTAGTGAAAGTTTCCAAACAATACTGAAAGCAATTAAAGAGATCTAAATGGTGAAATACACCACCTATGGTTGAGAAGTTGACTTCCTAAACTTTTTTCTGCTCATAATCATTTATGGACCAAAAAACTTTTAGACAACTGTTTATTGCCTAGGCATTGTGATACAAGCCTTTAACACCAGCATTCATGAGACAGAGACAGGCAAATCTCTGAGATTGAGGCCTGCCTGTCTTCATAGCAAGTTTCAAACCAGCTGGGCTACAGGGAGATCCTGTCTCAAAAACAAAACAAAACAAACAAACAAACAAAAAGCCCACAAATAAACCTAACCAAATTAAAACAAAGAAAACCCTATAGGTCAATAAAATAGGTCACTCTGAAAACATTTACTGATGAAAAATCACATGGAAATTTGGGCAGTAAAGAGATGGCTCAGTGGTTAAGAGTCCTTGCTGTGCAGTCATGAGAACCAAATCTGGAATCCCAGCACCCAAGAAACAAGTCAAGCATCACACAAACACCTGTAATTCCAGCTTCTGGCCTGTGCATGTGCATTGTCACACACACACATGAACACACATACATACACACACACAAACACACACAAATAAATCATTTTATTTTAAGTGTGGAAGTAAGTGTTGGATCCCCTAGCACTGAAATTGGGGAGTTGTGAGGTGCCTAATGGGGGTGCTGGGAACCGAATGCAGGTCCTGTAGAAGAGTATCAAGCACTCTTCACTGATGAGCCATCTCTTCAGATCCAAAATAAATGTTTTAAAGAAAATAAATTTATTTTAAAACAATTCTCTGATATACCTATAATTTTGCCAGTTACAAAAGATAAACTAAATATGCATACTAATGAGATAAATGTGCTTGTTTTAAAATAATTTAGTCAGCTTATGTTTCACAATGCAGGATGCAGAGCACGTTCACTTTTTATAATTCTTGTTGCTGAGAACACTATTTTGCATGAACACATAGTACAAAGTAGCAGAAATGTGTTTATGATTATTCCAGAAATATTGGAAATTCTGTACTAGAATTTCCCAAGCCAAAATTCATTTCAGATTTTTATTTTTTTGTTTGTTTGAGACAGAATCTCCCTTTTGCCCCAGCTGACCTCGAACTCACTAGGTAGACTAGAATGGCTTGAGTCCCACAAAGATTCAAAGATTCTCCTGCCTCTGCCTCCAGTGTATCGGAGCACACACCACCATGGTGGCCCCACATTTGAGTTTTTTTTTTTTTTAATGAAACTCAAGTCACCAACTCAAACAGCAATTTGTAAATTAGAATCCATCATTCTAACCAGTATATTATAAAGATATACTAATAAGATATCTGGTGAGGAATGATGGTAGAAAAAATATTGAAAGCCTTTGTTTCAATAAAAATAAGACATTGTGTTTCTAAGAGAGGAGAAACCTTTGTCTGTACAAAACCCCTAACTACAGTTCACAATATTTAAGTCTTGAATGTGAGCTGAGGTGCTTCAGGCAGCACTACTTGTGTAACCACATGCTCAGCACATCCTGTGCATGTTCTGTGTTCATAACCAAGGTTACAGTGAAGTCACAGGATGCAAGATGAACGTCACTGCCAGAAACAACGCAGGTTCACCACACTTGAACTCAAATTAATATTTTGCTGTTTCATTATGTTCCCAAACCTGCTACTATTGCCTCATTTTCATGAATCCCACATTCAGTTGTGTGGCCCCCTGTAAGATGGAAGTCCACAGTTTAAGAAGCCAGGTTACGAAGACTCAATACTATGCTAATGCCACCTCTTTTCATGTCTCTTTTGGTAGTCAGCGAAAATCCAATCAATATCCCAGAAGGCTTTTTGTAGGGTTTTATAAGCTGATCCATAAATACAAAAAGAAATATAACAAGACTAGAAGGACAAACCAATCTTGAAAAAGAAAATCTAATTAGGATCAGCACTATTCAATTCCAGTGCTTACTATAAAGGTATATTCTATAGGTCACAGTATGTATGATATTGGTATAATGATTGACATAGGTCAATGGAGCAGAACAGTAAGACAAATACTGTATCACATATGTGTAGTAGAAAACATTTTTGATGATGATACCAATGGTATTTATTCAAGAAACCCATTGCTTTTTCAAAAAAAATAATGCTAGAGGTACCAGATATTTATATTGGTAGTATCAGACCTGAACATCTATTTCTTATCACTGGTATAATGATTGACATAGGTCAATGGAGCAGAACAGTAAGACAAATACTGTATCACATATGTGTAGTAGAAAACATTTTTGATGATGATACCAATGGTATTTATTCAAGAAACCCATTGCTTTTTCAAAAAAAATAATGCTAGAGGTACCAGATATTTATATTGGTAGTATCAGACCTGAACATCTATTTCTTATCACCCACCAAAATTCATTTATGAAGGGTTAAAGGCCAACATATAAAAGCTAAAGTTAGGGAATTTTTTTTGCATTGGGATCTGTAGATGGTAGAGATTTTTATTTATTTACTTTTGTGTGCCTGAGTGTTCTGTATGCACATATATGTGTTATGTGCATGTGATACCCTTAAAGGTCAGAAAAGGGCATGGGATTCCCTTGGAACTGGATTTACAGATGGTCATTAGCTCCTGTGTGGATGTTGGAAACCAAACTGTGGTACTCTGCAAGAGCAGTCACTGCTTTTAACAGTGAGCTCTCTCACCAGTCCCAGGAGAGCTAAGCTTATTTTATCAGCTAAGTTTATCCCTACCTAATGGTAAATATTTCTTCATATTTACACCAAACAAATTATAATGAATCTCTAGAAAAATATTAATATAGAAAATTCACTACACTTTATTCACAATAGATAAACTGTCATAAACAAATGAAATTTATAGGATAATGGACAAATATTAGTACATTCACATAATAGAGTAGTAACTAGAAATAAAAGGAACAAGTTCCCGCTACAGAAATATGGGTGAGTCGTAAGAATGCTATGTTAAATAGAGAAAACCAGGCACAAGTAAATAATGTATGACTTCATTTACATGAGTTTAAGAACAAACAAAAATTAGTGGAGCAGATCAGATACTGGTAGCTTGTGGAAGGTCACAGACTGACATGGACACAGAACTTCCTTGTGTTGGCAGTGAATGTACTACATCTTAATTTGGAGTATTTGCTCCATGGGTATATTCTTTTATCAAACACAGCAAACTGTCCTCGTTAAGATTTATATATTTTGCTGTATATAATTATTCTTCAATCAAACATTTATGTAAGGAAGAGAAAGACTCAATTTTAATTCCCAAGGAAAACTTAAAACGTACCATTACATGAAAAGGGAAAAGAAAGCAGTAGTAGACACAGGGCTAGGAGGACAAGATGGTACCCACTAGCTCTTGAAGAAGAATAAAGACTAAGCATGTAACTACGGTCTTCTCAGATGTATCCCTACAATTAAGTGCTTTCATGCTGGATGACACTAAAACACAATTTGAAATTCTCAGTTTCATTGCTTCATAGAGAAGGCAGCAAATGTGTCTTCTTCAGTCGAAGTAGTAAGTATTGTTTATAATCATATACTTTCATCCTGCCTGTATTAAGACCAGTACCTATGAATACAAGTGGTGCCAGAAATTATTTTTGAATAATTTAATTTTTAGCCAGCCAAAAAAGAGAACCTACAATATTATATTAGAGTATACCAACATCTCAATTTTTCTCCATTTATAAACAATGCTAAAAAAAAGGCAGAGAAGATAAAGTTTTTACTTAAGATGAAATAGACGAAATGAATAAGAGACTGCAGAGTGTGTATCCCAGGGTAGGACTCCTATATTAAATCTCACTGACCCAGAGCTAAGGGAGCTCAGCGGAAGAATGGACGAAAAGATTTTAAGTGCTGGGACTGGTACATGAACATAAAGAAACAGTCTTCCAGTCTCTGAGAACTTGCTCGTATAAACTTGCAGCTATGGTGACAGAATGTACAAGATTCATGAAGACTAGATCAGACAAAAAAAAATCAGCATAGAACTGGAAATGTGCAGCAGACCCCAACCTTAGCCAAGGAACTATAGGCAACTGATTACTGGTGGGTGAGGGAGAGTAGATCTTCTTTAAGTGGGTATCTCTAGATAGGCTGACTAGACTCCAGCAAATGAACTTGCATGGAGGGACATCTAGGTACAAAAGCTTGAGTCAATAGGCCTTAATATGTGTCAGAATGCATGAAATCAGGTGCATATTTTAACTAGTATAATCACCTCTAAGAAACTCAGACTTTAAGAACCAGATCTAACTCCATAGAAATATCCTTTGTTAAAGGGAACAGCAAAGAATAATTATATTCAGATATTAGTTTGCTGTGGAGATAAGATATATTTATCAAAATTAAATAGAGTAGATGGCTCTGGAATTTACAAATTTAGAATGTAAGCTAAATTTACATTCTTATAAAAGGGACTAAATAGATGTGAATAAATCCTCCCTCAAGTATGAGCAGGATGGCACATAAAAAGTTATACCAAGATTCAGCTTTCATTAAAAAATGTCTACACTAAACACCCTTTGCAGTACACAGGCTGTTCTTTGCTTTTCTATTACCTTCAAATGAAATCATTCATCTGTAGAAAAAGAGCAAATGGAATATTCATGAGCTAAAAGATAATTTTTATCATCCCTAGAGAGTCTCTTTCTTTGGATTGTTTATTACCTGCAGAGCTCAACTGTATAAAAATTGATTAAATATCATTTAACAATTATAGTGATACCATAGCTTATTCCTCAAAGTAAACACTTAAAGCATGATAATTCTTACAATAGAAGGTATGCTTTTACAGGTAGATCCAGCAATTGAGGGACTTGAAACTCTAATAATTTGAGGGAGCTCTCTTTTAAGAAAAACAATATAAAATTACAGAAACAAAACTGCTAAACTTCCCACTGGTGTGTTGGAAAAGCTATACTGAGTGGACTGGAAATTTCATGGTTTAAAAGAAAATGTTTCTGCATTGGCATTCTCCTATGAGGAGGTAACAATAACTCAAAGATTTGTCTACTTAAAACCTGTTTAGAAACAAAAATTTAATCTTTTTAAAAACTTTTATTTATTATTTTTATTTTATGTGTATGAATGATTACCTGCATGTGTCATGCACTGCCTCGGAGGTCAGAAGAGGGCACTGGATTTCCCTGGAACTGGAGTTAAGGATGGTTCGTAGCCGCCATGTGGGTGCTGGGAATCGGAACCGGGTCCTCTGCAAGAGCAGTCAGTGCTCTTATCTGCTGAGTCATCTCTTCAGCCCCAGGGTAAGTTTTTAATTTTATTGTGCTTTTCAATGAGCAAACCTAATTGAAGTCTTCCCTGTTTTCTACCTTCTGTGTGGATTCACAGAAGCAGGGGCTCTGTTCTTTGTACTTTGTACCAGAGCAAAAGATACCTTGGGTCACTCATTTGCCTTCCTTCTGGATTTCCACAGGACATTCATGGAGGACCCGGGAACACAGCAATGCCAATGAACTACACTATGAACATACAAAGGGTACAAAATAAATTTTTTTCCAGAATATTTCAAAGGATGGTGCCAGTCTATCATTCTTTTTCTTTAAGTCAGGCATGCTCGCTGGGCATGGTGGTGTATATCTTTAATCCCAGCACTTGGGAGGCAGAGGCAGGTGGATCTCTGTGAGTTCAAGGATAGCCTGTATAGCAAGCTCCAGGCCAGCTGGGACTACAGGCGACTCTGTCTCAATAAGACCAAAAAAATATTTTTTTTTTAAAGATTTTTACTCTTATTTTTGGGTATGTGCAGGAGCCCTCAGAAGCCAATCGAGTCAGATCCCCCAGGAGCTGGATTTACAGGTAGTTGTGAGTCTTCTGACATAATTGCTAGGGATTGAACTTGGGTGCTCCGGAAGAGCAGTACGTGCTCTTAACAGCAGAGTCATCTCTCCAGTCCCTGATGAGAGCTGTTTACATCATATGTGACCCTGGTCACTGGAGGGTTAAGCAGTTCCCTAGTAATTAGAAATGTCCAATGGCCTTTTCTGTTTGTTGATGTCTGTTTGAGGCATCAGTATGTAACCTAGGCTGGCTTCAAACTCATGGTGGTCCTTCTGCCTCAGCTTCCAAGTGCTG
Source organism: Nannospalax galili (assembly GCF_000622305.1). NCBI lineage: Eukaryota > Metazoa > Chordata > Mammalia > Rodentia > Spalacidae > Nannospalax > Nannospalax galili. The sequence continues at coordinate 5,192,684 of NW_008347536.1, read as the reverse complement.
ATATGCTAGGCATGAGCCACCACATCCACTTCTGGTGCCGTTGTATGAGGTGTATTCAGGTGAGATGGCTCAGTGGATAGAGGCAATTGCTGCCAAGCTTGACAACCTGATTCAATCCCAGGAACCAACATGGTATTAGAGAACTGACTTTCTCAAGTTGTCCTCTAACCTCCATATGTACTCCACGG
>NW_008347536.1:5175955-5191802 GCF_000622305.1 Nannospalax galili | reverse complement strand
ATTGGCATTCTCCTATGAGGAGGTAACAATAACTCAAAGATTTGTCTACTTAAAACCTGTTTAGAAACAAAAATTTAATCTTTTTAAAAACTTTTATTTATTATTTTTAATTTATGTGTATGCATGTATTGCCTGCATGTAGGTGAGTGCACCCGTGTTGTGCGATACCAGTGGAGGTCAGAAGTGGCTGTCGGATCCCTTGGGACTGGAGTTACAGACAGTTTTTAGCTGCCATGTGGGTGCTGGGATTCAAACCCAGGTCATCTGCAAGACCAAGCAGTGTTCTTAACTGCTGAGCCATCTCTTCAGCCCTAAAATTTAATCTTAAACTGACTAGAAAGCAAAAGGTTAAAAATACTTTTCTAAATGGCCATATGATGGAATTTAAACACTGTACTTACTTTCCATATTTTCGTAGGTAAGAGAAAGGTTTCATACATCCATGTCAGAGTCACAGCATTTTGTTCTCCACTAGCAGAAGGAGCTACACACAGTTTATCAAGTTCTAGGCTTTGTTCCAGGTGACATAAGTTCTCAAAACTCTTGAAGAATTCCTAGTCTATAAGACTTGGGTCTGAAGACGTCTCCCATTTCTACCTTCTACCGCTTTGCCATACCACAAGATGTATCACCTTTCACAGGTTTGGCTATCATCTTATTATACCACTGTCATTCCCACTAGTTATCTGTATATGGACTGGGATGTGGCTCTGCAAACACATGAAATATACTAGCATGTACCTCACACTATGGGCTCAGTAACTATGCAATGAATATAAGAAAATGAAGGGATGCTTTATGAAGAGAAAGCTATTCACGGTATGAGCCAAAGCACGGACCAGAAGCACGGGTATACCTGAGAGCAAATTACAGAATTTACAATTTGTAGGCCTTCCCTGGATCTACTGAGTCAGTAGATCAGACCCTCCAGGGGATCCAATCAATGCACAGCACAGTTTTAGAAACACTGGTTTTCTCACTAGCAAGGACTATTGAACAGTGCATAGTTTTATACTTCAAACTGTTCTACATGCATCTGGCAAGTGACCACTGCATTATAGCACCTTTATACTCATTTGTTTGTCCCTAAAAAAATAAAATATTGGTTCAAAAACCACAAACTTAGCAGAACTGGTAGAAAGAAAGCAATGTGGAATATTGTAAACCCTAATGGCAAATTGGAACTATTAATTCAGATGCCAAAACCAAAATCAGGAGTTTAACCTCATCTACCTATTGATTATGTAAACCAATACTTCTATACCCTAGGATCTTCAGATGGAAAAATAATCTTAGACAAAATATTAAACTTTGCCAGATTGTACTCTAAGTACAGCTTTTTAAAAGTACGCTCCAGTATAATCTCAGATGATAAATGAAAACTCGGCTAGTTTTCATTTCTTGTCAGAATCATAATTAGCACAATTTACTGTCCATTCCCTACCTGCTTGTTGGATAGATTAACAAACTTGTCTAGAATTTTTCCAATAATCTTAGAAAAAATCAGTTGGCTTTATCTTAAGAGTGACTATCTCTTCAGGCACATAGGTAATCTCTTGAAAGAGTGATCATATATTATAAATGTGATTAATTCCAGGTAGGTATAACATATTCCTTTGAAGAAGATACATTTCAATGCAAACCTTAAAGAAGAATAGAGAGAAATTAAAGATTGCAAAGAACTGTCAACTATGGCAGAAGCTATTAGTCATGTCACGGTGAAGAAATAATGACTGCCGTACAGTTGCTCAGTTCTTCAGGGTGAATGTCAAAAGAATAAAGTAACTTCAAAGCAAATCACAGGGAGATGGCTGTGAGTTATAGTAGAGATGCTTCTGTGGCATTGAAACAAATGCCTGTTGCAATTGGTACGTATGACCCAAACACGTCAAAGCTTATCTGTGCTTTTCAAAAACCATGCTCTCAATTTTCATTAGAACATGAATTAAATTTAAAAAACTTCCATATTACAGATGTAGTAACTTTGAGTTCTATATAATTAATAATAATCTAGAAACCTTAGTAAAATATTGTTCCCAAGCAGAGCTTGTTTTTATACCTGAATTAGTCAGCATAGGTGATATTACACTTTGAACAAAATTAACACCTACATTTAAATGTCTTAATGTTGCCAATGTTCACCTTTTTATTACGCATATCTGCAAGTTGAACAGTTCTCCAGGAAATAGCCAAGGGCTAGTGGTCTACAGAGGACATATTGCTCCCTCAGCACCCGGTCCATTGATCAGATCAACTCACAAGATCCTGAGTAACTTCAAAGGATCCAAAAAAATGTAGTATTCATTGTGCCACTGACAGAGAGAAAACTCAGGTTATGGTGCACACTAATAATATTGCTATAAGTTCTATGACATCAACAGAAGGCCCAGAATTATTAGAAACAAGCATTTATGAAGAAGAGAGCTATATGGAGGCAGATGCTAAAATGAAATGAAAAACAGGAAGCACTATCGTTGGTCATGAACTGGATTATTTTACTTTTAGAGTAGAGAAAGTAAAAATATAAAGTGTTGAATCAGAACCTGAATGCTCTATGATTTTTCATGCCATAAAATAATCTCAGGAACAGCAGTTTCAGAGAAGAAAGAAATGGTTGGTTTTAGGATTTAGTTTTCTATTGAGTCATACAATTTACCATAATTTAGTGGCTTAAAACAGCAGTCCTTCATTACCTCATATCTCTGGAGATCAGGAATCTCACGTGACATAACTGGATTCTCTATTTACAGTCTCACTGGATTAGATCAGTGCTTTACCCAGGATTGTAGTTCTGTCTGAGGCTTTGGGTCCAGAGTTACTTATTGAATTAATTTCTTTATACTTTCTGTGTAGCTCTCTACCTCTTCAAGCTAGCAACACTGGATATTCTGTGTGCTGCAAATATATCTTACTTTTTGCCTATAAGTTTCATGTATTGGCTCACAGAAAATCCAGGATAAACCCCTTAGTTTAAGTATAACTGACCTGCAAGCATAATTTCATTCTGTCAAATATATAATACAATTTCAGGAATAACACCAAACAGAAGAGAGCAGGGTCCAAGTTCTGACCAGTACACTGTAATAAAAATTTGAATCCCTCATATTTGTGCTGTTGTGTAAGGATTTCATTTGTCTATGAGAGTTTCATAAAACAAACATATATTTTGAATGAATCTTGGCTATGGTAAATGGTGAACACAGACCAGAAAGACGTAAGATAAACCTGTGCAGTTGAGGAATGAGGAAAACTGAAAAGGAGGATGGCACAGTGTAGAGTATAAGTATATGGAGAAGAAGCAAATCTGAGGATGCACAATTGAAAGCCTGGAGACAACCACGGGGACACTGACACTCTCCAGACAGATTTCATTGTGGTTACAACAAATCGTAGTAAATTGTTAGCAGCTAAGAGAATGTTACATGGTGTGTTTTCCAGTTATTTAGAAGTTTAAATATGGTAATAACTTTGGGATTCCTCCACTACCTAGATGAATTATCATACCTAAAGTGTTCTTCTTTGTTTTTAACTTAATAGCTGACACTATGGAATCATGGAACTATCATGCACCAACTAAAGTATATTCATGTCAGTGGCTAACTCACATTCAGCTACTGTAAAATAACTAATGGTTTAAAAAAGTGCAGGCATAAAAACAGTCTGTCATTAACTAATGACAAATTAATAAATAGGACTAAGAATGTCTCCTAAAATTAACTAAGTAATCAAAAGAGTGCATCAGTAAGATTTCTCCCCACTAACCAGCACGTGGCTTAGGTTCTTATACTGCTGCAAAGAAGTACAAATAAAATGGCAGAAGAAAAGCCCAGGAAACCAGAAAGAGACCCCCATGAATGGAAGATATGTGTCTTTCAGGGAAGGAAGTGGGAAAGACAATAGAACTCAATGGAAGACGGTAATGGTGAGGGTAAAAGGGTATAAAAGGGAACGTGGGAACAGGGAAAGTAGATGGGAGCAGGAGGAAGAATTGGCTGCAATGAAATGTGTATGAAAATTCCATATGGAAATCTATTACTCTTCAGGACAATTTAAAACTAAAAATGTAAGAAAAGAAAATGTATCAAAAAGCACAATCTCAGACAGGAAAAGGCTGCCATGTTTTTCCTCTATGTGAATCCTAGGCCTATAATGTATACATGTATATATGTAAACAATATATACATATATATAGTATAGAGAAGGGTAATTTTACAAAGGCATAATAATGAGCTTATACATATAGCACACTTCAAGTGCTTAGAATCCTATCTCAAGATATAACACATTTAAAAATTATTTTATGTATATGAGTGTTTTGCTTGCATGTACGTAAGTTCTCCCATGTATACAATGTCATGGAAGCCAGCAGGGTTACATTGAAACCCCTGGTCCTGGAGTTATAGATAGATGCTACCATAAGGGTTCTATGAACCAAACCCAGGCTTTCTACAAGAACATGCAGTGTTCTCAATCACTGAGATCTCTCTATAACCAAGATATAACACATTTTTAATGCACAATAAGTCCTCATATGGTCAGTGTTAACCTGTGATTCTACCAGATGCTGCTACCTTACAGGAAAATCTGAGTTTTAAAATTTTCTTTCATTCTCTGAATACTTATTCATGCTATAGATTTTATTTTTAATTTTTATTTATTTAGTAAATACTAATAAAATTTAATTTAAAGAAAACAAGCAAAGAGAATGGATTCTGTGGTAAAATAAAAAGTTCCAGAGATGTAAGAATCAACAAAGATTAACACATACTAGACTGTTCAGAAACTTAAAAACGCTAATGTGCATCGTGAATATGTAAGAAATTAATATAATCTGGAGAGTTTTCAAACACACTTGACAAAATAAAATCCTTTTAGCTTGCCCAATCAAGTTTGTGGATTTGTGGGTTTTGTTGTTGCTAGTTTTATTTGGGGGGTGGCTTTGTTTGTTTCTTTGTTTTGACCATACTACAAAGAAGAACTTAGTAGAGTCTTTCTTGGATCATCTTGTAGCAAAGTGTAGGCATGTGATGACAGTAGAATTTGATGGAAGACTATATCACTCACTTCCCGATAGCCTATTAAAAATGCATGTCCTCTCTCCATGATTCCTTTACTCCTCTCTTTATTTGGGGGGTGGCTTTGTTTGTTTCTTTGTTTTGACCATACTACAAAGAAGAACTTAGTAGAGTCTTTCTTGGATCATCTTGTAGCAAAGTGTAGGCATGTGATGACAGTAGAATTTGATGGAAGACTATATCACTCACTTCCCGATAGCCTATTAAAAATGCATGTCCTCTCTCCATGATTCCTTTACTCCTCTCTCATTTGGAAGAAAGAGTAATGGTAGACTCATAAAATAAAATAAAATAAAATAAAATAAGCCTGTATTTCTGTGTTGCTGTGTGGAGGAAAGTTCTCAAGGGCTGAGGATACATACATAAGAACAATAACTTTCTGTCTGGGGATATACTGTTTAAAAAAGACATTTGGCAATATATGGAAATCTTTTCATTATAACTGAGGGAAAGGTGATACTACATTTTGTTAATGAGGTCAGGGATGCTGCTATTCATTCAATAATGCACAGAATAGCCCCTTACAACAAAGAACTGTCTAATTCAAAGGCAACAGAACCAAAGTTAAGAAACTTTAAACTAGAAACTTTATACTGTTAAACAAGAAAAGAATATATTTACTGTTCATGAATACAGTGAAATTATGGGCTTTGATAGAGATACTAATGCTACTGATGTTTATGCAAAGTTTCTCCTACAGATATTGCTTCATGGACCATATTTTAGGAAAAAAAACAACATAATTAAACCTATAAATATAATAAATTATGTTGGTTGACAAAATATGTTGAATCTGTCTTCTGAGAATTTCTGATTTAATTCCAGTCTGTGTTTTCACTTGTAGTACCTTATTGAGATACACAATTAATTTCTTCTAAAATATTATAATAGTTTCCCTAAAAAGACTCATACTTCTGTTGTCATAGCTATAGTTACAACATTAAGCAATGGAAGATTAAGAACTTGAACAACCGTTTCTCCTTCTAAAACATTTCTATTTGTTTATTGAAGAGAGAGACTTCTCTAATATAGAGAAATCATACACTTGAAGAGTAAACAGGTTAGTCTAAGTTTTCTTAAGTTAGTTTGGCTAGTAAAAATATAATTTTGGAAAAAAAATCACAAAGCAAATATCTTTGAATTTTACTTCATCTTCAAAATAAAAAAAATAAAATGCAAGGTTTTTCCCAGATTTAATATACTACATTGACTATGATATTCATTAATTTATAGTAAATTATTTTGAACAAAGAAATAGTCCTTTCCCTAGGCTCACAGAACTATCTTCTTACTAAACAATTTGACTTTTCATTAAGGAAAATATTTATTTTCTTAAAATATTGCAATGTAGGGCTGTGGGAAACCAGTAAGACAGTTCCAGTGTGCAAGCATTGTCTTTTTACCCCAAACTTGTATGTCGTTCTGTATAAACCACACAGATTTACAGATAGGCTTTCGTTTGTGTGTCCCTCATGCTCTGCAGTCAACATACAATTGGGTTCATCTGTTGTCATTCAATCTTTCAACTGGATTGGTTTAAAGTTGGCCCTTAATGTTCTGTTCATGAACAACAATTTGGTTTCTGTTTCTAGCTGGTTCTTAAAAATAAATGTAGGTTTAAAAAAATGTGGGGGCACAAACAAAATGCACAGGTAAAGCCTATAGCACTTCTTTCAGCATGTCCAAATTCTACTACTTCAAAAATACCTCCATTTTGCTCTGAAAATTTCCCTAAAGCAGCTGCCAAACACCAGTAATCATTCATTCATTCACATGTTCATTCATTGCATTGATTTATTCAGTCACAAGTTCATTGTATCGATTTGTTCATTCCACAAACATTCATCAAGCTCCAGGCTTTGTGCTAAGACCCATCACGTTATACCTTGAACTCCATTTTTAATTTCTCTTATATTTTCAACTAGACTAAATTCCTCATAAGATTATACCATAGATTATTCATCAATATATTCATTTCAAAGTACCCAGGTCTGCACATAGCACGTACTTAGTAAATATGGCAATACTCACTGCTTCACAGAAAAGCTGGAGGTCATTATTTCCTCCAACATTTTCCAAACACCTCAATGACCCTAAGGAGAGGTTCACAATTCCCCCACATGCTCCAACAGTTAATACAGCTGGTGCCTATGATTTGCTTATAGTACTGAAAAAATTCATTAAAAATCAAGACAGAGTGCATGAAACAAAAGCTGTAAGTTGGGCAACGCTAATCTATGATTTTATATACTCAGGGAATAACACCAATCTTCTAATCTTCTAACATATGCCTAATAATTACACACTTAAGGCTTGCTAATGAAGAGGAATAAAAAGCCAATAATGCATAAAAACTATATCTACTAAATGAGTTTAGGGGATTAAGAATGCCAACTGTTTATATTATAAAGGCTTTATATTAGCTAACACAGTCTCATGTGCAGTCTCTTAAGCATCTTGATTTTGTGAAACAAACAAACAAATCAAAAAACTTATGTCTACACAGCCATTAAAATTTCATAGTAGGAAGCAACTACTCCCAATGAATGTTATTCATGTAAAGTGCTGAGTATCAAAGTTTCTTTGTTTCCTCTAGGCTGTTTTCTATCAAACCATCCTCTTGTAGAGCTGCTCAGTTTGATTCTTCTGCACCACATGTTAAGAATAGTTCTCTTTCAGGTCTAATCTTATTGCCAAGAACATTCCTTTCATCTTTTGTACTAAATATCAGAAAGTAATTTCTCTTACGGGAACTGTAAGATGGGGTTAGCCTACTTGAAGACTTTCTTCATTCACTGATTCCCAGCATTTCTTGTTAGGTCTGATACTTGTAAAGTGACTAAATGATAGAGAAACCTGGGCCTCAAATAATACTAAAATCGATACATACATATATGTACAGAAATGTTCATCAGTGTTACAGGAAATAACCTCCCATTCGTGCTCTAGAAAATGACTCTAATTAAACTCAGTGGGTCACACACAAAAGGAAGACATGAAAGTATGAGGGGCACTTCTGGGGAAGGAAAAGGTGTCAGCTAGAGAGAAAGGGAATGAGAGAAGGAAATGGGGGGTGAAAATGACTAAAATTTTTATGTGTGTGTATGAAATTCTCAAAAGATTAAAAAAAGAAAAAAGAATGTCAAATTGTAATTACATCCACAAATATAAAACATTAGATATGCTCATTGTAAATTATTAATGTATAATTTTCTTGAATTTTTGTGTACTTTATTCAAAACATCTTATTATCTTTATACCTCTTCCTCCATCCACAACCCACATAGCACTCCCCCCCAACAGATTTCATGCATTCTATCATTATATGTTAAGGTCTATGGAGTCAAGTTTGTGTACCCAGTGCAAGTTTGTGTATCTCAGTGCAAGTTCATCAACTGGAGTTTAGTTAGCCTATCTAGAGTCTGTCTCTCTCTTAAAGAGGATCAACTTTCTCTCACCCAGCAGTAATCAGCTGCCAATGTTCTTCAGCTAAGGTTGGGGCCTGCTGTCCATTTCTCCAGTTCTATGCTGAGTTTTGTCTGCTTGGGTTTGCATGGGTCTTGTGCCTGCTGACACCATTGTTGTAAGTTCATATAAGCAAGTTTCCAGATGCCAGGAAGACTCTGCTTCCATATGATCATGCACCAACCCTGTGAATTCTTTTACAAACCATAACAATTTGGTTCCTTTTGTGTATATGGAATAAGCCATTAAGTAATGAGAGTTGTACCAGTTTAAAAAAAGGAAAAAGGAAGTAATGATAACTTAAAAGACAGGATGTAAAAATAAGGATCCATATTTAGCATGTGGGAAGAAATTTCATTTTGTCTAGAGATATGAAAGTGATATGGTTTTCTCTACGATCTATATTCTCACCTGCCACGTGGTTTTGGCTGCATGGATGGGGGGGGGCATCTAAATTTGATTAATAACTATTGAATAAAATGATAAAAGCTCAATAAATTTTTTTAAAAACGGACAGGATGAACCTTTAAAACACCAAATTTCTCTTCCTTTGGCACTTAATAACAATGAAAACAAGAGGGTAATATCCAACCACAACAGAGTAATACACAAAGACTTCTATGTGCATAAAATCCAGTAAATACTTCCTGCCTATCATCTCCTTAGTCTCATCTCACTGAGAGGTGAGCATCAGCAGTGTTCTACTCATGCAGCCCAGACCTGAGGTTTAGCCAGAGAGCTTAGGATTCCTGCAAACCATTATACACCATGATTTCCATTCATCCAATTATGATGAAATTACACAAATTCCTTCTCTCTAGAGCTTAATGATGGATGCAGTGACATAAGTTAAAACCAATTATATGACTATTAAAAATCTTTACTAATTCCTATTAATGGGAATGATACTAAGAGCAGATCACCAATTTGATGAAATTGCAAACGAACGGAAAGGTGATAAAATCCTCAGTTAATGTGTGGTGTAATGAAAATGTAAATGAGTTTAATAGTTGGGTATACTTTGGAGAACTCATCAAGCCTGTGTAATGGGAGCCTGCCTCACGTCTCTGCCTTGTAAATCTTTCTGCATTCTAAGTATGCGTATATCCAGGTCATGCTGTCAAAGAAACCAAGATGCTTTGGGGCCTATTATTATTTAACTCCAAAATAATATTATATAAGCAAGGATTAGTTCAATATTGAGGAGAATGGGAATAGCATCTACCAGATTTTATTGTACAGAACACTCTAAAACTAGGATATGCTCTACAACAGTGAGGAAGGATTCAATACTGCCCAGACCAAGAAGCATGATGGAACCAACTGAAAGTCTTTTGGCCTACATAAGAAACTGACTTAGGTAGAAGACAGAATAAAATAATGTGCTTTTTCTCGGTAGAAAACAACAACAACAACAACAACAACAACAAATAAACCCCAGATTTTTCTAGGAACGTGAACTATATTAAATTATTTCCTTGTATTTTCTAGGCTCCATTTTTCTTACATTGTGCGCAGTGTTCAGCATACAGCATTACTTATGGTGTGGGTCAGGGTCAGCTCACTGGAACCGCCTGTTCCTGCGCCAGGATTTGGAGGTAAACAGGCCTTTCGCCAAAGATCACAAATTGAGAAATGTTTTAAATCTTTTTGACATGCATAGATACAGAGATTCCATGTCACTTTTCCACCCCTTCTCTGCCAAGCTCTTGAAGTATCTCACAAGGAAGCCAGGTGAGAGAACTTAGAGGGGATATGTTCTCCTGCCAGAGTCAGCCTATAGATCTTGCAGGAAGAGGAACAGCATAGACAAAAAGACACACACCCCAGCCCTGTGCAATACCCATTTCTTCCCTTCCCCAATTGCTCATAAATCAGTCCCTATTGTTACCTGGATATACTGACTTTATTTTATTTTTTTTTCTATACGTATGAGTGTATTGTCTATGTATGTGTAAGTGCACCCATATTATGCAACGCCCATGGAGGTCAAAAGATCCCCTGAAACTGGACTTATAGACAGTTGTTAGTTGCCATATGGGTGCTGGGATTTGAACCCAGGTCCTCTGCAAGAGCAGTCAGTGCTCTTAACTACTGAGTCATTTCTCCAGCACCATGGCTTTATTTTTATACAAAGGTTAAGATGACTTTATGGAAGGATGCAGCACTGAGCTCTGACTTATGCTAGAAGAAGTTGAAAGTGGTCATTTCCAGACAACTGAGAGGTATGGCTGTTTAGCCGAGTGTAATGGTGTGGCCAGAGGGAAAGCTGCATCAGGTAGAGAAGTACAGCCAGCCAGTCAAGCAAGGCAGTTGGATGCAGTGGATTGTAGGCTACCTCTCCTTGACCAGATCAACCAGAGCTCATTAATTCTTAATATGTTCCTTTTTCCTTTCATTGTCTGCTTCACATTTTTCTAGGGAATTACTGAATCAAACAATTACTTAGCAACTTATAATAATAAATGAACGGCAGCACAGCTGCATGCATCTTTCTCTAGGAACAGCCTCTTGAGAATTGTGATAATGACAGCTAAGCCATTACCATACTAAGTACCAGTTACTTTTCTCAGTTCTTTTAAAATGTTAACTAATGATGCACTTCAAGAACCCATTGAAACAGACACTATTATTACCTCCAACCACAGATGATGAAGCCAAGAGGCAATGCTTCAGAGATCAGACCCGAGCAGTCTAGATGTGCCATGAACCACTATACCATATATCTTCTCCATTGTCACTCACTATACCTATCTAGAGATCTTATTCCTAAGACACAAAACATCATCGGTTTGCTTGATCTGCTAACCTTTCCCATTTCTCCCTCTTTTAGCAGCCATTGATTACCTGTAGCTCTTCATCTAGAGGTGAGATCTTGGGAAATTTCCCTTATGTATATTGGCATGTCAACCAGTATTATTACTCAGGCATTATTGAGGAAATTATATCGTTGAGATTAAATTAGTGCAGCTTACCTGTCACATCCAGAATGCATTATCTAGTAATAAGCATTCTGGCCCTCTGGCTCTGACAATCTTTCTATCCCCTCTTCCTCAATGTTCCCTGGTCCATAGGCATAGAGGTTAAGGTATAGATGTTATCAAGTAGGGCTGGGCACTTCATAATCATTTGTTCTCTGCATTTTATCAGTTGTGGATTTCTGTAATAGCCTCCATCTGTTGCAAAAGAAGCTTCTTTGATGAGTACTGAGAGGCGCACCTACCTGTTCATATAAGGATAAGTACTTAGAATTTAGTTAGAGAGTATTTTGCTATAGAAAGTGGTAGTAGTAGAATCATCTCTAGGGTCTATGATGTCTCAAGTTATTTGTAGTTGGCTAGGCTTACATTACCAAGCACAAATTCCCTCCTATTCAGCAGGCCTTAAGTCCAGTTAGACAGTTGTTGGTTATCCCCAAGATAAAAGTGCCACTATTTTACCATTAAGGATATTTTGGTAGGCTGGTGGTACTTTTCTTTTTTGGCAGTTTGCATAGCACTGTCAAGTACTGTGAGAGATAGTCCTCAGAGAGGAGGCTTTCAGGTCAGTTCCAGCTTGAGTCCTTAGCCCCAAGTGTATGGTCAGAAATAGGGTCTTACCTCCATGTTCTAGGAGACAACCAAGCTATGGAAATAGCCTATATTATTTTAAGAGTCAATCTAAATGTCCTCCAACTGATGAATGGTTAATGAAAATGTGACAGAACTTCAGCTGTAAAACATGAAATGATGAAACTGGCAAGGAAATGAATGTAATAGAAAAACGTTCTACTGAATAAAGTAGCCCTGACTCAGAAAATAAATTCTGCATGCTCTTTTATTTGTGGATTCTAGCTTGGAACCTTTAGATATGAACATGTAAAATAAAGTAACAGCAGAAGCTAGGAAAAGAGAACTGGACTATTGGGAAAGGGAAAGAGCCCCAAAGAGGAGGAGAGTAGGATAGAGGATCTATCAAGGAGGAAATGGGAAAAATAGGGGGGACTTTAATTGGAGGAGGGGAGAAGGGTATTACAGAGGGAGAAAGGGGAGATTAATAACAGCAAGGGTGTCCAAAAGCCACAAGGAAACATAATATTTTATATGCTTACTTTAAAATAGGTATTTCTTCCACATGTCTATCACCTGCACACCTCTAGAGCCTCCATTGACCTTGCAACATTATCCAAAATTTCCCTCTGCTTTTGCACTCAGAGCCAACGATGGCCATTTTAATTATATTGATCATAGACTTGTGGTTCAACTGGATTCAGGGACTAGCTGTTTTCAGCATATTAGCCCTTGACACAGTCATCTTGTAACTCATTGTCACTTAATCAATTGTCACTGCTTGGCCCCTGCTCAACTGTTAGTTATTACCTATAGAGAGCCCGTCTTTAATCAGTTTTATTCTTAACTGTATTGGAAATTTATATATGGTTTATACTAACAATTCAAGAATAAAGAACTCCAAGTGTTCCTTAGAGTTTAGGCTAAATTATCTTCAGAAATGACACCCACACATTTCTAAATTGAGGTATACATTCTGATCCAATATGATACACGAAAGAAAAAAATAATTGTTTGAACACTACACTGTTTGAAGAGCTTATCATTTTAACAAAGTATAATTTTGTGAGACCAAAATTAAAATACAGCAACCCAAGTAAGTTAATAACTTTTTCAAAATACAGCAAAAAATTATCTTGTAAAGTCCTACTAAAATTGCGGTGCCTGCCCACCCACTGCATATAACGATGTCGTGGTGGGCTAGATTGCCTGACTGCAACTTCTACTTCAGTGTTTATGATCAATACATTTTATGCATATTTTAAATTTTTTATAGAACTGAGTTGTACTGTCTTAAATGAGGACCATAATTATAATTCCATTACAAAGTTTTAGTGAGGACTAAATAAGTTACCTAAGGAAAAAGTAACTTGGCACAGTTCCTATTTCATCACATATGCCCCATAGATGCCAAGGATCACAATTATAGTCTGGTATGCACTCAGATAACCATGAGACAAAAATGATAAAGTGCTTCAAGAAAAGCACAGAAGAAACTCTCTGCCCATACTGTCTTTCAAATTACTTTTTAATGGAAAAGTTATAAACCAGAGAATGGAGAAAATGATGCTGGCAGGTATTCCTGCAATAAAAATGAGCAAACATAAAGAAAGAGAATCGATGGAGGATTTAAAATGTTCTTTTTGCTTTGACATCTAAACTGTTTCCAACTTTTTTCTGCTACCACAGTATATAACAACCTTTAATGACGGGATGATAAATGCTTCTCTCCATCCACATGGCCCAGGTGGTTCACAGGAATTCAAGCCAATCCTGTCAATACTTTTCTCTAATAATTAATTTTCCACAAAGAATCCAGGTTCCTAAGTAGAGGAGTATGGTGATACAGAATAGAAGAACTGGAAAGCAGTGACTATGAAGGGGAGCATTTGTGTGACCTGAAGCCTTTCAAAAGTTATATCCCTAAGGTCACAGGAAAAGCCAGTGCCTAAGTGGCCCAGAGCTAAGAGGAAGAACAGAGCCAGCATGTAGAATACCCCATACATTTAACTCCTCTCTGGCAACTTGGAACAGTGTATGGAGCAGTGCTTCGACAGTTTGGATGTACTTTTGAATCACTTGGGAACCTTGTTATAATTCAGGTACAGATGTCATGTATCTGGGAATCTGATCCTGCATTCCACATACTCCCCAGTGATGCTGAAGCTTCTGGGCTGAGCATTCTTCTCTGAGTAGGAGAGTGTCTGGTCCACCTGGAGTTTGCATATGGGCTCCTGTTACTATTTACTTGACTTTGACTATATTTGGTAACTTTTCACTTATCAGGTTTTTTTTTTTTGTAATTCATAAAATGCTGACAAGGCAATGTCTAACAACTAAAGGTTATTGTGAGGACTAAATTAATTGATACACATAAAGCTTATGAAACATCAAGTAGCACCGAGCAAGCGCTAAGTAAATATAGGTGGTTTATATACATGCTCATCTACATAGAAATGAACATTCTACAATTCAATGCACTTACTACAGTAATTTATTTTAAGGCATTAATGTCTAAGTACATATCCTCACATGGGGATTTCATTAAGTTATTTCTTTTAAAGTCACTGAACTTTCAAAAGAAGGTAATTAGCAAATTTCTTGGTGGTAGCCACACCCAGGAACATGAAACTATCTGTTATGACAACGACCATCTTCACCCACTTCTTTCACGGGAAAGAAGAATGCAACATAGAGCTATATGTGCATAAAAATATCAGAATGTGTCCTGTGAGTAACGCGGTGTTACTGGTTGTCTGTTTACTTCCTCTTCTTTCACCACTGTCTCTCCCAACTCTAATTATTTGTTTATTATCTCTCTCCCTCAATATAACAAATCCCCCAAGGAAAGGACAGTGAATGTTTATATCTAGTTCATTGCTATATCTGGCCTTTTGTTTGATAGCCCACATGCCAGTAATAAAAAAAAAATTAAAGGTATTAAGTAAATGGCTGAGCTGTATTTTATTCATTTACTAAAAAATTCACTGAATCGCTGTACTTTTTTCTAGGCATGATCTGGGTGATGGGGATTTAAAAATGAATAAAACATAGCCTATGTTTAGGAAGTTCATGGTCAAATCCAAGGGCAGCTACATGACCACAGAATTGAATATAAGATCATTCCCAGTCAGGCAGGGAAGGGACTAGAAAGGAGTTCAGAGAAAAAGGTGGGCATGGGATATATTTCCAGTAAAAGGAACAATTCATACTTTTATAAAAGCTGAAATGTGCATATTGAACATGGAGCAAAGATAGGGAACAGGACTGTCTCCTATAGCTGGTGCCAGTTATATAGAGAAGATGAGATCTTGTAAGATACAATTTAAAAGTATGAACTGGTTCAGTCAGGCAGGGAAGGGACTAGAAAGGAGTTCAGAGAAAAAGGTGGGCATGGGATATATTTCCAGTAAAAGGAACAATTCATACTTTTATAAAAGCTGAAATGTGCATATTGAACATGGAGCAAAGATAGGGAACAGGACTGTCTCCTATAGCTGGTGCCAGTTATATAGAGAAGATGAGATCTTGTAAGATACAATTTAAAAGTACGAACTGGTTCAGGTCCATCTGGTGGGTCTCCTTGGCTTCCTTGATCAAGAGGTCAGATGACCCACCACCTCCATGCTTCCAAGAGAAGCCAACAATGGTCGAGCAGGACCTTTGACTTATCTTCACATAGACGGAACTAGTAAAAGAAAGGAGCCAGGGGCTCCTCCAAAGCCCATGCAACCCCTGAAGAACAGATCCTCAAATAGC
>NW_008347536.1:5172809-5174955 GCF_000622305.1 Nannospalax galili | reverse complement strand
AGGCAGTCTAGGTTTAATTCATCTCATGGATTTCACTACTCTTATTTTGGATCCATTGATTATAATTCTCAGAGATACAATCACAGAAGTGTGGAAGGGTTTCAAGAAGAGCAGGGAATGTTAAGTAGATTCTAGAGAAAAGGTAGGAGATAATCAGGTAAAAAGAAGCAACATAGCAGTGGTGTCAGCATGCACAAGACACATGCAGACTCAAGCAGACCTGGGGAAATGGGCAGCAAGTTCCAACATTAGCTGAAGAACTACTGGCAGCTAATCACTGCTGGGCACGGGAAAGTTGATTTTTTTTAAGGGAGAGACTCTAGATAGGCTGTCTAGACTCCAGCAGATGAACTTGTACTGAGGAACATCTGGGCACACAAACTTGATAGGCCTTAATATATACGACATAATGCATGAAATCCAGTGAGGGATATAAGGGGTATGGACAGCGGAGGGAGCAAGAGGATGGTTAGAATATTTTGTATGAAATGCACAAGAATTTCAATAGAAATATGAAAAAAGAAGCAATAAGTTACCCAAGAAGAACCAACATGTTCATAACAAATGACATAGTGTATTCAGGAAACCAAGAGAACTGTGTGGTAGAAGTGTAAGACATATTGTGAGAAAGGGCTAACAGTGGAAGGGGTGAAGGTTATCAGACCCACCAAGAAGCCTCAGACAGCGCATAGAATGATGCTATATAGGATACTACAGGATTTTAGATGCTTAAATGGCAAGATCATAAATGGCTCTTAGAATAATAGCACAGAAACTTGAGAACTAAAAGAAAGATTTAAAAAACAGGAAGAATTTTAGAGAAAACTGTAAGAGTCTATAGGACATTAAGAGACCTGAACTAAGGGTCTTGAGTGTAAAGAAGAATTTGGGTGTAGACAAGACACTTAGTAAACATAGAATGCAAGAATCAGTGGTGGAGAGCTGGCTCAGTGGCCAAGAGTATTGGTTGCTCTTGCAGAGGACCTGAGTTCAGTTCCCAGTACTCACTTGGCAGCTCATAACTATAGTTCCAGGGGATCCAGTTTCCTCTTCTGAACTCCGTGGGCATTACAGGTGCACTTACACACATGCAGGCAACACACTCGTACACATAAAATTAAAAATAAAATATTTTATAAAAGAATTAGTGACCACACAGATGCAGAGATCTAAAAAGAATAAAGTTAGCAGGTGTCCCAGAAATCTAATGGGACTTGCTAAGTTGTGTTAATGGTGACATGAAAGGAAAGGAGAAGTGAGCAAACAAAAAATCCCCCCAAATCTGGTTTTGGGGAACAGATAAAGGAAAAAATGGAAAAGAAAAACTGTGGCGTGAGATACGTGCTTGGTTGGCTTTTTCTTATATTCTGGTTACAACTCACAACTCATTTCCTCACAGATATATCCACCGAGCTTTGGTCCCAAGGGAGCCTCGGTGACATGAGCACACTGCTTTGGCTCATCTCCCGGGGAAGTCATGTCCATGCCAATAGCTCCTCTTCTGCTACCTGTTGTGACTAGATGGAAGCTGAGAGTGCTGCCTTGGTTTTGCTACCAAAGAATGAACAATGCGGTAGGCAATAGAAAACTTGTGATATAAACGAATCATGAACAGGCAGGGATCTCAGAGATTACTGTGGACTGAATGTGTATAACCAGAGAAATCTAATTCCCAATGAAATGGCATCTGGAGATGGGGCCTCCAGGAAGCAATTGGTTTATAAGTATATAACCTTCATGAGAGAATTTGTGTCTTTATAAAGGATACAAGAGAGAACTTTCTACTCTCTCATCTTTGACACATGAGGACACAACATGAAGATGACCATTTACAAACCAGGAAAGAGTCATCATCAGAAGGGGATCATGCTGGCACTCTGATCTTAGACTCCCCAGGCCAGAACTGTAACAAAGGCATTTCTTTTACTTAAGCCACAGCATGTGATATGTAATGGTCTAAAATGAGACTGATTAAAAGGCATAAAATAATGAATGCAGTAAGGCTCAGCCATCTGAGAGATGAGAAGCCGAGCCCTAAAAAGTCCTCAAAACTTGCCTCAGATGACATACAATTGCCGGGCAGGAGTTTGAGAACCTGAGTCTGAATCCAAATGCCCATTAACTAATGACATAAACTTTGGAAACC
>NW_008347536.1:5145610-5172224 GCF_000622305.1 Nannospalax galili | reverse complement strand
ACTATGTGAATAAAGCTGTTCAGTTCATTATCACATCAGTACTATGAGATTTCCATGTTTTCACATTTTATCAAACAAGGAACTAGAGTCAGAGAGCTTAAGTAACTTCACAAGTTCACACCACTAATGAGGAAGCAGTGTTGCTACTCAAATCAAGAATCAGTTCTGCTGGATGCCAAGTCCGTGCTCTCTGCTACACCCACATGATATTTCATTTTACAGGAGCCAGATCATTTCATCATTAATGAAGATATGTTAAACCAAGCCACTAAATAAACCTGAAATATATAATTGTTTTTTAAACTAGAGGTTTCTTAAAGGTTATGTAATAGGTCTACAGAGATGGGCAGTTCCAAGAGGTGGGTTGTGTGGAAAGCTTCTGGAAGGCTTGGGGCAGGGGCTTGACATCTACTTGCTCCTTGTAACATTAGACCTAAGATATGATAATGACCTAAAGGTCACAACTAGACCAGCTGTCAGGAATAGTCTAGTTTATAAGTTTCTCTTTTTTTTTTTGATGTTGGGGACCCTTAAGCTAAACTGCTCAAGCTCCATCCATGCCTCCCTTTTTAATTAACCCAATTACAACTCATAAATTGTGACGCATGTCAGAAGAACAACCCTTAGAGGAGTGTTTTTATTAACTAGATCATGTCTGAGCCTGGGGCATGTTCTTTGCATAGACAGCTTTGTTAGCAGGACTGAGTCATTTACAAAGTTAACAAGGGACAAACTTACTTTATTGCCTGTAAGGTGAGTGCTAAGCAAATTAAGCAGTTGCCATCCAACTAATTGTCCAGAATCATAATGGGTACAGAGGAGACTAGATGTTTGAGCACGGTTTCATGTTTTATGATATATTCTGCAATGTGGCTGCCATAGTCTTCCAAAAAGAAAAGAAAAAATGCAAATCCTTTTGTTAATTTTATAATTCCAAATCAAGAAAGAAAGTATATATGCTACTTCTAAGCTATTGATTAGCTTCATCAAATCATCTGGGGAGGTATTCAGCACTTCAAGTCTATACCCAGGCTATAAATTAGAGTCATTTGAAGTGAATCTTTATCCCTAGAGCATAGCCTCTATATTACAGAGTGCTATATCTTAGTGAATTGAGAATAACTCTTTCAACAAGCCATCCCCCCACCTCAAAAAAAAAAAAAAAAAAAAAAAAAAAAACTGCTAAAACCCTAAGCTCCCTTTCAGGCTGTTTGTCTACCTGGTATCCAGCTTTGCTGTTTCAAGACTATTTTCCCTCTATTGACACCTCATTAAATTTCTATTATTTGAGTTTGATGCTATGGAGTTGGCAAAATAAAGAAAGCCTCCAGGCAAGACATCATTTGGGGCAGTTCTGGAAATCAAGATAAACAAAACTCATTTACATTACAGATTTACATTAAAGCTTCTTGTGAAGCAGCAAACTTACTTTCTTATTAAAGAAAAAGTTCATGAAAGCTTATTTTACTTTAACAATGCTCAGGAAAACCTGGAAATTTTAAGAGACAGTAGAAAGAAAATAAATAAGGTCTGACATATGATAAACTAAGTTGTTAGTTGAAAGTAAATGCCTGAAATAAGGTGTCTGACTTATTTTCTGAGAATAAGTAGTATACTCATCCTCTAATAGAAATCAATTTAGAAATCCAAGAAAATTTAACAAGGAAGAGAAGTAAGGTGATAAAATACCCTAAGATTCAAATCTTGTTCCCAAAGCCCTGAGAAAATGTTTCACTACATATGCTTTTTTTTTTGAAGTAGGGTATTTTAGCTCAATGCAAATAGAATCATCTTAAAATTGAAAGAAGATAATTAAAAATATCTCCCCTCTGCTCTCTGTTCACTAGTCATCCCCACAGTCAGGGGGACTGGGGAAAACTTGGCCCCTTCTTTTTTATTCCAGATCTTACTTTCAACTTCTTTCACTTCCCCGTTCCCTTCTAAGTGCTCTTACCTAGTTAAGCATTCTCATATATGACCACCTACATTTTACTTCAAAAGTACATCTGAGAAATAAAAGGCATTCTGAAAGGTCATATGTTGAAGTGAGTAGTTTTTAATGCACATGTCAAATTGTAAAACAAGCCAACAAATTGAGCATACTACTCTTGGGGTCCCTTATGCATCTTGAGTCCTGTGGATCAAGGTAAATGCACACATTTTACCTGAAGAAATACCTTTTTGAACAACACTCTCTTTGTTAAACCAGTTCAGTTTGAATAATAAAGCTGTGTGTAACACTGGCAAATTAAATATTTACTGATATCCTACTATTTTCATAGAGTTAGGCTAATATTCCTTGGAATTTAAAGCTAAGCAAAGCACAATTCTATGTGGCTAATACTGCATGTTAAGAGCTACTAATACACAATGAAAAAATATGGTAAATCATACAAGATGTCACAGAGTACTTATTCCTGAATAGGACAACTGTTTCAAACCTCTGCCTCCCAAGGCTAAGAGATTGTTGAGGAAGATGTGGTGGGAGAGCCTAAGAGCCAGAAGCAGTGGATGACCACAAAGAAACTGTCTTTTAGAAATTTCTAGCTGGGAAGCTATTATGAATTCACAGCAATGATGACAGCATGCACAAGTCCTATCCAAGTTCAAATCAAACAAAATCCAAGAATATACATGGGGAAGTGGGTAAAAAAATCCCAATCCAACATAAGAAACTTTTGGCAATTGATGTCTGCTGAAAGGGGAAAAGACAGCATCTTAAAGGGATGGGACTCTTAGTAGGAACAGTGGATATATTCACACTGATGGACATTCAGAGATACTCTCTCTCTCTCTCTCTCTCTCTCTCCATATATATATATATATGTGTGTGTGTGTGTATGTATGTATGTATAACTCAGTACATTAAATTGGGCATCAGGCAGTGGAGGTATGAATAAAGGAGGGGATATAAATACCATATTATATTGTTTGAAAAACAAAAATTCAATAAAAATTAAGCTATAATTAAAACAATTATTTGATTTTTGTATATTTCATACAGAAAATTATCTTTATACTCCCTTCCCCTTCAGCACCCCACCCATAGCGTCCCCCTCACTGGAGTTCATACATCCGTCATTTGTGTTAAGCCCTATCATTTAAAATTAGTGCCCCCAGATGGCCCTCGGTGCAATTTCATCCACTGGGATCTAGTCAGCCTATCTAGGGTTCCCCCCGCTTTAAGAAGGTCAGCTTTACCTCGCACAACAGTAGTCAACTGGCAATAGTTTTTCAACAAAGATTTGGGCCTGCTGTTCACTTCCACAGTTCAGTGCTGGGTTTTTGTCTGCCTAAGTTTGCATGGGTCTTGTGCACACTGACATACACCATTGCTGAAGGTTCATATGAGAAGAGTCCCAAGAGCCTGTAGGACTATTGTCATATGGTCATGTACCTACTTCCTGGCTGATACAATCTTTCTGCCCCCTCTTCTGCGATGGTCCCTGAGCCCTGGGTGGATAGATTTTAATATAGGAGTCCTGTCCAAGGACCCACACTCTGCAAACTCTTATTCTCTATTTTGTGGCATGTTGTGACCTGGCCCTCTGTTGCATGAAGGAGCTTCACTGATGAGAATTGAAAGACGCTATTAGTGTTCTCTTAGTCCCTTGTTCTATATTCCATGAGCCTTAGGTATAGAGGTTCCAGCCTAGATGTGCCACTTAGACTTGGGAAATTCATAATCTCTGTATGTTACCACTTGTGGAACACTGTAATTATCTCTGTCTCTTAAAAAAGAAGATTCTTTGATGGATGGTGACTGTGATACTTGTCTACAAATTTAAGGATTCATATTTTGCACATAGTAGGAAATTACATTTGTTTAAGGATGTGACAGCCTTGGAGTTTTCTCTAAGATCTATGACCTCTCCAACTATATGTATTTCACTAGGTTTACAGTACCAGACATGAGTTTCCTCCCACTGAGCGGGCTTGGGTCCAATTAGGTAGTTGTTGATTACCTGCAAGATGAAAGTGCCACTAATGTGCCAATGCCGTATGCTATGCCAGTCACTGATGTGGTTTTTAGGCCTTGACGTTGGGGTTGGAGCATCAATTGGTGTTCTCCATTAGCAGCTTGCGTAGTGCTCTCCAAAGCTATGAGAGCTAGCCTTCAGGGGAGGTGCCTTCCAGGTCAGGTCCAACTCCATTGCTCCAAATCCTGTGTCTAAAGTATATCCTGTCTTCAGGAATAGGGTCTTCCCATCAAGTTCTGGGAAGCAATCAAGGACTGTGGCAACGGCCCATGTTGTTTTCAGAGTCTCTCGGACTACTCTGGCCAACAGCTTGAAAGGAGGTCTCTCCTCTCTGGCACTGTTTCTTGTTATGTAGTCTTCATCTATACTTACAGACTCATGTACAGATATTGCATGTGTAATTTTCAGTAGGTTTTTGGACTAACACAATTCCCTCTGTCATACTAGCTAGGCACTATTTATCTCTTTCTCTCCCTGCCTTATCCTTTCTCCTCTCCCTCCCCATTTAAAGTGTTCTCATTTTCCTCATTTCTCCATTGATAATTTATGTCTGCTATGGTCCCACCTCTCTTTAGCTCTTTCCCCTTGATTTCCATACTTCTTTGTATAGCCCTTCTTCTCCCCCTCCCAATTAACTACCCCCTTTTTACACATTTCTCCCTTGGTAACACCTATCCACTACTATTCCTTCGGGTTCCTCTTTCCCTTTACTTTCCCTGTTCCCTTCCACTTTCCTGGTGCTAGGATCCACAAATGAAGGAGAACATATGTCTTTTGTTTTATTGAATCTGTGTTCCTTCACTTAGTGAAACAGTTTCTAGATCCATCCATTTAACTACAAATTTTATTATTTCATCTTTCTTTACTGATGATTATAACTCCAGCGTATATAAATGTACTACATTTTAATTAACCACTCAGTTGAGGGGCACTTAGATTGCTTCCATCTCTTAGCTATTGTGAAAAGAGCAGAAACAAACATGGTTGTACAAGTATCTCTGCAATAGGATGAGTCCATTCGGTATATGCCAAGGAGTGGTATAACCGAATCATATGGTAGGTTCATTAGATTTTTAAGAGTTCTCTACTGCTTTCCATAGGGATTTAGGAGTTTGTAATTCCACCAGCAGTGAATGAGCATTCCCCTTTCTCCACATCCTTGCCAGCATTTGATTCGTTTGTTCTCTCAATCTTAGCCAGTCTGACTGGGGTAAGACAAAATCTCAAGTTAGTTTTAATTTGCATTTCCTTAATTACTAACGATGTTGAACACTTTTTAAGATGTTTCTTAGTCATCTTTATTTCTTCTTTTAAGAACTCTCTGTTTAGCTCTTTAGCCCATCTTTTAATTATGTCATTTGTATTCTTGAATCTTTGTTTTTGAGTGCTTTACATATTCTGGATGTTAAAAGTCTGTCAGATGTGTCACTGGTTCTCTTAGTTTGTTTCTCTATTGCTGTGACAAAACACTCTGACCACTACCAACCTGGGCAGGAAAGGGTTTATTTAGCTTACAACTCCCAGGTCGCAGTTCATCAGGGAGCCCAAGGTAGGAGGAACTCAGGGCAGGAACCTAGAAGCAGGAACTGGAGCACAGGCCATGGAGGAATGCTGCTTACTGACTTGCTCCCCTGGCCCGTTTTTTATACAACACAGGCCCACCTGCGCAGGGGTGGTACCAACCACAGTGGGCTGGGCCCTCCCACATCACTCATCAAGAAGATGCCCCTCTGACATGGCCACAGGGCAGTCCAATAGAGGCAATTTCCCAACTGAGGCTCCCTCAACCCAGGTGTGTCAAGTTGACACTAAAGCTAGCCAGCACACTGGTGAAGATTTTTCCCCACTCTGTGGGTTTTCTCTTCACTTTCTTGATTGTTTCTTTTGCTGTAACAGAAGCTTTTTAGCTTCATCAGTTCCCACTTGTTGATTGTTGACCTTAATTCTGGAGGAATTGTTATCTGATTTACAAAGTTCTTTCCTACACTTATATACCGAAGGGTACCATCAATATTTTCTTCTAACAGTTCCAGAGTTTCGAGATTCACATTGGGATCTTTGATCCGCTTGAAGTTGACCTTTGTGAAAAGGTCACAGAAAGGTGAAAGATAAGTATCGATTTCATTCTTCTACAGGTGGAGATCCAGTTTTGCCAGCACCATTTGTTGAAGATGCTGCTGTCATTCCTCCATTGTGTGTTCTTGGCACCTTTGACAAATATAAGGTGGCTGAAATTGCATTTACTGTGTTTGGATCTTCAGTTATGTTCCATTGATCTATATGTCTATTTTAGTGGCAGTACCATGCTGTTCTTATGAATATAGCCTGTAGTATAGATTGAAATCTGGTATAGTAATCCCCCCGTGTTGCTCTTTGTGCTCAGAGATGATTTGGTTATTCAGGGTCTTTTGTGCTTCCATATGAATTTAAGGATTTTTTTTTTCTAATTCTGTATGTCATGAGGAATTTGTGATTGCATAGAATCTATATATTGTTTTTGGTAGGATGGTCATTTTCACAGTATTATTTCTTCCAATCCATGAACAAGGGAGGCCCCTCTATCTTCTGGTGTCTTCCTCAATCTCTCATTTTTTACTATTTTATTTATTATTTTTATCTGTATGCATGTATTGCCTGCATGTAGGTAAGTGCACCCATGTCTTGCAGTGTCCACGGAGGATAGAAGAGGCTTTTGGTTCCCCTGGAACTGGAATTACAGACAGTTGTTAGCTGCCATGTGGGTGCTGGGATTCAAACCTAGGTCTTCTGCAAGAACAGCCAATGTTCTTAACCACTGAGCAATCTCTCCAGCCCCCTTCCTCAATCTCTTTAAAGATTTAAATTTTTTGTTGTAGAGATCTTTGACGTCTTTAGTCAGGTTTATTCTGAGTATCTTTTTTGAGGCTACTGTGAATGGGAGGATTTCCCTGTACTCCTTTTCTGATTTCTTGTTATCAGTATATAGAAAGGCTACTGATTTTTGTTGATTAATTTTTGTAACCTGCTACTTTACTGAAAGTTTCAATCAGGTCTAGTCATTTTCTGGTGGAACTTTTGTGATCTCTTAGGTATAGTATCATATCATCTGCAAAAAGGGATAGTTTGACCTCTTCTTTTCCAATTAGTACTTCTTTAATTTCCTTCTCTTGTCTTAATGCTCTGGAAGAGTTTCAAGTACTATATTGAAAAGGAGAGGAGACAACGGACAGACTTGTCTGGTTCCTGATTTTTTTTTTTTTGGTCTTTTTGAGACAGGGTCTCCCTGTAGCCCTAGCTGTCCTGGAACTCACTGTGTATACCAGGCTGGCCTTGAACTCACAGAGATCTGCCTGCCTCTACCTCCTAGTGCTGGGATTAAAGGCGTGCACCACTACACCCAGAAGTTCCTGATTTTAATGGGAATACTTCCAGTTTGTTTTCCATTTAGAGTGATGCTGTCTGTTGTGGGGACCTAAAGGTCCCACCTTGCATAGGTCCTAAAGGAAGTTACTGGGGGCTCACCCTGGCTTGCTTTGAAAGTCTGAAGAATACTTCTGCACTGCTGAGGAGTGCATGATCAGCGCGTGACCATCCTTAAGATACACCCTCAGGAGGGGAGGGGGAATTTCCAGGTGCCTTTATAAGCTCTGTAACACCTGCAATAAATGAGTCCCTGGTTAACTAGGCTCCCTGTTGCACCTGAGTGTTCCTGGTATTGGGGGCGACGTGGGCTGGCGAACGGCGTGCTTACTCATTCCCAATCATCACTGCCCGGGTCACTGGTTCGAACCCCCGGCAGTCTGTGGGTTTGTTGTATATAGCTTTAATTATGTTGAGGTATGTTCCCTCCAGTCTAATTCCCTTTAGAACTTTTATCATGAATGCATCTGAATTTTGTCAAAGGTCTTCTCTGCACTATTGAGATGACTATGTTATTTTTATCTTTGAGTCCATTTATAGGATTTATGATATTTATTGATTTGCTTATGTTGATCCATCCCTACATCTCTGAAATAAAGCCTACTTGATCATGGTGGATGATCTTTTTGATGTGTATCCATGTGTAGTTTACAAATATTTTGTTAAGAATTTTTGTATCTATTTTCATTTGGGTATGGGTCTATAGTTTTCTTTATGGTGTGTCTTCCCCTGATGTTGGTATTAGAGTGATGTTAGCTTCATAGATTCAGGAGTTCTCCCTCTACTTCTATCTTTTGAATAATAAAAGTAGTATTGGTTGCAGATCTTCTTTATTTTCATTTTTTAAAATATTTTATTATTTTTATTTTATGTGTATGAGTGTATTGCCTGCATGTATAGGAGTGCACCCATGTCATGCAATGCCATGGAGGTCAGAAAAGGGCTTCAGATTCCCCTAGAACTGGAGTTAAAGATGGTTCATAGCCACCATGTGGAAGCTGGGAATCAAACCCAGGTCCTCTGCAAGAAGTCAGTGCTCTTAACCACTGAGCCATCTCTCCGGCCCCAGAGATTCTGTAAATGTCTGGCAGAATTCTGCTGTAAATACATCTGGGCCTGAGCATTTTTTAGTTGGGAGGTTTTATATTACTGTTTCAATTTCCTTATATGTTATGGTTCTGTTTAACTTGTTCTCTTCTTGGTTTGGCTTTGGTGAGTTCCATGATTTTAGATAGCCATCCATTTCTTTTAGGTTTCCAAATTTAATAGAGAACAGTTTTAAAGTATTCTCTTAGAATGTTCTGGATCTTTTGGGTATCTCTTGTGATGTTTTCCCTTTTATCTCTGAGTTTGTTGATTTACATTTGCTTTTTCTTTCTTAAGATTTACTGGGCTATGGGTTTATCTCTCTTGTTTAGTTTTTAAAAGAACCAGCTTTTGGATTCATTGATTCTTTTTGTTTTCATTGTTCATATTTTGTTAATTTCTGCTATGATTTTTGTTATTTCTTCTCATCTTCTGGGTTTGGGTTTCATTTGTTCTTGCCTTTCCAGAGTCTAGAATTGCAATACCCTTTCTGATTTTTTAATGTAGGCACTTAGAGCTATAAATTTCCCTCTTAGGATTGCTTTTAAAGTGTCCCAGATGTTTTGTTGTGTTGAACTGTCCTTTGTGTTTAATTCCAGGAATACTTTTATTTATTTCTTAATTTCTCCTTTGACCTACTTTGACCTCCTTTGGCCTACTTGTCATTCAGGAGTGTGTTGTTTAATCACCATGAGTTTGTATAGTTACTAGGGCTTCTTCCAGTGATGATTTTAAGCTTTATTGTGTTGTGGTGTGACAGAATGCATGGAATTATTTCAATTTTTTGTATTTATCGAGGTTTGTTTTGTGTCCCAGTAATGTGGTCAGTTTTTGAGAACAGAATGTGTATTCTTTGGTGCTTGGGTGGAATATTTGGTAGATGTCTGTTAGGTTCATTGGATGGATCATTTAATACAGATGTCTGTTTATTTTTTGCCTGGCTGACCTGTCTAATGGAGATAGTAGTGTACTGAAGTCCTCTACTATTAGTGAGTTGGGATTAATCTTTCTCTTAAAGTCCTGTAGTACTGTTATAATGAAGCTGGTTGCATCAGAGTTTGGTACATATATGTTCATGATTTCAATATCTTCTTGGTCAATAATTCCTTTGATTAGAGTGAAGTAACCCTCTTTATTTCTTCTGATTAGTTTTAGTTTTAAGTCTACTTTGTCAGATATTAGAATTTCAACCCTTTCTTGATTCTTAGTGCTGTTTTCTTGGAATACTCTTTTCCATCCTTTCATTTTAAGGTAGTGCCTATTCTTGAAGATGGCATGGTCTTACAGACAAGGATGAATTTTGTTTCTTAATCTATTCAACTATTCTGTGTCTTTTGACTGGAGAGTTCAATTCATTTATATTTAAAGTTATTATTGAAAGATACATACTGGATACCACCATTTTGAATACTGTTTGCATTCGTTGTCTAATTTTGTGTTTCCACAATTATACCTTCACTTAGTTTCTTTCTGTTGCCCCTGGGGTGTAGTTGTTCCTTTCTCAGTTCTTTGTATTGCTTCAAGTATTGTTTGAAGGACAGGTTTTGTGGACATGTATTCTTTCAGACTATTCATGTCATAGGAGATTTTTCTTTTCACTTCAACCTTAATAAATATTTTTTCTAGGTAAAGTATTCTATCTTGGCATTTTTGGTCATCTAGACCTGGGAATACTTTGGTCCAGGCTCTTCTGGCTTTCATAGTTTGCATTGATACATCATCTGTTATTCTGATGGGTTTTCCTTTGTGAGTTGTTTTTCTTTTGAAGCTTTCTCTCTTTGTTCTGTAAATTTAGTGTTTTTATTATGATATGCCATGGGGAGTTTCTTTTCTGGTCCTTTTTATTTGGTGTTTATGTGTTCCTTGTAATTGTTTGGGGATGTCTTTCCTTAATTTTGGGAAATTCTCTTTTACAATCCTGTTCAAGACCTGGTCAATACCACTAACCTGAAATTCTTCTCCTTCCTCTATGCCTATGATGTGGAAATTTGGTCTTTTCATGGTGTTCTACATTTCCTGTATATTCCATTCCTGTTTTATTTTTAAATTTCTCATCATCTTTGCTTGAGCCATCCTGTTCTTCAACTTATCATCCAGTGTTGATATTCTGTTTTCCATTTCATTTATTCTATTGATGAGGATTTTTCCTTTTGTTTCAAATTGGCTTATTGAACTTTTCACTTCCTTCTTGAGTTTTCTTCAATGTTTCTATCTCTTTTGTGAATTCATTCAGGAGTTTATCTTATCCCTATCTGAGTTCCAGGACAGCTGGGGCTACAGGAAGACCCTGTCTCAAAAAGACTGAAAAAAAAAAAAAAAGAATTATCATCAGTATTATAATAATAATATAAAAGTCACTTCACAAATTAAAATTGATTTTTTTGGAGATGCTTCTAGGTGGTAGTGTTTCATATACTGAGTGAAGGAAGTCTCAATGCTTTTATTATAATAACTAAGATGGGATTGGTTTTGTTTTCACTGCTTTTCACATCTGTAAATGAGTCATGGTACCTTGGTGCAATCACAAGAGGGAATGAGCTAGTTACTGAGCATTTAATGGTGATCCTGGTTTGGTTAATTCCAGTAATGACAGAGATTGGCAAACTATGTCCTGTGGGCCAGAATTAGGCCAGTGACCGGTTTTTTAAAAGTGCCTATTGCTAGAATGGTTTCATCTTTTCAAACGGTTGAAAACAGTTTAAAAGTTGAAAAACTTATTTTGGAATATGAAAATTACATGAAATTCAAATTTCACTGCTCTTAAAGTTTTATTTTAAAAAAGTCATAGTCATTTGTTTAGATAATATGAGTTGCTTTTGTGCTACAATAGCAGGGTTGAATAGTTTTAGTGAAGACTCTGGTCTGAAAAACTTAAAATATTTACTATCTAGAAAAGAAAATTTCACTTCTAGAAAAGGTGTGCTGGCTTCTAATTTATGACATTCTCAAAAGAATGTTTTCAGTTCAACTTATGTAATAGGTATGCATGTAAAAGATGGTAATGCTGTATGACCATCATTAGTTGGGTTTTGCTTATATTTTCAGTGCTAATTCATGAAATTCCTATAAGACATTTTGGTGTGGGTGGGAGCATAACTCAGCACAGTGCTTGCTTACCCTGCATGAGTCCCTGGGCTCAGTCCCTGGCACTGCTTGGGCAAAAAAAGGTAAGGCTTGGTTTTGTTGTTTTTCATTTTGTGTTTCTTTTTTCATGTTGAGGATTGAACCTAGGGTCTTGCACATTTAGGCACTGAACTCCACCCCCAGGACCTATGATGGATTATTTCTGTGCTTAAAGCCATTTATGGTTTTACTTCATGCTATGGATTTAGTCAGCTGTTTAGGAAATGTATAGTAAATAAATGGTTAAATTAAAGCTCTGTTCCTGCTGGGCATGGTGGTGCAGGCCTTTAATCCAGCACTGGGAAGGCAGAGAGGCAGGGAAATACCTGCGAGATTGAGGCCAGCTCCAGATTTAGGACAGCTGGGGCTACAGGGAGATGCTGTCTCAAAAAGACCAAAAACAACCAAACATTCAAAAAACAAACAAAAAAATTGTGGAAATTAGAAATTTAGGACAGCTGGGGCTACAGGGAGATGCTGTCTCAAAAAGACCAAAAACAAACAACCAAACATTCAAAAAACAAACAAAAAAATGTGGAAATTAGAAAGGATGAGAAATCATAAAAGGAAAAGATCTTGTGTTTTCTTCCAGTAGTTCATGGGTCATGTAGAGCATCTTCTAGGTGAAAGTCCCAGGTTGAAGAACTCTTCTATTCACATTGTAGAATTGATAATTATGGTTATTCCTCAATGTTTATTTTTCTTTCCTTCTATGGTGATTGGATTCCCAACTTTTATTTAAGACAGGGCACCTTGGAATAAAGATTATATTGCTTAGTCTCCCATCGTAGATAGAAATAGGTCTTTGCCTAAATTCTAACCCTTGATATATGAAGGGACATGTTTACAGCTTGCCAGAGGTATCTTCAAAAAGACAAACAGTGCCCATGTCTACAATTCTCCAACTTTCTCCTTTGTATGTCATCCTTGTGGCATGCTTCTTGTACTATATATGCAAGGGCAACATTGAGGGGTAGGAGAGCAGGAAGATAAAAAGTAGATGGGTCCTTTAAGACATAGTGGAATAAAACAGGCATTACAGCTCTGCACAACTTACCATCAACTGTCAAAATGAGAGGAATACACCACTTACTTGCAAAAGCCTTATTACTTTGATCCTTGTTAAATGAAATTGAATGTGCATTCTAAATAATACAACATGAAAGACTGTTATTACTATCTCTACTTATGGATAGGCAAAAGAGAGAAGTGAATTTCATAGTTACTCAGATAACAGATGGTAGAATTAAAATAACCCAGAATATAGCATCTTTCCACTAAAGCAGGTAATCTTCCAGGAATGATATACTATGGTGTGAAGGAGGAAGAAGAATGGATGGATAAAGGCCCCCTGATGATGATGGCATTTCAATAAGATCCTAAAGATGGAAGGAGGGAAAGTCAGTGGACTGATGGAACAGAGTCAACAAAGGCAAGAGGATTGGGAAATATAGAAAATGCTCAAGGAAAACCTATGGTCCGTTACAAGTAGTCAATCAATTATTGCTTCTTTAGTCTTACTTATTAAGCATGTACTAGGGTGGGTACTACGGAGTAGGAACATACTCAGTCCTAGAAGTATATTAGTGCAATGCAGATACGTAAGGATAAAGTCTAAGCCCCTTATCAAGCTAGTAAGTCTTCACCATCAGATCCAACTTCACCTTTCTAGTCTCATGTTATGCTACTGCTCTGTACTCTAGCTACAAAGAACTCAGGACACATGCATTTATCGACTTCTGACCTCACCACATGGATTCTTTTGTTTATCTATTCTGCTTAGAGACATCTTTCTTATTCTCAATAGCTAGATGCAATCCAAACTTTCTGGGTCCTTCAAGTAAAATAGATTCTTTTACCTACTTCCCTTTTCTACCCTTAGACTTGATACTTTTCTTTCTCTTCCTTCCCTCCCTGCCTCTCTCCACAGTTCACAAAAATGTGCTAAGTTATAGAGGTGCAATGATGAGAAATATAATTTTCTCCTGTGCTCATAAAAGTATCATTCTAGGAAGCAAGATCAACAGTGAAAGAAGTAATTGTAATGCAACGTGATAACTTCCTTAAAAGGTGAAAAGAACTGCAGTGGGAACACACAATTGCAATTTTACCTCTAATTCCCCTCCCCAGAAGCAGCACTATTTAAACTGAAACCATTAGGATATGCAGGAAGGAGCCAAGCCACTTTAAGGCATATGATTTTTGCCATGAATAACCCAATTTTGATAACATATCTTTTCTAACCAGTTTATGAGAACGCTTTTTAAAATTCACCCAGGAGGTTTTTAAAACATACACCATGAAGATTAAAGACTGCCTCAGATTAGTGTAGAGTGTCTTGTATTTGTACTTTAGTGAGCCTGTAGGGCTTTACTTAGTCCCTCCTGTGTTCACTGTTTTCTATCTCTCCTCCACTTCCACTTTAGTTCACCATCCAGATCTGCTTAGGGTCTCCACTAAGTTTCAAAATTAGGTTGGAAAGTATGAAGCAGCACCTCTCAGACTTATGCATGCATATTACATCATGTGAGATGCTTATTACTTTCTCTACTCATGGAAGAGTGCAAAGGGCCCTATAGGGATTAGGCATCTATAACTCTGGGATGGACTGGAGATGCTGTAATTCTAATCAGCCTCAGAAGATCTGATATGAACACAATTCACTGGTAATACCTTGATTAGTAATGCCTTTGACAAGCTACACCAGCACGTTCCAGGATTCTTTCCCCCTTTTATTGAATTTATTCTGCTAGGGTGAACTCTTTTGAACCAGAGTGGCACCTATGCCCAGGTACATGGAACACTTGCCTTCAGAGCAAGCCCACCTAGAAGGACTTATGCTACAACTTTTGCCAATCACAATTTCTATGTAGACTTTTCTTTACCCATTGCCTCCAATTCCACGTCCAATATGGCAAGCTAAAGTGAAGGCTTTCCCAGGGCATATTGAATTACATGCAGCAAAGCAGGCCACAGCGTGCTCTCTACAGAAAAGCAGTAGGCAAAAAATATAGAACCAGGTTGATGAGTGGGAAGTAGGACAGACTTGTTTTCTGGGAAGATTTACCCAGTTTTAAGCTTTTTTGATTTCACACTACGGAAATGATGAAAGAACCACTGAAATTTTATGAAAAAATTTAGTAATTGTTTGCATTGGACTCCATCTGTCACATATGAGTTTTATTTAAAGACTTATTTTATTCTATTTATTTTCTCATTTAAAAAATATATTGATTTTTTTGGTGTATTTCATATAGAACATCCCCAACAATCTTATTCATCTTTATACCTGCATCCCAAATGGCACCCTCCCATAGCGCCCCCCCCACCAGAGCCCGTATACTCTGTCATCCCTGTTACTGTCCACTGTGTTGTCGGCGACCCCAGCTGTTACCCAGTGCTTGTCCATGCACTGAGTCTAGTCAGCCTATCTAGAGTTCTTTGTTTTAGGAAGATCAGCTCTTCCTCATCTAGCAGCAATCAGTTGCCAACATTCCTTTAGATTAGATTGGGGTCTGCTGTTCATTTTCCCAGTTCTAAGCTGGGTTACTGTCTGGGAGTCTCTTGGGCCACCCTGGCCAACAACTCAAAGGAAGGTATCTCTCCTGTCTGGCATTGTTTCTTGTTATATAGTCTTCAGTCAATTTCATGGACTCTTAAAGAATTATATTGACTCCTATAATCTTTGGTTATACTTTCCTTTTGGGTGTTTAAGACCATACAGTTGGACCAGATTAACCAATTTATTTTTACTCTTAAGGTAATTTGAGGATCTGTTCCTCAGGGGTCACTTGGCTTGGGAGGAGCCCCTGGCTCCTTTCTTTTACTAGTTCCATCTATGTGAAGATAAGTCAAAGGTCCTGCTCGACCATGGCTAGCTTCACTTGGAAGCATGAACGAGATGTTTCCTCTGTGTTGACTGGACACTGGTTCAAGTCCATCTAGTGGGGTCTCCATGGCCTCCTTGATCAAGAGGACAGGTGACTCACCACAGTTACAGGATATTTTGAAAAATGCTCCAGAGTGCTCTGGAACTTAGTCCACCTTGGAGGGCAAGGAGCAAAACCTGTCCTTTAAGTCCCTCTGACCATATTAGTATAGGCCTCAAAGTATGGATGTTAAACATCCAAGAAGGTTATCCACCAGCCTTGTACTTTTAATTACCATGTACTACGTAGATAAAGCTTGGGCAAAAATCAAACATTCTCAGATAAACCTTGACTAGACATATTTTATGTTACTTGTCAGTTTTGAAAATTTAGCTTTTGAGTGGTTATCAGAACAGAGACCATGAAGGTATTCCACAATTTGAAAGACTGATGACTGCTTAGAAGAGTTGGAAATAATCCTAAAGTATAGGATATGAAGTCAATGGACAAAAGTTGTGGGGGTGGATAAGGAGTTTTATTCACGTATACAATGAAATACAATCCTAGCTACCTTCATTTCATCCCTCCAGCTCCCTTGATGTTGTCCCCAACACAGTCCCATTCTAACTTCAATATTCAATATAGTGTCCAATAGCCATGCTGGCTCCTGAGTAGTAGAAGTACAGCTCATATAATTGAAACCTAAGTTTATAATATTGCATTCTTTTAATAACTACATATGAATTTTATCTACTTTCTTAGGAAACAGGGACCTGGAAACTATCATAGCATAGTGGGTGATCATTAAGCACACTGATGTACTGAGCAGAATGGATCTTTTTCAGTGTAAATGTGTATGCATTTAAGGTTTAAAAAAAGTTAAATGGGCAGGACCAAAGGTGAGGTGAAATAAAAAAGACAAGAGGATTCAAACCAAGAAAGAAGTTTCTGTCACCCTAGTAGTGCTTTGCACACTAACAAACCCCAAAGCTCTTGTTAAGGATTTCCAATTTCATTCATCTTGGGTGAGACCTTGGAGTCTTTTGCTTGCAAGCTCCCAGGTAATGTTGCTGCCTGGTAATGTTGCTGCTGCTGCTGCTGCTAGTTTATAGGACACTCTGAGGCACAGAAATCTAGATTAAACACCTTCTACATGTTAAGAAGAACACTCATAAAGTTCCCCACAAGGTAAGCATTAGATCCATTTCATGAAAACTGAGACAGAGACTTAGATAAAACAACTTAACCAAAACTCACAGTAGTACTAATTAGCAGAGGGGGTTCAGAACCCATTTGAGCATGAAAGAATGACTAGTCTGTACTTTGTTATGCAGAGAGGTGTGCAACTGAGATCACCAGCACTTCAGAGTCTGTTAGAAATGCAATCGCCCAGACTCCATCCTAGGCCTACAGAACCAGAGTCTCCATCTTAAGAGGCTCTCCAGATACTTCCTATGCACTTGATCATCTGAAATGTACAGATCTGCTCCACATATTGCCTTCTAGAACAAAATGACACATTGAAGAGTAAGGGAATCTACTGATTTTGACAACTGAAAAAGGCACTTAAATTGGCTAGGTTTGATACTGGAACAAGTATTGATAGCACTGCCTCTACCATTGAATTCTTCTTGCCTCATGGGCACAGTTTAGCCAAAATTAGACTGCTTTCTGACAGGTAAGAATTTTTCATCTCCAGATAATATTACAGATACAAACATCAACCATGTAAGTTTTCACAGCATTCATGGGAAAACCACAAAAGGGAATCTGTTTGCTGAAGAATAAATGCACTAAACATAGCAAATCTTTCCAAAATATTTTATAAATATTAGTCATTTATAGGTAGGTTCAAAAAAGTGAATGTATTTTATATTACTGTCCAACTAAATGTGAACAGGAGCCTAAACCATAAGGCTCTGTTACTGTAAAAAGTGATCCAAAGAAATTAATTCATAACTGTCCAGCTCCACAACTAAGAGGTTGGTCATCTCATGTCTGCAATACAAATTCCTCCTAAGAGGGTTTTTAACCCTCACCTTCTTGCTGATGGAATCAATCAGAAGTGTCATTTAAACTCTGCTCACAAACATTTCTTAGTCTCAAACCCTTTCTCTAACTCCCAAATGAACCTCACAACTAATGCTAATGCTTCTCTGTTCCTGAACCCACGGCACCATTATTTTTCTCTCATCTCCCACTCTTATGCTCTCTCATACTGTCAATCTTGCTTTGGGGTCATTTTTTTCTACTAGGCCACTGTCTTAGCCTCTGTCCCAGAGCCATAGGTATGTGTGCACCTGTACGAATGACTTTTATAAAATGGACAGAATCTGAACTAATGACTTTTAATTAACCTTGCAACTGAAAAGGTATAGCAAACAAACCTTGATCCCTCAGAACCTCAGTTTTCAGTTCCACTCAAGATAGTGAACGAATGCAGGTATGACTGAGCATTAGCAGAAGTCCTGAATGGCAGTGCATCTTCATTAAACACAAAGAAGATTCAGAATAACACTTAACATTGTGCATATGAGATATTTTAGGCCTAGGGATAAAAGGACAAGGTTGTCCGATAAAAGGGAAAATCCAAGCTTGTAGTTCCCTAAAACTGATGCCAGAGAAAATGTTTTGAATACAAGTATGAATGAGGCATGACTCAGCCCCACAATTCGAGAAGATGTCTGGAGGAACACGTGACTTCCAAGTTTGGTCCCACTCTTAAAAACTAAAGTTGAGCTTCTCAGGCTGTTTATTCAGGTATAACTGGGGTCTTGCATGGTAACAGTACATACATCCAGTAGCGTGTCACATTTGAAGTACTCTATACAAGTTTCACTGCTAATGTAATATCATTATTTCTTTCAAATAACCTCCATAAATGATCTCATCAGCCACCTTCAGCAGGTGATTACCTCTAAGGGCACGCTAATATTATTTGAAACCTAACTCTTCCTTCATCTCCTCCATTGTCTTTCATTTTCCTTCACTTTCTACTTTCCTGGGAGGCTTTTGCACAGAGCAGTTTTAGAACTGGTTGCTTTGTCTCCACAACTTTCCTAACTGTAGAAACTATGTTTTGACTCCTATATCACTGGAACCAAGTTCCTCTCTGTTTGTAAGGTGTTACTCTCCTATCTATTTTTAAAATTTTATTCATTATCTTTATTGTATATATATGAGTGCATTGCCTTAATGCATGTAAATGTGCCCATGTCATGAAGTGCCCACAGAGGTCAGAAAAGGGTGTCTGATCCCCTGGAACTGGAATTAACAGATGGTTGCTAGCCACCATGTGGGTTCTGGGAATAGAACCCAGGTTCTCTGCAGAGCAGCCAGTGCTCCCTTGTCCTACCTATTTTTAAAGTATAAGATTCCCTTCTTTTTTTTGAACTTTTGTTTTTTTTCTTATGAAAGGATAAATACAGATTCTTATCCCTTTGATTTAAGGGATAATATGGTGAAGATTTTCTCTCATCAGCTACACATCCAACAGAGGATTAATATCCAGAATATACAGAGAACTCAAAAAAGAAAGAAGAAAATAAATGATGCAATAATAAGATGGAAGATAGACCTAAATAGAGAGTTCTCAAGAAATAAAAATGGCCCCAAGAAGCACTTTAAAAAGTACTAAACATTCTGGGGGCTGGTGAGATGGCTCAGTGGTTAAAAACACTAGTTGTTCTTGCAGAAGACCCAGGTTCGAATCCCAGCACTCACATGGCAGCTAACGACTGTCCACAACTCCAGTCCCAGGGTATCCGACAGCCTTGTCTGACCTCTGTGGGCATTCCACAACACAGGTGCACTTACCTACATGCAGGCAATACATGCATACACATAAAATAAAAATAATAAATATTTTTTTTTAATTTTAAAAAAGTTCTAAACATCTTAGTAGTTAGAAAAATATAGATAAAAACCACTTTAAGATTCCATCTTACCCCAGTTAGATTGGCAAAGATCAAGAGAATGAAAGGCTCCAAAACTGGAGAGGATGTGGAGAAAGAGGAAGGCTCATTCATAGCTGGTGAGAATGAAAACTCGTGCAACCACTATGGAAAGCAGTGTGGAGAATCCTCAAAAAGCTGAAAATGAACCTACCATATGATCCTACCACTCTTTGGCAAATACCCAAAGGACTCATCATACTGTAGAGATACCTGTACATCCATGTTTGTTGCTGCTCTCTTCACAATAGCTAAGAGATGGAAAAAAACTAAATGTACAACTGTTGAATGGTTAATGAAAATGTAGTACACCTCCTCAGTGAAGTTCTACTCTGCAGTAATAAAAGATGAAATTTTCAGGTAAATGGATGGAGCTAGAGAGTTTTAGACTAAGTGAAGTAAGGCCTTAATATGGTGCATTAGTTTATTGTTCAGTGTATATTCCGTCCTTCCCTCACCCTGAGTGTGGTAATGGACTGAGTATGATCAACGTAAGCAGAGGCTCTCTAGGTTTGATGGATGGCTCTAAACTGGTGCTTTAAGCATCATTTGTGAGTGGCATAGCCAGGGAAGTCATCATTCCACTTACTGAGTGTACAGTAAAACATGTGAAGTGGAGATAATCCAGCCAACCTGGTGCTTGGCAGATAAAGCAATAAATCTGGGCAGGAGATAAATGCCTATTGCTGTATGCCACTGATCTCATGGATGTTATACACCAAAAATGTGATTTAATGGTAAATGTTAGGCAAAACTTTGCCATTTACTTGCTGAGCTAGAATTATTATACCTATGAGAGAGGTTTTCAGTAACTGATCTCCAAGTTACTAATTGGAATTGAAAACACTTGATTTTAAAATATTCTTTTTTCCATAATGCATTTCCAGAAAATTTGTTTAAAAAATTAAGAACCTATCAAACTAACACTAGATAAGTTAGAGGGAATGAAGGACATTCTAGGATCTTTAAATTCATTCTTAGAAAGCAGAAAGACTATGGGTTGCCTGGACATTGTTCAGCATTAACTCTGACATGTCTATTGAAAGGAAGATGTATGTTAGAAGTGGCTACATACCAGATGACTACAGAGTTCCAGGAGGGTGGCATGTTACTACTTGATTAAGGTAACCTTCAGGAAATCAGACATGAAGGTTACAGAGACGCTCCACTGACTCTGAAATTCTTAAGAACATAGCACTTTTGGTTCTTGACATAAAAAAGCATTCAATATATAATGAGGAAAACAAAGAAATATGAAGACTGAGTAAAAAGTAGAAATCAGAGCTGTGAAAAGGGAAAATGTTCTCTTTTTCAATGCTTCTTTGTCAGTGGTTTTAATTTTTTATATGGAAACTCATGCTTTGCATGTGAGGCTGGGCTACGCCATCTGCAAAGTCCTACCTAACCTTAAAATGTGGTGATTCTGCATATAACTAGGCTTTTAAGGCACTAAGAACCTCAGAGAACTCTTCACTAAATGGCATAACTCTAATGTCCCATAATTTACATTTTGAAAATCAGAAATTGTTTTAAGTATCTTTTGTGCTTTTCCTAGGTGCTTACATAAAAATCTCCATTGGCTCTAAACATTTTTTTCACTCCAATTGCCCTTTGCATGTATGCCAAGGAGCCATTTCCATTAGAACCATTTACATCCAAAAATCAAATCTACTCATCAGCAAAATTAGTACATTTACTTATAATGAAATTATTTCTGAGGAGAACTTCAATATACAAGCTGAAACTTGTCATTCAGGTAATATTTTTAAGAAGGAAATGTTCTTATGCAACATGACAAAAATACCCTGGGGAACTCTGAAGTCATTTTTTCATTAAATAGAGTTGAAATTATGTGAGCAAGTAGAACATAAGAAAGAAGAAAACAAAGTTTAGAACACTGGGGACTGAGAAAATAGAAAATAGACTGTGTAAGGAACAGTGATTTGGTCAAGGTTACCAAGTATGTCAGGAAAAAAGGGAGAGTTGGGACTGCACAAAGTACCAAAGACATCATACGAATGGCTATGCACTAAAATCTGCCATTTTCAATAGGTAACACATTCACATTTAATCTATCTGGAGGTAGATATACATATTTACCATTTTCCCAGAGTTTAGCAAGTGTTACTTTATACATCTGTATTTCAATCAGAAAGCACACACACTGCTATCAATTAGAAGTTTTAAAATGCATGATTATGTATATAAAATATGATTTTTCATAAGATCCTCTGAGGTAGGTACTTTAATTTATGTCTTGCAGATTCATATATGCTCATAAAGATTAAGTGAAATTAATATGC
Organism: Nannospalax galili; assembly: GCF_000622305.1. NCBI lineage: Eukaryota > Metazoa > Chordata > Mammalia > Rodentia > Spalacidae > Nannospalax > Nannospalax galili. The sequence continues at coordinate 5,150,511 of NW_008347536.1, read as the reverse complement.
TTCTGGCTTAGGACCATACTACCATGAAAATTGTTATGTTTTTATCACACCAAGCTGCTCAGCACACCTCTCCAAATATCTTACACTTAGAAAATCACAGAGAAGTTTGCATTAAGTATCAAAAAGGTGGGGATTAAATTGAAAAAGAAAAAGTTCAGTGACTACTAAAGGTCAGGTACAGACATGATATTTAGGAGAACAGAGGAAATTTGGACAGTCGTTATATGTGTACTATGGAGCATGAGGCACAGAGGAAGGCCACAGAGTGATGGTGGAACTAGGAGTCCTTTATTAGCTGGTGGTCGAGAGGGGACTAATGCTCAAAATAGTTCTCCACTCTGAGGGGGAGGCAGAGTGGGGTTTATAACATTTAAAACTACAATTACATCATTCCAGGGGCAAAGCCAATAACAACAGTTACGTTAGATCACTGTAGTTACACCAGACTAGGGGAAGGTCAATTAACAAAGGTTTTCAGTTAACAAAAAGCTTCAGTTAGGAAAAACAAGTTTCTCAGTAATGCAGAAACAATGGACCCCATGGAGATGCGGGTATATCTGGGTAAGAGGATGTGCTGCTACTCTGCTCATTGGAACTTTCCCAGTATTCTAGAAACAATGTACCCCCTGAAACTATAGGTGTAGCCTTCGTGACTGACTGACTGCAGTGGGAGCGGCTTGGCAGAGACAGAAAAAGCAAGTCAGCTAGAACAAAATGGAGCCAGCTTTGCCACTTCAGTATGTGACTGATTGTACTAGCTAATCAGTTAGGATATCAATTGAGCATGTCTGTGTAAGATCTTTATTTGGATTCTACTGAAAAGTCATTTTCACATGGCAGCATCTCCCAGGGAAGCCATGAGAATCCTCACAGAAACCTTTGAAATAATATCTATTGACTACAAGAAAGTGATCCCATTTGCAAAATCAAGCCTCTGTGACTCATGTCTACTTCTACAAAGCACAGTGTCCACCTTAGCTTCAGCTCCCAACTTGACACAACCTAGCATCATCTGAGGGAGCCTCAGTTGAGGGATTGCTCAGATCAGATGGGCCTGTGGTCATAACTGTAAGGAGCTTTCTTGATTGATAATTGATGCAGAAGGGCCCAGTCTGTTATGGATGATGTCATCCCTAGGCAGGTGGACCTGGGCTACATAAGAATGATAGAAGAGCATGAGATGGGGGGTGGGGAGCAAATCAGTTATCAACATTCCTCTGTGGTTTCTGCTTCAACTTCCTGCTTGAGTTCCTGGCCTGACTTCTTTCCAAAATGGATCATGGCGTGGAAGGTAAACCAAATAAATCCCTTCCTCAAGTTGCTTTTGGTCAGTGTTTTATCACATAAATAGAAAGGAAAGTAGAACACACTGCTTTTCTGCTTTGTCAAATCTCATGTACCAAGCAGACTTTTTAGAATATGAAATTCCTTAATATATGGCTCCCTATCCTGAGGAAACTAGAGCCTCTTGACAAGTTGTCACTAATCAAGTTTCTATGTGGTGGTAATGTGTAAGCCAGCTTTGTTCTGTAGTTGAGAGCCTGACTACAAGGGAAGGAAGGAACATCAACTGCAGCATGCTGGGAGTTAAGAAGTCTTGATACAATAGTAGAGCTTTTTATTTGTTCTTCACTCTACTTATTGCTAAGAATAATTCAGCAAGATACTTAACCTCCTTGTGATTCAGTGCTCCAATTTTTCCAACATAAAAATTAACAGATTATGCTTCATAGAATTGTTATAAAGATGGAATTGTATATATTTGTTAAGTGCTTAAAACACTGTTGGGCATACACTGGGAAAATAGGAAGAATGACCAATAATGTAGCAGATATCCAGTGACTTTAATGCATTACTTTGTTTCCCTCCATAGAGCCCCTTCCTGAACTTTCCACAGTGGAGATTGCTTGATTCTAGTCAGAAAGCTTAAGCCTATCCCCTGTTTGTCCCTAAACTAATTTTGATCAGGAAGATTTAAGGAGCTCTAGTTCACAAGTTCAGATAATTCAGCATTAAGTCAAACTGCTGTTATTTCTGTACTGACCCCATGTCCCAGTTCAGTCAACTGTCCTGTAATCAAGTCTCCATCTTATACTCCAATTCTAGCATGCTGCTCCCTTGTGTTTGAGGCCTGGCTTGCAGAACTTGCTTCTTTATCTTCAGATTCATTGAGGTAGATATTTCCCAAAATGCAGCCTATGAACTATTCATATAAACTATTAATAGTTGCTTTAGAAATTATGAATATTTACATAAAAATCTAAGCTTCTAACTTCTCTTGAAAAATGAGATGATTTGGCAAAATGGCCCCAAAGTGGCAACTGTCCCCTCTAAAAGGCCATGTCCTTATAAACTTCAAAGGCCCCACTTTGCCTTCATGATTTATGCTTAACTTGCCTGGTATGATGTTGAGTCAAGCACCTACTTTGTACTAAGCACTTGGTACTTCACTCAAAGGCCAAAAACATGTTCTTGTGGCCCTTCTTCCCTTCACACCTTCTATCTATGTGGTTCTGTGGCTGTTCTGTGGTTCCTGGTGACTATCATCTACATATCAATCAGTCCGAAGTCTTCATGGCCTTCCACATGACTCACAACATGACCAATTGGAGTCTCTAATCTTTTCCTACAGCCAGAATCTATCCTCCAACTTTAGCCAGTCCTTACTAGGAGCCCAACAAAATCTATGAAATATTTATTGATCAGTTACATTACACACTATCTAATAGACATCGCTGTGTTTGTTTAGTAAGAAATGCAATGATGTTGGCTCATGTTTTTATTAATAATTCAATCACTTTCCAGTGAACCACCTAGCAAATGAACATATTTAAACAGACTCTTCTGTGCTTCTATGGTTTTGTCCCCCTCATGATGGGTCTTGTGCTTTACAAAATCCAAATGAAAGAGGGAAATACTTGCATGAGTAAAGCCAAGATTTAGCAAGTATCAAAAGAAAACTTACGGAACCAATTATACATATCATTTTATCAGATTATTTAGATTGGATAGAACTGATTGCATACTATTAAATTCAGCTAAACGATTACTAAACTCAGAGTGTTAAAAGAAAGTATATAAAATATTACTTACATAAGGTATTGTGTCCAAAGTATCTGTGTTCACAATTATAGGAGCAGGGCTAGCCTAAAAAGAGAAACAGAAAAATATTTTAAAATATTTTATTTATTATTTTATGTGTGTGAGTATACTGCCTACATGTAAGTGTACCTGTGTCATGCAGTGTCCTTGGAGGTCAGAAAAGGGTGTTGGCTCCCCTAGAACTGGAGTTATGGATGATTGTTAACTGCCATGGGGGTGCTGGGAACCAGGTCTTCTGCAAGAGCAGCCATCTCTCCAGCCACCCAAAATAATTTTAAACATGAAATAATATATTCAGAGACCAGTACTCTTATTGTATTTAACAAAGAGATGAACAAGCATTTCATAAAGTCTGGAACCTGCCCTGTGGCAGCTCCTGGAGACAGAAATAAAATGGTGGAGTTTCCATATCTTCCTTCACTACAAGTGTCTATAACATTATCACATAATGGCATAAATCAAGCATTCATAGAGTTTACATTAATTTTCTCTTAAACTGTGTATAACAATATAGGAGCTAGGATTTGTGCTGTGAATGAGGAAGAGAGTGCTATTGAAGTAGGTAAAAGTTAAAATTTGTACCATTTATTTAAAAAATCAGTTTGCTAGAGAAATGTGATGTCTCTCTTAAGTAAGCATAATTAAATATGAAATAATACTTAAACTGCCTTTTGAAAATATGTTTATCCAGTGTAGTAAAAATTCAATTACATATATTTAGCTAGTGCATGTTATATCATCTTTTTAAATCTATGCATTTCTGATTTTGTACATTATGTAATTAAAAATTAGTGATGGCAAAATATCATATTTGATATGATAAATTTTCTTTTTCAAAAAGGCTTCACAATCTTCAGTAATTCCCTTTAATGTTATATGGAAATATGTGTAAGACTGATACAGGCGTGCTACAAGCCAAGTCATTAGGAAACAAGAGACGGCAATCTATTCGTACCACCAGTCTGACTTCATGAATATTTAGTAGACCTATCTTTATTTTTGAGTGTTGAGAATTTTCAGAGTAACTTTCCATTCATTCCCCAAAGGATCTTTAATCTCTATCCCAAATTAGAGATTTCATTTAGATAGAGGAAATACTCTCATTGTGATTAATCGAGAGCTGTCCTACACGATGTGGTATCTTGGCAAATGTTCAGCTTTTGGGATATTTCATTAGCTGTGCCCTCTGGAGTTAACAGAGTTAACAGCTTTTTAATGTCAGTCTTTGCCTGTGGAATCCTAATCAAAAGATTTTTTTAAAAAGGCATTTCAGTGGGTCTTATAAAACAAAATTCTGTTTCTTAGCTCCAAACACTGGGAATAGTGAACAAAACTTAGTGTACATATTTACACAGGAGATCAACTAGATATTCATGGTATATTCATAATAGTCAATAAATACCTTGTGAATGACTAGGGAATTTGGAGAAAGATAGATCACATATACACAAATCCACAAACACTCCTTGTAAAGAAGTATTTTATTTGGTGTGGGTAACAGCTTGAGGTTTTGAGTCAAGAAGACCTGGACTCAAGATTCGTTCAGCAATTTCCCAGTTAAATGGTTTGGAAGCTGAACAACTTCTTGTGGCAAGCCTCTCTAGCCCATTTTCCCTCTCTGTAGAGATAATGATCATCTTCCAAATAATAACAATGTTAAAAGTCAAATGAGGCGATGAATTGAAATATACTTCATAAACTACATTTCATGATTAATGTTAAATACTCTAAGCATTCCTAAAGATAGACTACTATAAAAAAAAGCCCTCACATAGTGTTAGTTGGTTAGTGATACACAC
>NW_008347536.1:5139413-5144970 GCF_000622305.1 Nannospalax galili | reverse complement strand
TTAATGTCAAGCATAACATATATATATATATATGATTTAGGGCTTTTTTTCTTCCTTTTTATTATTTGTAAATTTTTATTGAACTTCTGTGTATTTCATACAGAACATCTTAATCATTTTTATACTCCCTTCCCCATTGGCTCCCTCCCATAGCCACCCACCCCCACTGAATTTCATGCATTCTGTCATTTGTGTTAAGGTCTATTGAATCAAGTTAGTATCCCCAGATGTTCCTCAGTGCAAGCTCGTCCACTGAGGTCTAGTCAGCCTATCTAGAGTTCCCCCACCTCCTCCTTTAAAAAGATCAGCTCTTCCTCATCCAGAAATAATTAGCTACCAACAGTTTTTCTGGTAAGATTGGGGTATTCTGCTCATTTCCATGGTCCTATGCTGGGTCTTTGCTGAGTTTGCATGGGTCTTGTGCTTGCTGACACCATTGCTCTAACTTCATATGAGCAAGGTCCCAGGAGCCTATAAGACTCTATTTCCATATGGTCATATACCTCCTCCCCTGGGTCTTACAATCTGATGGTCCAACCCCAGCTTTAAGGCCTAATAAACACAACAATGACCAGCCCAACAAACTATATTGGAGCAGTAGTGGCACTTTTATCTTGGGGTAATCAACAGCTACCTAATTGGACTTAAAACCGATTCAGTAGAAGGACACCCAAGCATGGTACTAGTAAATACAGCCAATTACACATGAATGGAGAGGTCATAAATCTTAGAGAAAACACCAAGGTTGTCACATCCCTAGAGAAATGTAATTTCTTACTATGTGCTAAATATGGATCCTTATATTTACAGACAAATATCCCAGTCACCACTCATCAAAGAAGCTTCTTTTGCAATAAATGGAGATCATTAGAGTTCCACAACTGGTCACACACGGAGCTTGTCTGTGAATTGCCCAACCCTAGGTGGCACATCTACACAGAACCTCTACATCTAAGGCTCAGGTAACATAGTGGAACAAGGGGTCGCAACAAAGGGCCATGAACACAAAAGGACACAAATGGTCAAAGCAGAGAGGGTAAGGGTCTTCAGTTTGGGTCCTTGGACAGGACTCATATTAAACTTCATCCACCCAGAGCTCAGGGATCATTATGGAAGAGGGGTGGCAAGACTTTCTTTCTTCTTATAGGTTACATTCTGTGTTACAGGAATACATTTAATATATGAGTCCATTTATCGTGCAGTGCTAGTTAAAAATTTCTATTTAGCTCTTTTCTATTTCCTGTATGCAAATTTGATCTTTGCAAAAAGATTCTGTATTTAAAAATTAACATAGATTACACAGTTCTCTAGAAGCCAATGTATTAATTGGATATAGAGGAGAAAATGGGAATTTTGTTATTATTATTATTATTAATTATGTGGTAGAACAAGAAATCAAAACCATGGTTTTGCCCCTATCTTAATTCTCCAACATTGGGCTATATCCTCAGCACTAGTTAGGAATTACTGAGTAAATGAACCTATAAAGTATAATTAAGGGCTCAAAGAAAAGTATTATATATGTTTTTAAGATTTATAGAACATTTCCAAAATGCTCTCAAATATCTTAAATTACCCACATAAGATTTGTTCGTCCTGGTTTCTGTTTCCTTGTTGACTTTTACAAAGAGAAGATGTCAGGCCTAGTTTGATAAGATTGGGTTTCTGAGCTTTAGAAATCAATTCCCTGGTTGCTTTGGTGGCTCGAAGTTTCTTCTCCACACTGTACACTGCCCCTGTGTATACACCCTCCCTTCATAGTGACTATCCTCTTTAATTGAACCCATCACTCAAACCTGTGACTCAGCAGATTTCAGTCTCCCTTTCCAGTATGCTTCTTTCCACTCACAGGAAAGAGGCTCATAACAAATTGGGAAAAAGAAAAAATTATTCCGTTTCATCAGAGGCTTCAAGGCTGCTCTTTATGTTAATCTAGGGAGGCATTTTGAAACAATAAAGGATTAAGAAAAGCAATCTTTTTTGTGTGTCCAAAACAGTAAAGGGCAAGTGGTTTTCTTTTTATACTACATTCTCTTCCATATGAGCCAGTTTCCAACAGGAAAGAAAAATGAAGCTAATCAGGAAGAAGCCAGAGGCAGATGGAGAGGATACTGGTGAAATGGGAGTTATTAGATGAAGTTATGCATTCATCCCAGCTTTCTGACCGGGTTTCATGCAATACTCAAGTATTCTTTTTTAAATTTTTTATTGAAGTTTAGATCCCCTCTCCCAAATCTGCACCCTCCAAAGCTGCCCCCCCATGGATTTCATGCATTTTGTCATATATGTTAAGGTCTATTGAGTCAAGTTTGTGTCCCCAGATGTCCCTCAGTGTGAGTCCATCCACTGAAGGCTGGTCAACTTATCTAGAGTCACTCCATCAAAGAATACCAACTCTCTGTCACTAGAGAGTGACTGTCTGTTTTGATTTTGTATGAGTCTTGTGCATACTGTCAGTATTGCAACAAGTTCATATGACCAAGTTCTCTAGGGGTGAGTTCCCCAAATCCCAGTGATTCAGTCCATCTGCTTTGGGATCATCTCTGGTCCCTCCCATGACTCCTGGCCTCAGCCCTTCACTGCTGGCTACTAGGGGCCAGCACATTGTAATCTCATCACCTCTCCTTGAATCTTAAACCCATTCCTCTGAGACTGCTTGAGAGCACCTGACTTACCTGCAACCCTCCTGGGTGAGTTGCCCAAATCCTGTTGTACCCAACCCCCTCCTTGGGAACCATTAGTATCTCACACCACTGCAGGCTCAGATTTCCCTGCTGGCTCTTAGGAGTCTGCACATTCACTTCCAATTTAAGTGTTCTTAAGATTTCACTGACTGCTTTGGCTTTGCCAGTAAAAGACAAACATCTGTAGCTTGTCATTAAGGAAATCAAATCAATATGTAATCAAACATAATGAGTGCATAATTTGCAGAGCTCAGTGATGCTGACCACTGAGGCTGACAACCCCTTGATATTGCTAAATGCCAGTCCTGGGCAGCATTTCTGATATAAGTAATCAGGTTGTCTCAGACTATCTATAGTGAAGAAGCCTCTTCAAGAAACGATTTATTAGAGAGCACAGTGTCTGGGCAATACAGAAGACACTACTGGGGAACTCATACCTGGGAATACAGGGTAACCAAGGGCAAGGTGATAAGGACTGAATACAGGCCCTTTCCTGAACTTTCAGGAAGCAACATAGAAAAAAAAAGAAAAACAAAGCAGTTCATCTTGCAGGCTAGATACTGTGAATCATTAAGATTTGTAACACATGGAATTGTACAAGGATTTCACCCTATCCTGCTCATGTAAATAGACGGCAAGCAACAGCCAGCAGGTCAAGGGAAGTAGGAAGCACAACATGATAGAAACTTCAATATGAGCTGCTGTCTGGGCTTGGTATGTTTAGTTTAAAGGGAAGAATTTTCAGTAAGTGCTGACAAGTTTACTGGTCCTAAGAGTATCTTTCATATATGCCATGGCATGATATCTTGAAACCAAGTGGAAGCCACCAAGGCACAAGTACACACAAGTAGTGGGTACTAACTGTATATGTGCCATTTCACTGAGAGAGCTATAAAGCCCACAACACCACATTTTTTAAGAGTATGAGTGTATTTCCCACATATATGTAAGTGCACCTGTGCCATGCAGTATCCATGGAGGTCAGAAGAGAGCATCAGATTTCCTGGAACTGGAGTTACAGATGGTTGTCAGCCACCATGTGGGTGCTGGGAATTGAAACTAGGTCCTCTGCAAGAGCAGTCAGTGCTCTTAACCCCTGAGTCATCTCTCCAGCCCTCAGAACATCAAATTATAAATCAGCTGGCTTACACAGGTTTCTAGAAGATATGTTAACCAACTTCTAGTTTGACAGTTCATATAAGTCCAACAGCATGGTGAGCACCAACAGGATCATAGTGTGATCCTCGCCCGTAAGGCAGAATATTGGAGTAACCATCTCTATTCTCTGTGAGGACTGATACGAGGTCTCAGTATTAAGTACTGAAATGGATATACCAAGGATTAATAGCTAGGATGGCTATATTTTGTGTTAAATTTCCTCAGACCTTCTATCAAGTTGGCCTACCTGGAAACAAAAATGGTTGAAATGAGAGACTTTTTCTCTTTTTCCTAAAGTGAATTCTCATTCCCTTCCGGAATGGAATTCTCTCTTCTAGTTTTTCAGTCTGCTTGGCTGAATCTCCACATTTTTATACATTATCAGGTTTCTACTCCTATTTGAAGGGTTTACTTCAAGTCCACAATTGCCATTATTTGAAAGCTTCCAGTACCATGATCCAGTCACATCTATCTAGCTCCTCTGTTCCCTTAGTGCTGGGGAGATAACAAGGCATATGGACTGATGTTCCACTTGCTTCATGTAATTTAGCTTATTTAATTGTCATGTAATTCTGTAAGAGAAAGATTATTAACCTTGATTTATACATGAAAAGAGGATATTTAAAGATGAGATCTAAAGGAATAGATGAGATCTCAGGGAAGAGTTAATTCCACCCTTTTATCCTACAAATGGGAAGATAACAAGAGGGAAAAAGAAGAGGCACACTTCAGCTCTCAGCTACTCAGTCTCAAAACTGAGGCTAGGGTGGGTGGATTCTGATCTCATTCAGTGTAGCGGCTCTGATCTCAGCAGACCACCAGAGAGTGTTGAGTTCTGGCTTCCCTCTGGCTGAGAATGCAGGTGCCTGCCTGAGAGCCCCTGGATCCTTGGTGGTCCTTTTAATAAGATGATGTATACAGCAGTCCCTTCTGCATGAAATAACTTCCATCATCACAACTTCAGCTGAGCCTGATCGCTAAACATCATCATAACTGGGTTTGTTGACAGTTGTGCTCATTCATTAAAGGAGGGCCAAGCAGGGTCATTGAGCCTCATTGGATTATCCAGCCACTCTTCTCAGCCAACTGTATGTAATTTGACTCTAATCACACATGGCCTCCCGGATTTAGGGAGGGCTAAAGTATACAATCTGGGGAAGGCTAAGAAGAGAAAGCATGATCCATGCTGGTAAAGGCTTTCCAGTGTGCATACCCTCAGGTCATACGTACACCTCAGCAACCCCTCAGTTATCTCGGTAAGTTCAATAAATTCATTGGTTCCAAGTAAAACTTTAATCAAACATTGGCTTTACATTAGAAACTTAAAAGGGAATAAGCATTGCTTAGCATCCCCAGGAAAAGAAGTCTCAGAACAGATGGAAAATTTATTTGTTAATGCTATTGTATCTCATAACTATTTAAAAAATGAAATGAGAATGTAAAAGATGTTAAAAGAATATAGGAATTGAGATATTTTCCAAAATAGAAGAAATGAGAAAGTCTAAGGAAGTGATGAAGGTCTGTGTAGGTTTGATATGCTATATAAAGGATGAGACAAAAATAATATCCACATAATCTTAAAATGTCTATGGTTGCTGGGCGTGGTGGCACACACCCGTAGTCCCAGCACTTGGGAGACTTGGGAGGCAGAAACAGGTGGATCTCTGTGAGTTTGAGGCCAGCCTGGTCTACATAGTGAGCTCTAGGACAGCCTC
>NW_008347536.1:5111176-5139367 GCF_000622305.1 Nannospalax galili | reverse complement strand
GTTTGAGGCCTATACTAATGTGGTCAGAGGGACTTAAAGGGCAGTTTTTTCCCCTTGCCCTCCATGGTCAACTAAGTTCCAGGGGACTATGGAATATCTCTCAAAATGTCCTGTAACTGTGGTAAGTCACCTGTCCTCTTGTTAAGGGAGGCCATGGAGACCTCATGAGATGGACTTGAACCAGTGTCCAGTCTACAAGAGGAGGGTCAGCTCAGAGGAAACATCTCATTCATGCTTCCAAGGGAAGCCAGACATGATTGAGTAGGACTTTTGACTTATCTTCACACAGATGGAACTGGTAAAAGAAAGGAGCAAGGAGCTCCCCCCAAGCCCATGTGACCCCTAAGGAACAGATTCTCAAATGGCCTTAAGTGTAAATATAAATTGATTTATTTGGGCCAACTGTATGGTCTTAAACACTCAAAAGGAAAGTATAACCAAAGAATAAATTCATCAAGTCATCAGTATATTTCTTTAAGAGTGCAAGGGATTACACTTCCCAGACATCAGGCTTAAGTCTGATGAAGTTAATTAGACAATTTTTTCTCATTGATGATTTTGTTCCTAACCAGAAAGTGCTTCTCAGATGTAAGACTTCAAATCTTGGTCCCCAATACTGTAGTGCCCACCTGTAGCTAAGGGAGACAACCAGCTATTGTTCTAAAATGATGGATAAAATTTTCTCCCCCTATCTAGAAGCCTTTGAGAGGGAACTGACACTGATTCTAATCACTCCAACAGCTATCAAAATACCTGAAAGCAAATCCTGAAGCCATCACTCTAGAGTCCAGCCTTGGAGGAGGAACCCAATAGAGGGATGCTTTGGAAGCTGTTGTCAAGACATTCCAATGGACTCTTATATGAACATTTGAAAATTGCCCTGTTCTTTTTTTTCTAGTTCCCTGTCTAGTACTTGTAATGCTAATTACTCTTGCCTTTACTTCTCCTTCACATCTCCTATTCACTATTCAAGGACTTTCTTTTCCCCCAGATATGAGTTATGCAATTTGGGAGTCTTTTAGATAGACCCTCTGAAGGGGTACTCCAATTGCCTTACCCTGCATCCCTGTTCAGCGTGGAAGAAGCCAGAGCGGTCTCCATCCCGATTCCCTATTGGCAATTTGGGTAACCTCTTCAAATGATGGTGTGATAGGAATAGGAAGTAGGAATTGGCTAGGCAGTTAGGGTAAAAAGACCCCAAAGAAAAGTAGCCAGTTTCTTGGCTAAAACTCACAATGTTCTTGAGCCTCTTAGCAACACACTCCGTTCCAAAGGCCAAAAAATGTTGAAAATATTTGGGAGCTTTTACCTAATCCTTAAAAGATTTTAGGGTTACCTCTTAAGAGGGGGGATCGTTAGAGTAGCCAAAAGCCCCATAAAAAATAAATTAATTAAAGAAGAAGAAAGAGTACATGAAGTTATCAGAAAAAAAGTGATGGGGAGACATGGTAGGAGTTGGAGGGGAGGGAGTGGGTACAGATGGATTTGATCAAAACACTTTATATGAAATTCTCAATAAATTATTTAGTTAAAACAACTGAGGCTAGGATGATAATGGTAATAATCCTATAATACATTAAGATAAATTGATGCATTTAATTTTTATAGCATTTAAAAGAAAAACAATATCATTACCATCTGGGAAAACATAAATGTAGAGACATAAGGCAGAGGAAGGGATCAGAAGAGAGAGGAAAGGGGAGGAAAGGAAAGAAAAAATGAACAGGGGAATGAAAAGGGGACAGGAAAGAAGGGTAGAAGGAGTGTGCTGGGTAGATTCAGTGGTCAACTTGGCACACCTGGGTCGAGGGAGCCTCAGTTAAGGCAATACTGCCATTCGGTGGCCCATGGGCATGTCTAGAAAGCATTTTCTTGATTGTTTAGTGATGTGGGAGGGCTCAGTCCACTGTGAGTGATGCCATCCCTTGCAAGGCCTTCCTTGGTTATATAAGAATGCAGGCTGCCCACAGGCCAAAGGAGCAAGCCAGTACACAGTGTTCCTCTGAGTTTTGTGCTGCAGTTCCTGCTTCCAGGATCCTTCCCTGATAAAGGTTATGCCTTGGTTTCCCTCAGTGATGGACTGTCACTTGGAAGAGTAAGATGAAATAAACCTTGTCTTGCTCAAGTTGCTTTTGGTTAGGGAGTATTACCATGGCAACAGAAATCAAACTAATACATAAATAGGCACCAGGATCCTAGGATATTACTTTGAACGATCTGACCATGTTGATTTGGGGAGGATTGTGGAAACGTTTGGAACATAGGGCTTGAAAAGACATTGAATGCTTAGGCTTAATTAACTATTCAATGGGAACTCGGAAGAGGTGCAGATCATGGAGGTCTGGTTTCTGAAGATTCAGAGGAGAGTTTGAGAGCTCATCAAAAACTCTAATAGAACAATTTGTGTGATAGTCCGTAATGAGAATTGGTGGTTTCTGAAAGTTGGGGTTGAAGAATCAGCTGTGATTAACATGAGACCATCACCACTGAAGTGAAATCTTGCTTTACTGGGATAATTGATGCTGGTTAGTTGGGGTTGAAAGATCAGCTTTGATTAAGAAGAGACCAGTATAATTGAGGTAAAATCTTCTGGGAAGTATCTCCTCAGGGTCAGCATACGTAAGCTGTGGTCCAGACTGGGCCTGAGGCTGAGTATCAAGTCGGAAGTTGAATTTAATAATGTGTAACAGTCTCCCACATGGTACTGGTTTTGGTGGCATTGACACCTCATAATTGAAGGAGTCCTGGAAGACAAGCTGAGGCTTGGCACCATGAAAGGTCAGGAGAGGCTGTGTGGTGAAGTTGCAGCCTCAGTTGCAGTGAGCCATGGGATGACAACCAAGAACAGTAGCAGGTGTGGAGTGGATGCTAGGTGAGCCTTTGAGGCAGTGTGTGCTGTGGATAGCAGAGTAAAGAAGCTGTCAGAGGACAAAAATACAAAGAGCTCCAAGCTCTTTGGACACCATAAGATCATGAGTGAATCCCAGATGTCAGATATTGAAGTATAGTGCTGAACTTTGGTTTTGCATAAGTATGTCTGGTTATTCCCATTTAAAATAAGAGGAACAAGCTAGAAAGCAGCATTCTTCCCATGGTCTGTGCTTCAGTTCCTGCCTCCAGGTTGCTGCCCTCAGTTCCCGTCTTCAAGGATGAGTTGTGATTGGCACATATAAGCAAAATAAACCTTTTCCTACCCCAGTTGGTTTTGGTCAGAGTGTTTTATCACAGCAAAAGAAAGCAAAATAGGACAGGAAGGGAAAAGGAAAGAAGGAAAAGTCAAAACGCACTAACTCATTCTCTTAAGGTCACAAATCTAAGGTGCTACATGGTGTTTCTGTCCATGTCTTTCTGGCATCCAGAACCCATGTTTCTAACAAATCTCCTGATTTAATTGATTGAGTTTTTCAGGTAACTATAGTGACAATACATACCCCCCACATGAAAGTTCTGAGTTTCTCTTTCATAGTCTAAAGAGAAATTTCTCATCTACTGACTGAGATTCAATTTCCCAATTCTCACAAGGTTTCTAGGTCCCTTAATCTATTGCAAACCTCCACTTTAAAAAAATGGGACAATGCTATTTTTTTGTTAACCTATTTCTCAAGAAGTTAGCTGGAAAAAATAATGCATGTGAAGTCAAATAGAGCCCTATAAATGGAAGGTTATTTTATTTATTACTGAATTTAGCTTTTCCCTTTTTTTGATTTTCTTATCATTCTCAGACTCCCTTTTCACGAGACCAACTAGGTACATCCATCTCTATCTAGTCCAACTGTAAGTCATCACTACTAAATTCTCTAAGTGGTTTGGGGCTTGTCCCCTTATTTGCCCTTAACCCGCATGGACTGGAGCATGCTCTCTATAGGTGAGGACATGGAAGGAAGCAAACATGACAGGTGAGGGAGCAGCTTACATGCCTGAGTTTTGGGTGAGCAGTTTGGACTTCACTGCAGGCTAATGGCTGAGGAAGCTAAGATCCGAATTACCATCTTTTGGCATTAATAAAATGTACAGGTGGTTGCCTTCCTTGTTTACTATCAGCCTAGCTCACAAAATAGGAAGAATGAATGGAAGATGACATGTTTTAGTTTGAACTCAATTCAACTCTGAAAAGTAAGTCCTTCTTTCTTTCCTCCTCCTCTTCCTCCTCTTCCTCCCCTACTTCCTTGTCTTCTTCCTCTTCCTTCTTTTTAGTGTTTTTATTTTTTGAGACAGAATCTTGGTATATTTCCCAAAGCTGTCCTGGAACTCATGATCTTCCAACTTTTGACTCCCTTAGTGCAACCAACTGTCTAATAATAGAAGTGACATTATTTTATACTAATGGGTAAGGGAATTGGTGTGAGGTAACTTGTCTCCGGTTTTGCTGGTAACAGGAAGATCAAGATATCAAATTTATCGGTGTCAAACCTTTCTCCTAAGTGGGTAGATGGCAACTACTCCACAATACTTGCTTCTACACCCTACAGATTTGATGAGTAGACAGAAGTCTGGTCTGCTCAACGCATTTTCTCTCAATAACCCACAAGCCTGCCATCATTAGCATTTCATCCATCCCCTTGGATCCTCCTTTAAAACACAAGATAGCTGACTATGAATATAACTCAGCAATGGAATGCTTACATAGTAGGTGTGAAGCCCTGGCTTAGATTCCCAACACTACAAGTAAAATGAAATACAAGGAAAATATAATGATTTTCAGAAAACTGATGATAGCCTAAAAACTCTGTAAGGCTGAGTTGGACATCTCTTTCTCCTCGGTACAGAAGGGAAGGGTGGGGTAGCATGGAGAATGAGATACAGAAAGGCCCATAGAACCAAAAGTTTTCTTTACTTTATGCTTCATTTGGAATCGGTACCAATTGGAAAAAATACAGAAACTGCTTGAACGGTTAGCCATGAAGACTCTTCAGACCCTACACCATCTACTTATTCTTCTCTGTACTTAGGCCATAAGGCTACAGTAAATGACCTGTGAAAAGTACTCTCAGGATCAGCATCAAACTGTAATTAATGATATCAAACACCAATATCATGTTTTATACCATATATAATATGTTTGGGCATAATTGACAATTCAGTTCTCAAAGAAAAGGCAAATGAAGAAACACTGACCAAGTATCCACTGTGCCAGACAACTGTGGCAAGATTTTTATCTTGTGTAATATTGTTTATCCATTATAGAACCCCAGAGGGAATGGCTAACTTTTCTTTTTCCTATAAATAAATAGAAGCTCAGAGTGAGTCAGTGAATTTGGCAAAGTTAGACATCTAGTGAATCAAAGCTGGATCTCAAACCCGTCTTCTTAGTTTAAAACACTCTACTTTTTTTTAAAATTAGGCCACAATGCCTTACATGCCACTGATTTCAAAGTGAGTTCTTGCAAATACGTTTTATGTACACAAATGCCCTATGAACATCCCATGAAAAATGGAACCATTAGCTCAAACCTTGGATATGGTTCATTTGGTATGCCCTTGCCATGCTAACGAACGCCACTTAATTCACAGTCATCCATGTGGTGCTACTCCTGGAAAGACACATGTGGATGTCCTCTGCTCCTTGTCCCAAGAGTTACAAAGTTAGAGTCTGGGTTGTCTGGATTGACTTTCCCCTTGTCCTTTATCTTCCCTAGGCCAAGGGTCACTAGGTCTCAAACATACCTTGTTCTTGCCTTCACAATGTCTTTGCTTTCATTTCTTCCTTTTTCCATATCCTAGAACAGTTGTGGTCTCCTCTCATTAACCTAGCCAAATTCTACACCCTGTAAGGGTAATCTAATGTTGAAGGTCCACCATGAGCTTCTTTTAAGACTTCAAGAACCAATCTATCCCTTCCTCCCACACACTTTACAAGTCCTCACTACTTACACTGTTTCAATTCACATTGGGCTACAATATTAAAGACAAATCCCATGAAAGCACTAAGACCTGGCATTTCTGAGAAACAATTCTCTTTTTAAAAAAAATTTTAACTGTGAAATACTATTTTTTAATTCTTTTCTTTTTTTGAAGCATTTCATTACATCTTTAATGTACTCAATAACAATTTCCAGAGCAAAGATACATCTCTTTCAAAAGTGGCTATAAAATTTTTAGGTTCACAGTTGAATTAATACAGTTATACAATATTGAACTCAGTATAAACCCTGTAAGACATAAAATTGAATGAGTTTTTAACCTTTAAAATATACTGTTTCTTACAGAAATACTCATTGTTTTTGCTAATAACACTTAGATGTTGGTGAATGGATCTCTAATCTGTATGTATCTGATTATTGCTAGTCATGGTCGGTTGCACTCAGATAGCAGGGAAGACAGAATAAGAGGGCTCTAGTCGGGGAGAGAGGCTATGGGAAGGTGCCATCTGAGAAGTGGGTATATAGATGAATAAGATTGTTTGAGATTTTCTGTGTGATATACACACAAAAAAATCAACAAATTTAAAAAATGAGTTATATTTGAGGAGGAAGCATAAAAATATACATCGTGTTAAGTAGTAGAGGTGATATATATTACCATTGAATTCTTTCTCTTTAACAGGTTTCATGTATAATAATCATAACTCCTTAAAGAAACTGTCATTCTTTGGGGGGACAGAACTCTTGTTTCAGTCAATTTCTCATTTTTTTAAGGTTTAAAAAATTATTTCAATTACCTGTATGTCTGTGTGTAGGTATGTATGTTGAGTGCAGTGCCCTTGGGGTCCCCTGAAGTTATAGATAAAAGTGGTTGCAAGTGCTGGGAATCAAACTATTTCTCCCTAAGAACAGCATGTGTTCTTAACTGTCGAGCCATCTCCATAGCCCATTCACTCCATTTCTTTATCAGCCACCACCACCTACACTCCTATTCAAAGGTAGCAATTGCTAATTGATTTTCAGACCTATGGATTTGTAAATTAATTCCCAAGACAACAGAATGAGTGAAATGGATAGAAAGGGCTTCTTTCTGGTGATAAATTCTTATACTTTACCACCTGGATCTCTACTACACTGTAGACAAGGCTAATCTAAACTATGACATATTCTTCAAGGGAAACTATCAGCATAAATACTCCTACTTCCAACAATATACAGGTATTTCAAGACCACTTTCTTCTATCCTTCATCCCCACCTGATGAATTACATACTCCAACTATCTTCCTCTGTACATGAGGAAGGTGAGGTATCGGCCTATAATAAAACTTGTCCAAGGTCACTACAGTAATAGCTAGTGAAACTGAAGATTACTCATTTTGACTCCAAATCCATATCTTCTACTAAAACTGCTTTGCTTGGAATAAGGCAGGCAGCTGCTGGCAGCATTATCTGCCCAAAGTTACGATCCCACAGTGCACTTCATAAGAAGTTGGACAGGTCTAAGGAAACACAGACTTTGGAAAAAAACTAGGACTCAAAATTAATGGAAAAAGCAACATACAATAGTTTTAAGTTTTCCAGATAAATGTGAAAAGATAGCTCAAAAGATCAACCCAAAAATACACACTTAAAGTCTTGTATTTTATCTTAAAAATGAATGCCTTTTTAAATTTTACTCCATATTTACCCATTTTGATACAATAAACCCTTCAGGTTATTTATAATGGGGTCAACTTGATATCACAATTTCCTTCCTGGCTATGAAAAGACAAGCACCCCATGTCCCTGGAAATAACCACACTGCAGTCATAGGATTATATCCCTAGAGTAAAAAAAGCAGGAAAAGGAGCCAGGAATGATATCAGTTTTGAAAGCAACAAGTTCAGCAACTCAGGGTGAAAAGATAATTCAGTGAACCTTTGCATTTATTTATCTATTTAAGGCGTTAAAAGTATAGCAGGTGACTGTAAGAATGCATTTCATCAAAGATCTGATTTCACTGGTCATAAACTTTGCCCCGTTGGGAAACATTAGGGAAAAATTAGGTATTTTTTTTGCTAGGGAAATGACTATCTCTGCTATTACAACTCTGATACATTGATGTTAAGAAAGGCAAGCTGAAATAAAAGACAAAAGTTAAGGTAGATAAGGGGGTATGGTATAATTTGGTTATTAACGAGTTGGCAAAGATGTGAGGTCTTGCATGCCTTAGAGAAGGTAATTCAAACACAAATTCATGACCCTCATGTCCTATGTTCATAGTTCATATTTTTCCCTTGTAATAGTTAACTTTCTGACCTCAAGAATATAGACATGCTGGAGTTTTAATTGAGGAGGAGAGCTCTTGCTGAACAGACATAAGTCTCTGACTTCTATCACCAGCATTGTCTATAGAAACAATGATCACATATGATTAGCAGCAAAAGTATCCTTTTAAATTAAAGAGTCATAAAGACTTGAAGGTAAGCAGAAAATCAACCCAGAACCCTTTCTTGCTTCCTGCCTTTATCCATATTCTGTAAGTCTTAATTCCAGGAAAAAAAATTCTCTGCCTTCCATTTTTCTTCTAATCATAATCTGATACTAAATCATATGCTAAAGTTTGAAATATAGGTGAAGTCATGGAGAAAGTTGTCAAATATTTATCTAAAAATGAATCTTTTGTGTGAGAAGAAGCATTTACAGAGATGGAATGAAACTGTGATTTCACCTAATATGCAATCATTATTGATTTGCAATGTGCTCATGTATATGGTGGGTCTGCAAGATGATCCAAGGTTTGCCATTGAAAGTTGACACTTGGTTTGGGTGGCCATAGGAACAGGATAGTATTTTAGTTTTATCTTCAATGTTAAATTTTTGGTTATGTTAAAAGTTTAACAATCTTCCCTAGTCTTGTTTCTCGTCAAGATTGATGCCCTACTTGGACTAATTTTCAATGCAGAAAAACATGAAGAATAGATGAGGAGAAACGGTGTTTAGAAAAACAGATCTGCTAAATGCTGTTGATGTTTACTGGTAGCAATGACTATATTGTGCAGATCTCTTTGTATATTGTCATCAGATAGGCAATGAACTCTTTGTCTTACTAGCCAAGAGGCTACAAAGCTCTAGATCTAAATGCCAACCAGTTCCTAGCCCTGCAGCTGTCTTAGAGACCCGGAATAATAGCATGTGACTTGCCTCTTCTGTTTTGTTGGCCCTTCTTAACGTCAGTTAATTTCTATGTAACACAAGGGCTTGCTTGTTTAACCCACCTATTAGCTCAAGCATAGTGGATCAACAATGTTTCAGGGTAAAGATGAAGGATTGGAGCTGGAGAGAGAGCTCACTTGGTATGATGTTTGTTTTTCAAGCATGAGGACCTGAGTTTAATACTCAGAACCCAGGAGCAGTGGTATTATGTGTAATGTAGGTGTGGGGAGGCAGATACTAGAAGATCCCTAAGACTCACTACCAGCCAATCTAGTTGAATAAGTGAGTTCCAGGCCACTGAGAGACCCTGTCTTAAAAATCAAGGTGAATATACCATTATACCATGAGAATGACACCTAAAGTTGACCTCTGGGTTTCATATGCATTTATACATACATGTAGACACTGGCATATCCACACATGAATATGAACACATGAGAGAGAGAGAGAGAGAGAGAGAGAGAGAGAGAGAGAGAATATTTTAGAAGTCAGAGGTGAATGATGACTCCCAGGCTAAGACTCTCCTCTGTGTCCTTAGACCTATGTATCCACTGAAATTGCAACCACATATACAGTGGAACCCCATTGTTTTACGATGGCTACCACCAACAAATCAGCGAGGACGTCAGTTCTATACAACTCTGATATTTTCAGATGTACATATCATGAGTTCTCATTAGCCACTTCAAACTCATAGGAAGTTTTGCCCCTTCTCTTTTTGTGCGAAAGGGTAAGCAACCTCCTAGCTCTGTATTTGGCAGAGAACCTTCTACAACTGACAGAGCTTGGTCATATCACTTAACTGCCTAACTTACATCAAACTGTAATCCGGACATAAATAATGAGTAGACGATTTCTGAGCTTAATGATAACTTAGCTTTAAAAATCATTTAAGTGTCAGTATAAATAGTTTCAAATATGGATCATCTTACTGGAATTTACGACTTTTCTCCTCACTTTTATGATCTGATTCAATTAATTTTTATGAACTTTCTATTCATATATAAATGAAAATTGTATATTTAGTTAATCTCACATGCCTTAAAAAACCAGAGGAATTATATATGAGCACATTATATAAAAGCATACGTTAATTTGGGACCATACTAAAAAGCTGACATTCAAATCAGTCCTTGTTGAGCATAGTCTTTGGTTAGGCACTGCCCTAAAGGTTTAACTCGCATCTCATTATACTTCAAACAATCCTAAAATCACCACTTTAGTATGTAGTTTTGTACAGGATAAAACTGAGGCTCAAAAACTTTGAGTAATTTACCCAAACTAGTAGGCAGAAACACAAAGACTAGACCCAGACTCTGAAAATACTTGAAACTTTGAATCACAGTATAAAACAATGTATATTACACTAAGATTCTAGTGCTGTTCCATCCACTTAAACATTTCTGATCTCAGCTATTTTAATTTTCTGAACTTTAATTTTCATTAAATACCATAGGGACAATTAGAATGTATCTTGTTTATCTTGTAGTGATGAGAAATTATCTAGTTTATACTTCTTTGAAAGTTGTAGCACGAAAGATAAAGTAAGTAAGAGAGGTCATGGTGGTAATTTCAGGGGTAAACCACCACAGTGAAGCTGTTAGTACAGTTCCAGTTTCTATGCAAGATAAAAATGAGAAATGCCTGTAATCCTAGAACTCAGAAAACTTAAGCAGGAAGATCCTAATGTTGAGGCCACCCCAGCTTCATGGAAAGACTCTTTCAAAATGACAAGATGGAGTTGCTTGTGAATCCTTTCCAAAGTAACTAAAAAGCTCAAAGATTATTGAGAAATGGTTCTTATTCACAGCAACAAGACAATAACTGTATGTGTTCAAACCTTCATTCCTACATGTTTTCTACTTACTTTTTTTTCAGACACAAGCCAGTCTAACTCAAAAGGTGAGGTAAACTATGGGGGCTGTAGATAGGGAAGGGCAGCTAGATATGATTAAGATGTATTTTATGAAATCCACAAAAATTCAATATAAATATAGGTTAAAAAAACATTCCAGCACTCAGGAGGCAGAGGCAGGTGGATCTCTGTGAGTTCAAGGGCAGCCTGGTCTACATAGTGAGTTCCAGAACAGCTGGGACTACAGGGAGACCCTGTCTCAAAAAGAAGAAAAAAAAAAAAAAGGAGTAGGGAAATATTGTGGGCCTCTCTGGAAGGAATGGATGTATTCTAAACAGATACTTATTTTCTCCTCTTTGGTTATAAGACTGTTGAAAGAATGGACCCCAAGAAATAGGAAATTCCCCAGGAATGTCTTTCTGGGAGAAGAAAAGTCTGAAGCCCTAATGGTAGCCAGAGGAGGAAATTCCTGACTAGAGGACAAACTTGTCCTGGAGGAACTTTATAACTCATTAGATAACCATGCAAGAGAGTGAAATTACTAGAGATACTTGGAGACAGTGGTGGGCAAAGATTGTCCTGCTTAGTTATGCAAACTTCTTGGTTTCTATTTAAGTCTCACCCTTATATCAGGACCATGAAGTTAGACTTTTGGGAAGAGGAAATGGGGGTGTCACTGGAGCTCTCTGTCCCTCTTCCCAGTGTAGCCACATTGAATAAATCTCCATTCTCTGTTTTTCAGTATTAAAAAAAATAAGAAAGGCCATTGCTTTTGAGTATATTCTTGATAAAAATATCCAACTGAAGATTGAGGACATTTTACCCAGTGCTAGCTCATGAAAGACTTTGATATGTTTGGTTTTTAATTTAATTTTGCTACTAGAGGAAGTGAGCACTATGAACTGCAAACAACTCTTTTTCCATTCTGTAACAAATAAGTTTGGTGTCCTGTCTGCAATTTCCATAGTGTGTGAGGCAAGTGACAAAGGCTAAGTATAGTATATTGTATTGTCATACGATAACATGCATCTGTGCTGATACCCAGTAATTGACCATTTAACAAAAACACTGTTCAGGGGCTGGAGAAATGCATCCACAGTTAATAGCACTGGCTGCTCTTGCAGAGGACCCAGGTTCAATTCCCAGCACCCACATGGAGGCTAATAATCATCTGCAATTCTAGGCCCAGGGAATCTGACACCCTCTTCATCTCCATGGACAGGTGTACCCTGTGTCATGCAATACCCATGTGCAATACATTAATACACATAAAATAAAAATGACAAATGAAATATAATTTTAAAAAGCTGCACAATGAGCATTATTGTAATATGGGAAGGCACCCTGTGCTTGATGTCACTTTTGTGTGTGTGTGTGAATTACAACCATGTATAACACTGACAGTTCAGAAAGTTACAAACTACACACCAAAGGTAAAGAGCTGCGTTTTGTTTCTGTTTATTTTTTTTTTTTGTATTTGAAAACTAAAGGTAATGACTCATTCAATTTACCTGTATGCTCCAAAAGTTCATAGAGTCTTAAGCTGCTGTAATTATCCAGGTCAGTTCTAGTGCAGTGCTTCCCCCACCTTCAACTGAATGTCTCCATAGACTAAGTGTCATCTTTATTCTTTACTAATAGGGATATTCCATTAATAGCTTTGTTCATATTCTTCGGAAGGAAAGAGACTAAAATTGGGGTATTAATAAACAGGATTCAAAGTGAGGTTAAGAGGAATAAAATAGAAAAACGAATCCAACATGATGGAGGATTATGCGTCAAGCAATATTTAGAATCCAGAAAGGACAAACCACACTCGGAACACCATGAACTAGGACTGAAAGTCATCACTGAACAAATGCTATTTAGAGCTGACCTAAGCGGGAGCCAGAGGCAGTCAGAGGAAGACATCCTGGAGCTGAGGAGGCAGATTTTGAGAATGCAGGAGACAAGAATCATTTCCTCTTCCTCTTCTCATCAGTGCCTAAGTTTATACTTCATGTATTAATCAGCCCTTACAGATTCATTCAGCAAACATCTTGCTTAAGGCACTGTTTTTAGCACTCTAGAAAATAGGAATAGAGGAGAAGCACATGCTCTACCTTATAAGTTCACAGGGTCATGTGGAAATAGGAAAAGCTCACTAACTGTTCACAGCAGAAAGCACAACAGAAGCAAAAGAAAAATGGGGACAAAATAGCACTGTGGGTGTGAAATACAAAGGCAAGGGAATGCGTTTGAGGAGGCTCAGACTCTTTCTACCAGTCTTATTCACTACTAGTTTTTTAAAAGGTGCCGGCCCATCTGAATCTCTAATGTGGAAGCAATGATAATGGGGTCATTTCATAGAGATATTGTGAAGTCTAAGATGAAAGGAGTTTAAAGTGGAGCCTCTACTCATTCTTTATGAGAAAGTACCAATCAGGGCTGCAGCAAAAGGGAGGAGTATTGTATGAGGGAAGGCCTGAGGGAAGGCCGTAGATGGGATGTCAGTTTCTTCTTGAAGGACGGAAGCTCACTCTGAGGCCCAGTGTGCTCAGCTGAGTTGCTCATCTTTTCTCTAGATTTGTTCTGTTTTATTTTGCAGGGCTATATCTTAACTCTATCTCACTAGTCACTCACTGACCCCTGTCCTAAGACTCTCTAGTTACAGACACAGAAAGCCACTTGAAGTAGCTTAAGAGAAATTTAGAATTTAGTATCGGGCTAACAAGACAGGAGGAGTAGTGAGGTAGACTACTTGAGGGACTTGAATGCAAGACTTTTTGAACTAGGAGTTATCAAGGAACCAGCAAGCCATAGGCCTCTCTGCTGGTTCCTTTCAGGGTCATTGTTGTGGTTTATTTCTGGGGTGTGGTGTGCTTTTCTTTTCCATATTTGTTTACTTCTACTATATCTGGGCATAAGCTCTCTCTGTCTCCAGCCACAGATTCTTACATCTAGGCACTGAAGTTGTCTGTCTATGGGCCAGGCAATATGAACCAGAGTAATGGAACAACCTGAATGCCATCTACTTCTCCAGTGGACTGGAAGAGCCCTCAGGGAAGGCTTGGTGCTTTTCTAATTTAGCATTATATGTTCAGGCATACTGTAGTTACTGACACATACAGAACATGTACTGAGTACTGGATGGATGAATGAACAAATGGAAACATGGACTACATTTGATGATTAGTAAGTATTTTTTTAGTTCCCTCCACTTATAAGAGCCTCTTTCTTCATCACTGCAAGTCAAAATTGTATTTAACCTTCAAGACTCAACTGAGATACCCCTTCATGAAGCCTGTTTCTTCTCTGAACCCTTGTGGGACTTAGGAGACTTTGACTTAATACTAGAGTGATTTGTACTTTCATTTGAAAAGTTACTCAGTGTTTAAACAAAGTATCTTGTACAAGTATATAATGCTACTGCCAAAGGGAATGGGTTATTATTGCCAGACACTGGAAAATTTCCTATGACTCATTGGTCAGGGAGGCCTCGGGCACATCCAGTTCAACCTAGGCTATTCCCATCACTGCTGGTTGCCCAATATAAGAAGATAGTAAGGCCCTATTGCTGAAGATGCCAATGACTTTGGATGCAGGACATAAAAATATCACCCTTGACTGATAAGAAAACTTTCTCTCTGCTGACTAACTTTCACAGTGCTGTAAAGTACTATGTGGACTACTGGGGGAGAAAAGACATCTATGGTTTTATACCAACACTAGACTCTGCATGCTACAATAATGATCTTCCAGGAAAGATTAAACCACTGGTCCAATAGTAGCAAGACTGCTTATGGGTATAACCAACCACTCTCTTGATTGGATTTAAGACCTGTTTCATAGGGGAGAATCCATATTACTATAAATAGGGTAAAAACCCATAGATTCAGAAGTTATAGGTTGAAGGAGGAAAAATTTGAGGTTGTGCTGAATTATGCTGTCAAAATGTCTTCTAAGTATCTATGTTCTTGTCCTTTAGATTTGTGCCTCTCTCCACCTTGGGCAAAGGAGACTCTTATTGCAGTGGATACTGATTAATGCAGATTCATCACTGTTCAAAGTGCTGAGAATAAGTGACTGTGAGTGCATATCTGTTCGTGAACATCTATATCTATTCCACTCAAGGCTCAGGGAACATCATAGAAGCAGGGGAATAAAGAATGTATGAGATGGAGGATGGGGAGTTGTCCATTAAAGTGCTTTGAGGACTCGATATGGCTGTTGCATAGATGAACTCAGAACAGCTGTGGTTACCTGCACAAGGCCTACATAAGTCAAGACAGTTAAAAGTCTCAGCACAGAGGGGTAAGGGATCTCAAGTTCCCACCATTAGCTGAGGAGTTACTGGCAGCTGATGGCTGCTGAGGGAGGGAGTTACTTTTCTCTGAGGGGTGGCAACTGGCAGGTACCCCAGGTATCAGTAGAAAACTCTACACACATATGCATTTGTGAAGCACTAACTGGATTCTGTGGCTTATTAAGAAGTTCGAGGGGGGTGTAAAGAAAGGAAGTCAAGAGGTATATATAATAAAGCCGTATTGTATACACCTATGAAATTTTCTTTTCTTTCCTTTCTTCCTTCCTTTCTTTCTTTTTTGAGACATGGTCTCCCAGTTGCCCCAGCTGGCCTGGAAATCACTATATAGAACAGGCTGCCCTTGACCTGACAGAGATCCGCCTACCTCTGCCTCCCGATTGCTGGAACTAAAGGTGTGCATCACCACACCCAGCTGAAAGTTTCAAATAATAAAACATTAATCTATAAATAAAGAAAATTCCTATAGGCAGAATTTCAACCACAAGAACACAATAATCATAATTTATTTTTGTATTTCTTCCAATGCGTAGCAAGATGTCTAACATTCATATTAAGATCAAAATAAAATTTTCAGAAATAGGTAAATGAACACCATTTAAAATGATCTTTGATTAACAGAAACCTAGTTTCTAGCAACAAGATGGGCAGACACAATAAACTGCAAGCTTACAGAATCCCAGGGTCAATGACTTTACCAAATCTGAATATGATGACCAAACATTAAGAAAAGCACCTTCATGCACTGCAGTAAGAGATGGTGGCACCATTTGGTCAAGGGGGTCACTTATTACAAAGTGTTCATGCCACAGAAAAGTATACATGTCCCTTTGTTCTCTGATCCTGGGTGTGGAATTATAGCTAGCACATAGCACACACTCTAGAACACGTGGGTGAGCTGAACAAACTGGTGAGTAAAACCACAGGTGAGTTTTTATGAAAAGAATTGCTAATTATGTGACCAATTTTACAAGCCAATATAACCCTTCAAGAAATAGAAAAGCCTTGGATTTGCCCAATAATCCAAAGATAATGTCTAGTAGATGTTCGAAAGTCCATTGATGGAGTCAGTGACTAAGATTTCTTGAGAGATATTTACTCATCATGCATTCAATATTTATGAGCTTACATTGGCTATATACTTCATACTAAAAGATGTGGGAAATCTTTGCTGCTGTTTTGAACTCAGGTCTATTGGGTCTAGCAGTTGAACCTGCTTGTGTCCTGATTTGATTTCTATCTCATGTCTATAAGCAAAATATATTTTGTGCAATCAGATCCTGAAACCGAAGGACATCACAGGTTGGTTCCCATCTTCTCTATAGACTGTTTTGAGCAATATGATCCAGGTATTGGCTGTTCTACATTTATTGTCACTAATGTGAATTTTTTTAAAAAAATTGTTTCTATTTAATTTTTGTTGTGTTTCATATAGAAAAATCTTAATCAGTCTTAATCATCTTTATACCCCTGTCCTATACAATGGCTTGAGATTATACATCAGATTTTTTAATACTCTGTAAAAATACACTAACTGAAATCTCTTATACTATTCATGGTAATTATGAGTTAGAGATGATCAAGAATACCTAGGATGCAGACTATTTTAATGATTTGTTAGAAATTTGTTAGAAATCCATACTTGACAGTGTGTGCAAGAAAGAACTTTCACCTACTTGTGAACTGGTTTGGTCAGTTTCTCTAAGATCAGCAACACTGATATGAGTCTGTACTTCTTACATTATTCAAATTACTAGGATTATTTTATAGGAGACAATTATCTGAGTCATACAGACTGTCATTTCTCCCCCCTCCCCTGACACACCCCGTGTTTTTGAGAAAGGGTCTTCCTGTAGCCACTGCTGGCCTAGAACTCACTAGGTAGACCAGGATATCATTGATCTTATAGAGATCTGCCTGCCTCTTCTGGAATTAAAGGCCAGCAGCTAAGACTGACATTTTCATGTTTTTGAATTGGCATAGAATTTCAGTGAAGGGTATCATTAAGCAAAATTGCCATATATAATTGCATATATATATGTTTGTTTCCTAATCTACAGGGTACATACAGTTGGAAACAGAGTTTTGTTTTTAATATGCATGTTATATAGGATAATCAAAATAAATTTAGGTTTTATTTAAATAGTATTATCTATTATCTTCAAGTGGTGATATTTTAATAGTAGCTATAGTTTCTTTAACAAACTTCATAATTATGGGGCTGGAGAGATGGCTCAGTGGTTAAGAACACTGAGTATTCTTGAAGAAGACTCAGGTTCAAATCCCAGCACCCACATGGTAGCTAACAACTGTCTGTAACTCCAGTTCCAGGGAACCTGACAGTCTCTTTTCTTCTCTGTGGGCATTGCATGACACGGGTGCACTTACTTTATGTGTATGCAGGCAATACATGCATACACATAAAATAAAAAAATAAATAAAATATTTTTTAATTTCATAATTATAATGGTATGTCTTTAATAAAGATTTGGAAGTTTGGAGGTTTGAAACATTAGAAAATTCCCAGTAGCTTCACATATAAATGATAACTTGGTATGTTTATGTATGAGCAATACAGCTTATTCCTGTATTAATTCCTGTATTAACATATAACTGTCTATGCCACTATCCACTCTGTAATGATCAAATAAAGGATTACTGTTTTCTCTAGATGAATTCAGGCAGAAATAATTATTAGGTCAATGTAAACAAAACTATTGATAAATGCTATGAAATAAACTGAATTCCCAAAATTGAGTTAGACATTCTGCATATTCTCACCAAGCACTCTTTCTTTGTTGGGCATTGCATTAAAGTCTAGGAATAGACGTATCTCTATATCAGGGAGTTCAGTATAGAAGAACAAATATTATATATTCCTTTTTGTTTCTAAGAATTTACAAGATATTAGGAAGACAATGAACAAAATACTTTAAAATAGTATGTTAGATGATGAATTAGAGGTGTATATAATGAAACAAAAATGCAGAAAGTGTGTCTAACAAAAGAAGGCTAGTGAAGAGCATACACTTGAGATTCACAGGGATATAATACTTTTCTTGATGAAACAAAGGAAGAAGAGTTTGACACACATAGAAGCAAAGTACATCCACAGATTCCAGCTCAAAACAGAATCATAGTAACTGAACACGGTTCAAAAGAGATTCCAATGTTTATGATTCCTTGCAAAAATCAGATGTCTTACATTGTTGATATTGAAGATCAACATACAGACATCCACTAGGAACACACCATTCACTTAGACCAACTTCAGATAACAGCGGTTCTTGCAGCATTAGGTGATTCCTAAGTTGCAGAGAGAAAGAGGATGACATCTAATTTGAGACACTTGAAAACAACCTGAACTTCAAGGAAGATTTATGTTGTTAATTTGTTGAGAGAAGCACATCTCTTCAGTTTCAATGGCAGAAATAATATTTTTCATAAGTAAGTTCACCATGATTTTTAATGAGGATTAAGTTGTAAGAATATCCTCTTATTACTAATTTGTGGCCCCAATACTTCAGTATAGATTTAATAAAAACAATCAACTCCCTTCTTATACTTCTTTTAAGTACTGTTCTCATCTCAGTGGATCTAATGTGGCCAGCCTTGTGCCACTAGTTGGGTAAATCATCGGAACAGGCATCATTTCTTCAACATAATACCAAATAAAGACTCATTTATTGGTTTACTTCATATATCTATCAATTCCATCAGGCATGTTTTCAAATATCTAAGTATTGCATCACTATTGAAGAAAAACGTACTTTTTAGGAGTCTTAATAGGTATTGCACTCAAATTAGCACAGGATACAGAATTTAAAGCAAATCCCTGACCTTTTGATCTATCTGTCAAGCCACCTGGAAAAGATATTAAAGTAACTCTAAGTATTTTTTGGATATCAACCAGGAAATGTAAACTACAAGTTATCTCTAATATTAGTATGGGGAACATCAATATTTCTTTCCTTCTTTAGTGCCTGTTACTATGAGAAACTACCATTATTAGTGGCATTAATTTGGATCACTATTACTCTTTCTCATTTATCAATGTTTGTTCATAATAAGAATACAGATTTCATACAAAGCAAACAGAATCAGGCTTAGATTTACTCTGAACAGGGACTACAGAGAAGAATCCATGTTTTCAAATTCACAGAATACCTGTGTTTCTCTCTAATATAACAAAAGCCAATGTTACAAATAAAAGGATCCCCAAGCAAATAAAAAGACATCTTCCTTACCGGAATGAAGGCATGTTGCATAGCTTGTTCACATTGTTTTAAGGAAGCAATCGTATCCCACAAAAGCTGGTAATTCTCAGCTCGGGAAGCACTTGGCCGTTGCATAGCGAAAGCTGGTAACATTCAAACTGAGCTCAAAGAACCCAGTTAAAGAAGAAGGGAAAAAAAAACCCTGCAGATCGGTTACATAAACTTCTTAATTAGATCTGCTACACAAACTGCTATCTTAAGACTTAAAAAAAAAAGTTAATCAGAACATTTCTTTGAGGGGATAACTGGGCATGACTTGAACAGAGACAGATGTTTTCATTGGGAAGGATTTTCATTCCCACACTTGTGAAAAGCAACCCCATCAGTGTTCCCCTGTCTTCATATGGGTCTGGTGAAACTGCACATACCATAAGTGTGCGGGGGAAAGAAGTGGGAGGAAGACAGTGGCAAGAAAATTATTTCTACCACAAGCTTTGGGTGGCAGGGCCACAGAGGTATAATTTGAGTGAAAAATAGTAAAATGGAATGGAGATTATATGCATACATGTGTGCATACAGGCAGGTATCCATTCTTGTCTACTATGTGAGGAATGCATACACACTCATAGCAGTTTTTAATATTGTCAACTCTCTGAGTTAACACACATAAGTGCAATATTATTCCTTTGTAGACTATCACCACCCTCATCACACTACAAGTTGTTTATCTGAGATTATACCCCAAAGATTAGTCAGAAAACTCATGATTATAAACCAAAGTCAATTGTTTACTTTTGGAATTTAAAAGTACTTAGGAAAGATTTGTGCTGCTTACACATAGGGGAATATTCACATTTATTCATTGTTCTAAAATAAACCACATATGATTATGTGTTATATGGATATATATGTGTTTGTGTACTTTAACAACAAAATGGACTAGTATAATTAATTTCAAGATATATATTTTTTAACTTTCACTAAGGAGAGTAGCCTGCCCAACAGTTCCAACAGTCTCTAAAGGACTGCTGCGGTAGTGGTAAAACATTTTGAAGAAGGCACTGAGCAGTGAGAAAGTGCTAAGGAGCTAATTTCACAACCAGCAATCGCACCATTTATTCATACTTTATGAGAAGTAAAAGGCAAATGAAGAAAGTATATAACAAATACATTGTGCATTCAATGCACATAAAAATTCAAGAAGTATAAATCAAGGTATAAAATGTTGAAAATGTTTGGTGCACAAATGAAAAATTTCTGCTGCATTATTTTTGGAAAACCTGAATGGTTTGGGTTACCTAGTTTTTCTGCCTTGCGCACCGATATTAGCAGACTCCTTTATACTAATGACCTTATGGCACAAAAACCTCCAAGACGGATGCCCACAGTCATCGTTTATCATTTACTTTTATATTGAAAAAAAATTAAACTGCAGGGACTAGAGGTGGAGCTGACCTTTCCGAATTTCTACCTGTGCTAACTGGCAGAGAGACCGTTTTCCTTAGTATCATGATATACACCATCATACTGACTTCAGACAGTCTGCTTTTCAGTGTTGCTTTCACCAACCTTCTTTTTCTCATTCATGGTGTTCTGTTCAGCTCACGCCCACAATCCCTCCTCTGCCTTTATTCCTGCCCTTATACGCTCCCATCTGCCCCAACCACATGCTACTTCTTCATGCACTGTCGGCCAGCCTGCCCACAACTTCCCCAAAATATTCCTTCACTAGTAAATGTTCTGAGTTTCTCAGGAAGCGACTGGAAAATAAAAGTTTTTTGTTTTTGTTTTTGTTTTGTTTTTGCTTAAATCATCTTCCAAAATCCCAGTCAATGGTTTCTAAACTCCGAAAACAAAACAGCACCGTTATTTTAGCCTGAAATTTATGAATTTTATTCATAACTGGAGTTTCTTTTACATTTTGGTCAACAGACCTTTTGCAATTTGACCAGAATCTCCCCCAAAGATGCTCTCATTCTTACTCTTTGCAAAAATGTTAGCGATTTCATAATCTGCATGTGGAAAATCAGGATAAAATGTTCTTTAGATAATATACTAGCTCATTTTTAACTTATTTTGCAATCACATGAAACATTTCTAATGTGCTATATTTTGTGACTGTTTTTTGTGTAAATGGATATATAAAAAGTTCAATCTGTGTTAATCACCATGTGCTGCATAAGGAAACTTTTCTTGTGAGTTGATATATCCTTAATCTATAGGTATAACAGTAAGTCATTAGGAGTCAGTTTAATATGATAACTATATTGTAGAAAACTAGTATTAGCCTCTCCTGTATGTCCTGTGACATGTCTACCCTCAAGTTCCTAAGTCTGATATCAATGTTAGGTATGGGCTCCATCCTATGAAACAGTCCTTAATCCAATTAAACAGTGGTTAGTTACTCCAATCATAGTCATGCCACTATTGAACCAGTGAGTATACCTTTCCAGGCCATTTCTTTTTTGTAGTTTGAACTCACAGCAATGGTGACAGCATGTACAAGTCCCATGCAATCTCAAACCAAACAAAATCCCAACATAGACATAGGGAAGTGGGTAAGAAACCCCAACCCAACCTAAAGAACTTTGGCAGCTGATGGCTTCTAGAGGAAGAGAGAATTTCTTTTCTAAGGATGGGACTCCTGGTAGATAAACCAGGCTCCAGTAGATGAACCCACATGAAGAACATTTGGGGATACAATATAATATACTACATTATATTATATGTATATAATATATTTGGGGATACAATATAATAGACTACATTAAACTGTGGAGGGGCAATAAAGGGAGGTGTGGATAAAGGATCTAAATATCATCAAATTATCTTGTATGAAAATCACAAAAACCCAATTTAAAAAGTAAAAATGTTCAATCTATCCTTAAGGAACTTAAAGTGCGATAGAAAGGATGATAGAGAGAGGTACAAAGAAAAATAATTCTATAGAAGTGTAAATGGGGGCTGGAGAGGTGGCTCAGCAGTTAAGAGCACTGGCTGTTCTTGCAGAAGACCCGCGTTCGAATCCCCGCACCCACATGGCAGCTAAGTGTCCGTAACTCCAATTTCAGGGGATCTGACAGCCACTTCTGTCCTCTGTAGGCATTGCATGACACGGGTGCACTTACATGCAGGTAATAGAGGCATACACATAAAATAAAAAAATACTGATAAATAATTTTTAAAAAGAAATGTAAATGACAGAAAGCAGGTAGCATGAACTCATTAAAAATGAGTTCCCCTCCTGAAACAACCAGCTGTCAATAGCAGTTAAGGTTGGGGCCTGGAGAGCCTCTAGCTCATCTATACTAGGATTTGGGTGGCTTGATCTTTTACAGGTTCTGTGAAGGTATTCACAGCCACCATGAGTGCATGTGTGCAACAGCCATGCCATGTCTAGAAAACAGCATTTCACAGCTCTTCCCCACACTCTGATTCTTATATTCTTTCTGTTTCCTCTTCTGTGAAGTTCCCTGAGCCTCAAGGCAATTCTTTACTTTTTTCCTTTTTTTAACTGAATGTGTGATTTTCATACAATATAGTTTGATGGCATTTAGAGCCTTTTAATGAACTCTCATATATAATTACTGTGGAGTCTGATTTGTGTCCATCCACTGGGCCCACCAAGAGTCCCAATCCTTTAAGACACCATCTTTCTCCCTCTCAGCAGCCAAGGCTATTCTTGAATTCAAACTAGTTGTTTCATATTCCTAATATTAACTAATCCTAATTTCAACAAAATTCTGAGAGAAATTGGTTTCCCTTAAATCAGTTGAGGTGGTGAATTCTACATATTTCTTTTCCAATCTCTAAAATACACACACTGATAGACTTATGGAGGTCTTAAGTGGCACAATCATTTATGTTGTGCTAGCTATTCAGTTTTCACTAAGTATGTATCTCAAGATCTGTATTTATGCTCAATTTTATTAGTTCTAGACCCATCCATCCAAAACTAAGTTTGGGGGGGGGGCAACATAAATCAAATATTTCTGTGATCAAATATCATTCTTAACTCAAGTTCAAGTTCATTCAATTTAATAAAAATATATTGAACCAGATAGGTGTCAAGCATGATTCAAGAAAGAATAAAAAGAATAAAAGTATAGTATTTCATTCACATGATTCTTTTGAAATTCCACTCCATGAAACTCTCCTGCCCATGTAATGTATTGCTTTCTCTTAGCACAATTCCTGGTATGTAACAGCTACTATTTTCCAATTAACAATCACCAAGCCACATGTGTATCATATCTACATATACTGACATGGTCTAGATTACATACTTCAGGATTCTAATGGTTTTTGTGTGGTGGCAGCACTATATACAGACAGGAGTGATTTAAGCAACATCTCTTGGTGACAGGGTTGAATATAACTTCATGATAGTTCCACTTCCTGCAAAAATGAACAGGATCTAGATTAGTTCTCTCAGCTGAGAAGAATGAATGGTTCCAATGAACAGATTACCAAGATGGACAAGAGATAACAAAAAGAAATGAACTCCATAAAGTATAGTTAGATAGTATGCAGATCCCCTCACCTGTCTGCACCCCACCAAATATAATGTACTATATTAAATGTATATTTTATATACATAAAAAATGTAAGCTGGGCGTGGTGGTGCACTTCTGTAGACCCAGCACTTGGGAGGCAGAGGCAGGTGGATCTCTGTGAGTTCAAGGCCAGCCTGGTCTACATAGTCAGTTCCAGACAGCTGGGATCTGGAGCTACAGAGAGACCCTGTCGAAAAAAAAAAAAAGAAAAGAAAAGAAAAGAAATGTAATCAAAATGAAATAAAAATCACAAAATTCCAATTAAAAAGTAAAAAAGCTCAATCTATCCTTAAGGTACTTAAAGTGCAGTAGGATGATAGAGAGAGGTACAAAGAAAATAATTCTTAGAAGTGTAAATGGGGGCTGGAGAGATGGCTCAGCATCTGGGCATGACCTGAACAGAGACAGATGTTTTCACTGGGAAGGATTTTATTTTATATGTATTTTGCATACATATAAAATATGTAATAAATATAAAATATGGCCATAGAGTCTGATTTGTGTCCCCAAATATCCTTCAGTGTAGTCCATTCACAGGGCACACCAGGAGTCCCATCCCTATAAGACACTGTCTCTCCTCTTCCCAGCAGCCATCCCATCCCAAACGCTTACCTATTTCCCAATGACTATACTGGGATTTTGTCTGGTTTGAGCTTGCATAAGGACTTGTGCATGCTGTCACCATTGCTATGAGTTCATGAGTATCTGACCAGTCGCCTGGAAGACCTATTTCCTTGTAATCATTAAAAAAATAAATCATTAAAAAAACCCAAAAATTAAATACTAAAAAGTAATCGTATAAGAACACCAATAAAATTCTTAACTTCTGATTGGGCTTCAACACCAAATTAACTAAGAGGTTAATTTACATCATTACAATATGTTACAAAAAGTTTTTTAGCAGTTTTTTTTCAAAAAATATTTCTTTAATAAATAAAATATACTTTTTGAAGTTGCAAAAAGAGGAAGGAGGGAAGGAAGGAAGGAAGGAAGGAAGGAAGGACAGAAGGGAAGAACTATAAGAGAAAGAAAACAAGATGGACCTTATTATTTCCTTATCTTATAGGTAGTCCAGGCCACAAAATGGAGAAGGAAATGGTTTTAGCTCAGTCTCCTTGTTTTATTGAAATGATAAAATTAGTTTTTTGAAGCTACAAAGCACAAAGAAGTAGAGAAACCCATTGTTCTAGCTGGAGGTATCTGTACCTTTCTCTGAACAACTAAGTGAATAAGCACATTGGAAAACCAACATACCTCTGTAGGGCACTTCAACAGCAGCCAAGGTCACACATTCTTTTCAATTACTTGGGTAGCATTTACCAAGAACAGACATGTGGGACATAAATACCATTCTATTTTTGCATGTGTGCATATGATGTATGTGCATGTGATGTGTCTGTGCATGTTAAATATGCTCAGGCACATGGACAGGTACTCATGGAGGTCAGAGGAGGGTGGTGAGTGTTCTCCTTTATTACCATCCACCTCGTTCCTTTGAGGCAGGGTCTCTCGTCTCTCCATTGAGACGGGTCTCACATGGAGCATCTGTTTGGGGGCTAGTTTGGTAGCAGAAAGTCCCAATGATCTTCTTGTCTTAATTCCTTTAGTGCTGGGGTTTCAGGCACTTTACATGGGAGCTGGGATATGAACTCTGGTTCTCATGTTTGTATAGCAAGTGATGTTAACCACAGAGTAATCTCTCTACTCCAAGTAAAATATAGTTCAATGGATATAAAATGATCCATGCTACAGGAAGCACATTCCCTGATCACAACGAAGTCTACAATATCTAGATATTCTCCTGTATTCAGATATTAAATAACACAATTCTAAATAATCAACTAGTCAAAGACAAGTCAAAATGATATTAGATTATATTTTAAGCATATGGAAATAGTATATACTAACTTGACTCACATGTTCTTAAAGTCATAATTAAGAAAGCTTATGCATCACTTCATGACTATATTTGAAACGATGGTTTCAAATTAGTTAATTCAGCTTCTATCTTAAACAACCGAAGGGAAAAAACATTGAATGAAACTAAGTTTTCAGCATAATCATAAATCATGCACAACACCCATGCCGACTCAATTAGACCAAAACCCAGCATAAAACGGGAAATGGGCAGCAGGTCCCATCCCTAGTCAAGAAACTATTGGCAAATTATTAATGTGGGAAGAGTGAGAGTAGACCTCCTCTAAGGGAGTGACTCTAAATAGGCTGACTAGACGCCAGTGGATGAATTTGCACCCCGGGTCATCTGGGTACAAATACTGCACCGGATAGGATTTAACATATATGACAGAATACCTGAAATCTGGTGGGGTGGGGGGACTATGGGTGGCAAGGAGGGGATCTAAATTTGATTAAGAGCTATGAAATGCAGAAAAACTCAATAAAAATCAGAATAAAAAGAATCATGGTGCATTTAGACATATCAAATATACATAAAGTATGCAAATCATTTGCACTGAAAACTGCAGATTATTTTTTAATTTATTATTTATTTAGATACCAGGGACTGAACTGAAGGACTTGCCAATGTTAAGCAAGCACTGTACCAGTAAGTTATATCCCAAACTTCCAAGAGGAAATTCAGAAGGAAAATTACTGTAATGATGCCAGTGTTTGAAAACTGAATGATGGATGTAACACAATACCAAACCAAATCCCTGAATGTTATTTAATTAGGGAATCCTTTACTGATTGGTGATTCTGAAATCATGTGGAAATCCCAAAGATATACCGTTGCAAAGACAAACTTGAAAAAGAAAATAAAAATTAAAGAAAAAATCATTGTGAGCCTTTTTTGACTTAGAAAGAGATTACAAACTAGACAAAACAGAACTAGCACAAAGGAGACATACAGAATACAGATTTTCAACAACAATGCAGGGCTGTTCAATTGAGAAAAGTTCTTTATTTTCAAAGAATGCTGTTTGGATATCCACATGCAAAATTACAAACTTTAATCCACACACCTTATTTCAAATGGATTACAGACCTCCACGAAAATCATAAAGTGTTTGAAAGAAAACATATAAAAATGTATCAAAACTTTGAGTTACCTAACCAAAATCCAGTCCATAAAAGAACACACTGATAAAGCTGACACGATTAAATAAAAAAAATCACTGTTCTCTTTGAAAAACACCAATAGAGAAGCAAAAAGATAAGCCATGGAATACAAGGAAGCACTTGCAAATCTTATATCTATAAGAAACTTGTCTACAAAGTATATAGAAAAACCCAAAATACAAAAAGTCAATAATAAGAAAATAAAGAATTAAAATAAGAAGCAGATTTGAACAGATACCTCAACA
Organism: Nannospalax galili; assembly: GCF_000622305.1. NCBI lineage: Eukaryota > Metazoa > Chordata > Mammalia > Rodentia > Spalacidae > Nannospalax > Nannospalax galili. The sequence goes on along the minus strand of NW_008347536.1, from coordinate 5,112,053 downwards.
CTATAGACATAAAAGATTCAAATAACTTTTAGAGGATCATTGACATTGTGAATTATTACATAAAAATAATTAAAGCCACAGTGAAGTACCATAAGACACCTATTAGAGTGGTTAATACCAAGATGGAGCAAACCAAGTGTTGGTGTACTTGCAAAAGGTTGTTATTCTAATATATTGTCAGACTATAAAATCAAAAAAGCTTTTTAGAAATTGTTCAGTGGTTGCTTAAAAGCTTAAATGTAATCCTACATTATTATTCAATCATCTTACTCTTCTTAGGTATTTATCCAGGAGAAATGAAAGCATATGCCCCTTTAGTCTCATAAGTATTTATAATAATGTTATTTATAATAGACCCAAGTAAAAAGCAACACCAAATGGTAAGTGAATAAACAATTTATCTGAAAATAGTCATGAGTAAAAGAAGTTTAAGGGTACATAATTCATAAACCCATCTACATAAAATTCTCATGCAGAGTAACAGAAAAAACAGTAGCTGCCTGTGAATTGGAGGTAGGGGAGGAAGTTCGATGCACGGATTGCACAAGGGAATAAAGAAACTTTTGGGGGTGAGGGATAAGATCATTTTCTTGAATAGATAATTTCGAATGTCAAAACTTATCAAGTTGTACCTCCTTGAAGCCAGTTTTAAATTTTTCTTTAAAAGTTCCTAGAACCATTAGAAAGTCTCACAATCCTGAGTTTTTATACTAAGTGACAAGTTCTTATAATTTCATGCTATAATCTTGCAGCTAACTTTTCTGTCTAAGGAGGTTAGTAGGGAGGAAGAGAAGATTAGTGAAAAACAACCACTTTCCAGTAGCAAGGAAAGCAAAGGATACAGGTAAATTTAGTCAGAGGAACAGACCACAATTTC
>NW_008347536.1:5078434-5111164 GCF_000622305.1 Nannospalax galili | reverse complement strand
TCTCTCTCTCTCTCTCTCTCTCTCTCTCTCTCTCTCTCTCTCAGCTAAATCAATCATTGCTTTGACAATCTTTAATTATTATTTATAAAATTAAAGGGTTAGACTCAACAAACCCTCAATGGGCTATCGTCTTGCAGAGCCATAATGTGGGAATATATAAATACATTATAATCTCCAATAACCCCCTTTTCACCTGAGCTAAGCATTTAACCAGTGTCCTTAAATTTAGCAAAACTGTATCTCACAATATGGAATTAAAAACAACAACATACGAACTGGGAATCTCTCTCCAGTAGGATGTCAACTGTCTTGAGGATACCACCTTAAAATTTCTGTTTTTTTTTTATAGGACTACAGGAACCTCCATCAACACTGATATTACCAATTGTATTAAAATTATAATAAAATATGCTATTTTTCTATTTAAAAACTACTTTCTACCTGCACACCTATCCCTAATTTAAGACAGGGAGACAGACTCACAAGGTTACATATAGCTGACTTGCTTCACCACTTGTAACTTATGGGACCTTGGACAATATCTTCACTTTGGAATTAGGCATAGCTCTTATCAGATTGTTGAGGATTAAATAAAGTAATACTTGACAAAGTCTGCAAAATAACCTGATACATGCTAATCTTTTTTATGAAATTTTAATTTATTTAGTAAATAATAACTCTAGGATTAAATGTGTGTTTTTGTTTCTTAGTCAAAAATATATTTGACCAATGATCAATAATTATTCAGGTAATTATAAATTCATCTTTCCTAACCACTAAATTCAGAGAGCAGAAGCCTTGGTACAGCCAGCAATGTACCTAGGAATGCAAGACTATGATGGATTGCTTGGTACTGTTACTATTAATTGGACCTAAAATACAAAGAAATCATTCAAAACCATATGTTAGCATATTTATCAGGATTTTTATATATTTACAACAATCTGTTGTACATTTGGCCATAGTTTTTTTTTTCTTTTTAAGTACTGGTTGGGATTGGAGAGATGGTTCGGCAATTAAGAACAATTACGACTCATGCAGATGATCTAAGTTCAGTTCCCAATACCCACATAGTGACTCATACCTGCCTGTAACTCCAATTACAGGGAATCTGACAAGGTTTCTTATGCTCCTGTAGGCTCCTTCACACACGTTTTGGAAATAAATTCACTCAAGCTCACGTACATAAAAACAATAAATAATTTTAAAATTAAATGAATAAAATGGCATCTAAGCCATCTTCTCCTGTTTAACAGAGTGACCCATTTTTGTGACAAGGTTGGGTACACATGATTGCTCCAAGGTAAAAAGTAAATGAACTTCTACTGTCTATAGCAGTTTTACAAAATGCATCATATAAACTGTAGTATATTACAGTTCCTACAATATGGAACTGTGCCACACATTCACCCAGTCAGTCATCACTCAACTTGTCAATTTGGCCTCAAACTCAAACATGATAAAGACACGCAATTCCTTGTATTAGAATGTTATTCTACCTATTCTCTGCAGAGTCTTTAGGTCCTAATCCCACTATAAAGCAAGTGGTCTGAGAGAAGGTGCAGGAAGCCATTAGGACACATGGACTTTGAACACAATCCTGCTAGGTCAGAGCTAAGGAGGCTGAAACAGAAAAAAAAGGAGTCTGTTTTCATCATCTTCCTCCTCTACAGATCTTGGCTTGTGTCCTCTGAACTCCTCAACCAAACAAAAGTGATATGAACTCCTCTGTGGGATAGTGTGAAGAATTTAATGCCTTTCTTCACACTTGCTTCTTTGACTCTTTTAAGGAAAGGACTTAATCTTACTCATTGGGCTGACCTCAGCCTTTACCTCACTGCCAGACACACAGTGAGGGTCACCACAGGTTTGCTAAATAAGTGGATAAGTATGAAAATGCTGCATTAGTACTTTGGTGTATAAGAATTCTTTCAAGTCCAATTAGATAGTGAATTACTCAATAGGCTGACCAGACTCTAGTTAATGGACTCACACAAGGGACATCTGGGGACAGAAACTTGACTCAATAGGTCTTAACATGCATGGCAAAATAGATGAAATCTGGTGTGAGGGTCTATGAGGCGGGTGCAGATAGGGGAGAGGATCTAAATAAAAGGTTTTATATGAAATGCACACAAATTTAACAAAAATATATTGTAAAAAGAATTCAAAGAAAAGAATTTTAAAAAGTTCCTTAATATTTGTGGAACACGTTTTGGTTGATAGTTAGAAGTCTCTTTCCATGATGCTTTTCACCTCCAAACTCTTACATGCATAGCTCGGCTTCCTCTCTCATCTTGACCCCTGCTTCTTCTGGAATGGGATGTACAGTAGCCTGCTGCTCATCTCACTTAAGATACCTCAGAGACTTCCCAGAGGTCGCACTCCAAGTACGATCTCTTATTTTCCTTCATCCCCATTAAATCTGGCCCTTTTCTTTAATCTTTGCCATCTAGTAAACCCCAGCTTCCCCCCCACGAAGTTGAAATGTGGTATCTTTTCCTCCAGAATCCTTGTGTCCACTTCATCATGACCTATGATGGGTATGGACTGGCCCTGCTATAACCATTATTCTCTTGGTGACATTTGCCCATTTGGGCCCCAGTCCACAGGCCCCTTCCAGTTCTTTGGATTTGATAAATCATAGTCTAATGTTGTCTCTTCTGCAAACCACAGATCTCTGCTCTACTCTTCCATCACCTCCATTCTAGAACTCTCTCCTTACAAAGTTTCCAGGCCTGTTTACAGTGTATCTAGATTATACCCACCCCTCCCCCTTCTTCTAGCTCCCCCTTCCCCTCCCAACATATACATCCCATCTTCCTCCCAACCTTATGTCTTTTATTCTATAACCAACTAAGTCCAATTAGTTGGCCCACATGTACATCTGTGTGGGGTTACTCACAGGCGCATAGGCAGTTTACCAAGGACCAACTCCTGCAAGAAACGTGACTCTTTCCTTCAGCCATCAACTGTTATTAACTCCTTAGCTAGGGGTGGAGACTCAGAAGCCCTTTCTGGCTACATGCTGAAATTTTTACTTTATCTTATGGAGGTTTTCTGTGAGTAACCACAGCTTCTCTGAGTTCATGTGTGTCGCAGCCAAGTCATGTCCAGGGGTCAGCTTTCAATGACACCCCTCTTCCTCCTCCAGGCTCCCACATTCTCTCTTTCTCCTCTTCGACAACTTTCCCTGAGCCTTGGATGAGGAGGCAATTTATAGAGATGTATCATCTACACCTGAAAACTCACATTCAGTTATTCTCAGAATTTTAAACAATTAGAAGTCTTTGCATTAACCACTGTGCACCATAGTAAGAAGCTTCTCTGACGAAGGTAAAGAGCAGCACAAATCCAGGAATAAAATATAGGTAAATGGAGGGCAATTTGACAACATGACCTGTTGGAGACCACTGTCCTCTTCAAACTCTGCCAAATGCATTCCTGACATACATGAAAAGTCAGCATTAGTCAAGAATGTCTACCATGGCAATGTATACAGATAGACATGTAGTACAGGCGCAGATTATGAAGTGCAGTGTTTATGTTTAGAATAGATAAGGAAGTCAAACCTTAATCACAGAGTCTGTGAGCATTTGCTCTATACCTTGTAAACAAGCTACATTTTGTAGCAAATAGCTTCCTGACTTCTCCTTCCCAGCAGAGAAATATCCTTTGATCTGTCTACCTTTTATTCCTGAATGCCTGTTTAGAGTATCTTATTTATGCTAATAAAAATTTTAGGAGTTAGAGGCTCAAAGCCTTTGACGAGCAGGACAGAGTAAAAATGGGTCCTGTCTTGTGTGGTGAAGAAACATCCCTTTTCTGGATTTTTTACCACTCTGCCACTTTAGAAATAGCAATGACTATTTAGTAAAATATCAAAAAGTTTCTCCCTTGGGTCTATGATTCCCCTAGCCGTGAGTTTTGACTAGGTTTGCATACAAGAAAAGAATTCCCTCTTATGGAACAGGCCTCAAGAGCAATCAGGAGAGTGGTTGGTAACATGCGCATGTAGTCTTGCCACTGTTGGACCAGTAGGGACACCTTGCCTGGCAGGTCATTATTGAAGCTTAAAGAGTTCAGTGCTGGGTAAGTTAACTGATTACTTTTCTCTCCCAGCAGCTTGCATAGTCTTTTCAAGTACTATTAAAGCTAGCCAGGAAGGAAAAAGGTTCATGGTTAGTTCAAGATTGATTTCCCTATGGGCTGTAACCGAAGTGCATGGTTTCTTTAGCAGTAGAGTCTTATCATTTGGTTATGGTGTGCAACCTAGAGCAATTATAATAATCTGTCTTGTTTGCAGTGCCTCTGGAGCCTGCTGGACTAACTTGTAATGAGGGAACCCTTCCTGGCACTGAGATTTTCATTTAGTAACTCATGTCTTCTGGGACCAGCATTGTTTACTCATGTATGATATCTGTTTTCTAAGCCTTCTTTAAAAATTTATTTATGTAATTATTTACGTTTTTTATTTTTATGTGTATCAGTGTTTTGCACACATGTAACTACACTTATGCACTGAAAGCCCATGAGGGTCAGAAGGGAGCATCTGAACCTCTGGAACGGGAGTTACAGATGTTTGTTATCCTCCATGTGGGTCTCTGCAAGAGCAACAGTGATCTTAACCACTGAGACAACTCTCAAGCCACAGACCCTTCTCTTTTGAGGAGGCTAATACTGAGATAAAAGTGTAAGTGAAGATGTGAGCAGATGTGGAGGTAGGGAAATGAAAGGTAGGGAGTGGGTTAACCAGACTAAATCTATTTGAAGAACTCTCCCTTTGTTGCTTAAGTTTTACCTGTGTCTTACATTGAAAGAGGCTTGCTATTTGCTAGATTCCAGTACCACTCCCATAGTACTGACAAGAGACATTGCTACACGTCTCCTGGGGGACCACATCATATTCTGAAGAGAACTACTGATCTCTACATTATAGCTTCTCCTGAGTCACAAACTTCTCTTTGGTAACTTTTGTGGCCATTCATATATTTTACAATTTATCACAAATGTCTATTCTACAAATTCAATCACACATACACACACTGCACATACATATATATGCACCTGCACATAAACACACACTTCATACTTAGCATTAGATACATACTCAGTAAAGATATGCATTTTATTCTCACACCAATGCTGTAGATTATGTACAGCCCAAAGGAAAATCCTGTGTCTAAACAGAGATAAGAGACACGTGATACATAGCAGTTAAATGAAGAGCCCAAAGCACACCATTAATATATGGTAAACTAGATCCCAGTGGATTAACTTGTACAGAGAGACATTTTGGTATACAAACTTGACTCAATAGACCTTAATATATATGAAAGAATGCATGAAATCTGGTGCGTGGGGAGTAAGAGGGCCATGATGGGGCGGATCAAATTGGGGAAGTGGTATAAAGATGATCAAGATGTTTTGTATGAGATGCACAAAAATTCAATAAAAATATACATTGAAAAAAAAAGATATAGTAAATCTCAGACCTGACCCTCGGTTCAACCTAGTTAAGCTTTTATCAGCATGGATCATTTTGACATCATTACCAGGCTTTTAAGCCTTCTCAGGTTAACTTGCTTCCCTTCCTTGCAAGGTCTCCATTACATTTTGTTCTTGTAGTCTCTGCACATTAATACATACCTAGCTATAGCTCAAGGACTAAAATCCTCAGAAACTTACAGCACCATCCTATGATGCTTTATTGTGATTCTCTTTAAAAACTTGTATCATATTAAATATGAGAGGAACAGTTAGTCCTTCTTGAGCAACAGAAGAGTTTTTTTAAAACAGGAGAGTTTTTAAAAATCAGTAGTGGGGGCTGGAGAGATGGCTCAGCAGTTAAGAACACTGACTCTTCTTGCAGAAAACCCGGATCTTAATCCCAGCACCCACATGGCAGTTAACAACTGTCTATAACTCCAGTTCCAGGGGATCCAACAGCTTCTTCTGTCCTCCATGCACATTGTACGGCATGGGTGCACTTACCTGCATGCAGGCATAACACTCATACACATAAAATAAAAATAAAAATGATAATAAATCAGTAGTGAATGTGCTTTTATGTTATTCTTGTGGTCCACTCTAGTAAGCAGCCTGATGAAAAGTAACCACATGACAGGCTAAGAGACTCTAATCTTAAAGAAGTCACTAAAGTGTTAACTAGAGCATGAAAACTTCAAAAGGAGGCTAATTTAAATTGTCTTTTATTTCCATGCTGCCCAAGAATGGCTAAGAAAAAAAAACTCAAATGGAAACTGAAATTCTTTCAAATGGCCCTTGCATCATGTCTAATGTACCTCTGTTCTCTAAGATATTGAACTGAAAGAGCTATAAATTGCAGAGATATGTTTTGCACTCAAGAAAAAAATATTCTTTGGATGATTAAAGGGCCTTGATGGTCAATAAGAAAGTTTCTGAGTGAGGTAAGACACACTGATGAGAGATGGCCTGACACAGAGGTGTCTCTTGTTGGTCGGCCTCGCAATGGCACAGATCTCTTACTGGCAGCAAGGGTCTGGAACTGAGGCCAACATTTTCCCATCTCTATGTAGACACACAGCACACATTTAAAAATATAAGAACTGGAACTGGACTTCCCATGTCAAAATTCTAGCTTTACAGATTAGTAACTGTGTGCTCATCCTGGGGTTATTATATGTTTCCTTGTCTGTAAAGTAGGTTTGGTAACTGTATTTGCTACAGAGTTTAGGGAGGCTTAAATGAATTGGTTCACATGGCTAGCATTAAAATGAGTCAATAAAAGTAATCATTAGCAATAGTTCTGAACATACTCATAATTTTAGCTTACTAGCTATGCTGCCAACCTTTGTCCTTATATCAGATTTTTATTATTTAACTAGTTCATTAGCACTTTTTATACCTACTCTCTATTGCTTTGCTCATCATATAAGCATCTAACTGGATTATTGGAAAACATAGGAAACTGAGTTGGTTGCATTCATTTTAAAGGGAAGGTATTGAGATTTTAACTAATTAGAACATGTCTATGATTATGTAGTTAGTGGAGGTCTAGGAATAAACACTAATTTTCTCCCACTTTGTTAACACCATGAAATTCTGACAGACTCAGTTTTTGCCACAACTCTTTTATGATCCAAAATTAATTGATTCCTGTAATCTATTTCCATTGGGCAGCAAATATATGTTCCAATCAGTGTTGTAAGTCTATATTCATCTATGTTCTTTACCTTTCCCTAACTACATCCACTTCTCTTTTTCCCTCCTTATTGCCTCTTCCTTACTCTGCATCCTCCCCTTGTCCTTTACTCTGCACACACACACACACACACACACACACACACACACACACACCCAGAGGCACACAGAGACACAGGCATACACACACACACAGAGGCACATAGAAACACAAGCAAACACACACACACACGCACACACGCACGCATGCACACACGCACACACATGCATGTGGGCTAATGGGAATACCTTATCTGTAGATTTCAAATGGAAGTAGAGGGTGGCATTTATAAAAAACTTGGGAATCAGATGTCTATGAACGTAATCAGAGGAGACAAGAGAATGTGACTGATGACAACTAGCCCAGGCAAGGGGCTTGTACTACAAGAAAAAGTAAAATTGGAATTTAATTAAAACATTGTACTCAGACAGTAAAGAGACAGTGCTTGATTCTAATAAAGTCTACAAGCAATAAAGCATTGAGACAAAATGATCGTGAAGGAGGATGAGTAGTCCTTAGCATCTGTTCCATTAATTATTTATTTCATGAATTTGGGGAAATTGGTTGCAGTCACCAAGCCTTGGTCTCTTCTCTTATAAATTTTGAGTGATAATTACCAATCTCCTGGCATTATTACATGAATCAAGGAATGCATTTACTTAACTTTTCTTAGAACCAAAAAGTGCTAGATATAAAATAAATAAATGTTAAATATCATCAATGCTATTATCATTAATGTTATTAGTATTACCAGAAAGGAGAGGGGGAAGGTCTCCTAAGGAATGGTGATAAATTTCTATTTGATATTTCACATGATTCAAAGGTTATGTGAACAGGCTATGTATATTGAAAGGACATTTTAGCTGTTATTTGTTAAAACACTAGACAACTAAATACCCTGGCTACAGGAAATTGAATTAGGCTTCTTTTACAAGAACAAGCTTTTTGAGAGCTAGAAGAGGGATGCATCTATCCGATAAAGCTAGAGTACAGCTGACACAGATTTCCAGTACTCGTGAGATCTAGGACTACTCACCCAAAAGTTATAGAATGCTAATATGTTGGTAGAAAACAAACTCAAGAACATGACATGAAAGCTTTCAAAGTTGAAATGCTAATAGCACATTAATAAATAATGGAGTCCGCCAAATTAAGTCTTAAAAATTGGAGTTTACGGACATGTGTTGGCATGATAAAGAGCAAGTTAAAATAAGGCTCACAAACCTATGAAAGGGGCCGAAGCTTTTGTGACATTTAGGTTTATAATACACTAAGACTTAAATAGTGTACACGCACAGAAATTTAATGCTCCCTAGACTTGACAACAATGTCTTTGTAATCAGGAATCTTTTCATAAAAATTCAAAAAGCAAAGCCCTTAAGAATCTCTTTGCTTTTGGGAGTGCTTCTTAAAAAAATAAAATTCAATAAACGCTATTGAACAGAAACTGTGTACTTTCCATTTACAATGAAAGAAAAACTGCTGTGATGAAGAATTCATAATCACCGCTAATTAAAATTTAATTCTTAGGCTTCTCATTTTTTAAGTTCTTTTAAATGTAGCAAAAAAGTTTCTCTTTTAGAATTGAGAGACAAAACCAGAGTCATTAGGTAACATGGCTTCTATGGCAAAGCTACAAACTAGGAATTAATGAATATTGGCTCAAGCTATTTTGAGGGAATTAGAAAAATTATAAAAACCAACCAAACCTTGGCCTTTATTGACTTTTTTTTTAATACAGTAAAAAACCATTATTGCACTGCTGGTAGGGGATCGAAAAAGTAATTGCAATCTAAGCCTTTTGTATATGGAGAAATGGACTCTGGATCTCAGTTCACAGGAGACACAATGTGACTCACTCCCTGAGCACGAGTTAGAGCAATCTTTCTAAGTCCAGAGATAAAGCTGGAAGATTCCTCTAAATAAGTGAGTCAAGATTCAGATACACAATCAACTTATTTTTATAGACTTAGTTTACTTATGTATGTCTCTGGGTGTGCATGCCACATGTGTGCTGGTATTCATGGAGGCCAGAAGAGGACATTGGATCACCAGTAGCTGTAGCTAAAGACAGTTGTGAGCCTCCCAATGTGAATGTTGGAAAGTGAACTTGGGTCCCCTGGAAAAGCAGGAAGTGTTCTTAACTGCTAAACCACCTCTCCAGTCCACAATCCATCTTTAAAAAATTTTTTATTTAATATTTTTATTTTATGTGTATGCATGTATTGCCTGTATGTAGGTAAGTACACCCGTGTCATGCAATGCCCGTGGAGGACAGAAGGGGCTGTTGGATCCCCTGGAACTGGAGTTACAGACAGTTGTTAGCTGCCATGTGGGTGCTGGGATTTGAACACGGGTCTTCTGCAAGAACAGTCAGTGTTCTTAACCGCTGAGCCTTCTCTCCAGCCTCCTACAATCCATCTTTTAAAATTTCAAAACCATGTTCCAAACCTGAAGGTCAGTGGAGAAGAAAAGATTTTTAGAAAGATTATTAGTCATACTAGTCAATTGTAGGAGATTCCCACCCCATCTTGCTGGTTTACTCTGAGGAGAACAATGTAGGTAGGAAGAAAGATACCACTACACCAAGATCACACGCAAGACTACGAGGAGGTTTCATGGACCAGCTCTACTTCCAGTCTATGTGTTAGATACTTTAGGGGCCTGTGAAATGATCAAAGATGGAAAGGCTGCATTATTTGCTGGAGGACCAGACCGTAGAGAAAGGCAGCTAGATTCATAACACAGTAATGGTTTTTTTTTTGGTCTTTTTGAGACAGGGTCTCCCTGTAGACCCAGTTGTCCTGGAACTTACTATGTAGACCAGGCTGGTCTTGAACTCACAGATATCCCCCTGCCTCTGCCTCCTGAGTGCTGGGATTAAATGCGTGATTCACCACGCCCGGCCAGTAATGTATTTTTATGAGGCTTCTTGCTTCTCATCAACAAGACCAGCCAGCAATTCTATTCTCAACAATTGTTTCCTAACCATGATAATACCCAGTGTGGCCTCTAACCTATTATAAAATGATCATCAGGAAAGGCTGAGTCCCTGCAGCTCAGAAATAAGCAAATACAATTATATGTCAACTCAGATCATGGCCTTCACTGAACAAAGGGAAAATCCTCTTAATGGAATATAATTATAATTGCAGACAGCTCTTGCTACAATTTTGCCTCTGGGGAAAAATGATAGAAGACTGAATAAAAAATCTTTGGCAAAATAATTTTTCATATAGTCCCTTAGATTTCATAAACATCCTCAGTTTTCTGCACTTATGTGTTCTTCTGAGAGGAAGTGTGATGGCTCATTTTCATTGCCAACTTGAGTGGAATCAGAAGTAGCTAGTAAAACACACTTCTGGGTGGGTCTGTGAAGGTACTTCCAATGGAAGGAAGAAAGACTTCCCTGAATGTGGGCAGCACTGACGTGTGAGAGATGAGGTCACGCGTTGAATAAAAAGGCAAAGAGAAGACAAGCAGCTTGGTGCCTGCACTTGCCTTTCTGGGCTTCCTGTTCTTCCCAGCTGTGAAGAAGCTTTCAAATACCAGAGTTATGAACTACTCCAGCTACTAGGAGTTCTTGGGCATAATGAACTACGCTGTCAAACCTTGAGCCAAAATAAACCTCACCTGTCTGAATTTACTCCTTGCTAGTTAACTGGTCACAGGGATAAGAAAAATAATAAAAGCACATATGGCTGGTGAGAAGGACTACGAAATATGAAGTCCTTACTTTACTGTTAATAAAGTGTATATGAACAGAATCAGCTTTTTTACTCTTCTGACCCTTTATTTTCTGTAATGTAAATTGTGAAAATAATCCCTGCTATAGCAAGGATCTTCTGAGGCTCAAATAAAAATTTGTAAAATATTTCTCTATGAGAGAGAAATGATTTATTATTTATTGAGCATAGACCAAGTGCCACCAGGTACCACATTTACTGGGTCTTTAGCTAAAGGATCCCATGAAATGGACATGTTTCATTTAGTGAGAAAAGAGAAGAATAGATCTACTGGGAAATATATTTGGGACCTTAAAGTTTGCTATTTGTAGAGACATAATTACAATACATTTTTTTGTCTCCAAGACAATGTTCATCTTCCAGAAAGTGGGAACTGGACATTTGGTAGCATATTGACTTAATACTGATTATTATTTTTCTTTATGTATATGTGTGTGATTGTGTGAGTTTATGTGTACCACGTGCATGTAAGTGCACACATAGACCAGAGGGAGACAGATCCCCTGGAAATGGAATTACAGGTATTTGTGAGCTGTCTGATCTGGGTGCTGGGAATTGAACCTAGGTCCTCTGAATGAGCAGTAAATGTGCTTAACCACTGAGTCATCTCTTCAGCTCCTGCACATTGGCTTAAAAAGTAGTATTTTAAAGGGTGTCAGCCAAGCTTTAAATTTGACGTTATCATTTACTCAGGATTGTCATGGGTAAATGGATTAAACCATTTGTAAATCAATCTTTGTTTTTTCATCTAGAACTAGGAAAGAATGGTTACTAACTTACACATTTTTTAAAAAACATTATTTCTACGTTATGTGTATGAGTGTTTTGCCTACATGTTTATAAGTGTACCCATGTCATGCAATATCCTTGGAGGCCAGAAGAGGGTGTCAGATCCCTTGGACCTGGCATTCTTGATAGTTGTTAGCTGCCATGTGGGTGTTAGGAACTGAACCTGGGTCTTCTGGAAGAGCAGCCAGTGCTCTTAACCACTGAGTCATCTCACCATCGCTAACCCATACATTTTATGATGATTTATAGAAAAAAATTATATATATATATATAGTATGTATTAGGGCATTTGGAACACATTTAGTATTTAACACACATTAACTATAATTATTTCATCATTCCTTACAACCACTGTTAAATTACCTAAGAATCTGATAATGTCTTGCAATTTACTGTGTATTTACTGTCTAGAGATAAGGCAACGTTTTATCAAATATTATTGAACATTGAGTAAAATGATTAAATGATAGCTGAGAGAGCTCAGATACTTGAAACTAAAGAAGTAAACTCATAGACATACAACATGAAAAGCCAGGGTCAAGAATGAGTAAGGTCAGGGAAACAAAAGGGAACACTGCCAAGTTAGACATAAGGTGATGATTATATGTGACTAACAGCTAACCTGCACTCTAACTTCACTCTAATTTCTGGGTTACCATTAATAAGTGATGGAATTTATATTATATATGTGACCCGGATGTTCCTCTGACCCTGTGATGACAAGCCATGGACCTGCCACCTTCCCACGTTCTGCAAAGAAGCCACTCCCCTTCCCTCTTCCAGCCAATTGGTTGGCCATAGCCACTTGCAGGGGAGGGGCTAAGGTTATAAAAGCTGGGAAAACCAGGAGGCTGGTCTCTTGCCATTTTGTAAGGCTGTCCAGGACCACAGGATTTATGTCTGGGTGTAGTCTTTCGAACACAGCCATGAATGGGGGCGGGGCGCTTGTCTGTAAGTAAACCTGCACCCCAAGCTCAGTTAGCAAGTCCAATAAACTTGTTAAGATTCTTCAAACTAGGGTTTGGAGAATTTTTTTCCTCAGGCTGTTGCAAGGACCGTGGGAGGAGGGAATTGGATGCCACATGCACCTTCCAGCAGTGAATTTGACTTACATACATTATAAATGTTAGAGGACTTATCCCCCTTCATTTAAAAACTAAATAACCAATACTAAGACTTTAATTTCACACTTAACCCTTATTCATAAGCTTACTAAACATGGCTAACAAATGTCAAGGCATGGCATTTTCTTCATTTAATGCCATTTATCTCTATTTTATTTATATTCTAAAAAGCAAATATAATCCAACCTTACAAATGGCTCTCAAATCAAGGAGGTACAAAGACTCATGTAAGAATTGTATGCCAATTTGTTATTGAATAATGGCTATACAAATAGTTACAAGAGTTAGACCTATTTCTTCATTTGTAGCACGAGACTGACATTTTCATTCTCCTTGGGCTGCTGTGCAGGTTAAATTAATTCAGTTACTAAAGTGGATAAATTTTCATTCTATCTCCTAGTACCTATTATGGAGAATATTCCTCCCGTCTATTCGAAACTCACAAAGTTGTACCAGGGATGTCCAAGTTTTATTTTTTTAAAGTATTTCACTTGTTATTTTTATTTTATATGTATGCATGTATTGCCTGCATGTAGGTAAGTGCACCCATGTCGTGCAATGCTCCCGGTGGACAGAAGAGGCTGCAGGATCCCCTGGAACTGGAGTTACAGACAGCTGTTGGCAGCCATGTGTGTGCTGGGATTCTAACCTGGGTCTCTGCAAGAACAGTCAGTGTTCTTAACCACTGAGCCATTTCTCCAGCCCAGGGATGTCCAAGTTTTGACACTGCAATATGACATTGTGATTTACAAACATGTTCACCCGTGTTCATAACTATCCTGTGATGCATTTAGTCATGAACTGTACATTGGACATGTCTGTATCTCAACTGTCTTGGCTATCAGTGAAGCAACATAATGGTCCTACTCTTGAGGTGGTTCACAGTCTGTGTTTGATTAAATGAATATTATAGCCTGCCATGATGAAATAAATGTAGAGTGTGGTGGGAAGCAACAGGGACTGGTTTACAGGGTATCTAAGAGAAGTGGGAAATGTGTAAACAAAGGAAGGTTCGTAACAGCAGGAAATATTAATCAGGCTGCCCAGAACTGACAAAGGAGACAAAGATAAATGATTTTCCAGCATGTGGTAAGTCGTTCCTTGCAAGTGGAGGGACTTCTTGTACATGGTGCTACAGAACTGTTTCCCTATCTTCTGAGGTTGGGGGAACTGTATGCTGTGAAAAATTAATAAAAGAATAAGGAAGCCGTCCCTTCCTCCAGGAATTTTGTGACTTTCTAGAACACAATGTGAGATGAGCTTAACAAGGAGAAGTTGAAGGGTCTCTGTAGGAGATGCTCACATCTTGAGCACATTACAAACGTCTGGGAGATGTTAATAACTACTTGGCAGGCATTTCTTAAAGTCTAGTTTTACAATCAGGAAAAATTCCTGTTTTCAGTTTTTTTTTTTTTTACAGAATATGGCACATGTAGGGCTGGAGAGATGGCTCAGCAGTTAAGAGCATTGGCTGCTCTTGCAGAGGACCTGCGCTCAAATCCCAGCATCTACAAGACAGCTAACAACTGTTTGTAACTCCAGTTCCAGGGGATCGGACACCCTCTTCTGGCTTCCACAGGAACTGCATGACACAGGTGCACTTACATGAAGGCCTAACACTCATATACATAAAGTAAAAATAAATTTTTAAAAATTTTAAAAAGAATATGGCACATATATCTTATCTGGCTTTTTTTAAAATCTAAAATGAAAACCAGACTTTATTTATTGAGCCCCATCATACTTGACAGAGAATAAAAGTTTATAAATGAAAATATGTCATAGATTAAAATATGGCATGTTTTGTGGGTGGGAGAGTGTAGTGCTTGGGAAAAGGTGGAAAGAAATTTGTATTAAGCATTAAAGCAGACCAACATGAGGCTATTTGGAATTCTCTGTCACTCTAAGAAATTTGGACTATACACCATAAACAGTGAGGGGTAACTTAAGGATTTCAAACAGGAGAAAGACTTGGCATTTTGTAGGGTGGCAGGATATAGAATACATTCTAGCAGTTTTAGTTAGATTGGCTTTGTGCTTCTTTGGAGGCAAAAGGCCAGTTTAAGGCCACCAGAGTAGTTCACAGCAAGATCTCTGTGAGGAGATTCAGAAACTGATCCCCCCCCTCCTTGATTTGTGAAGTTTCTAAAATTCCATGGAAGAGATGGCAGAGGCAGGTCATCACACCTTTCTCTGAAATCATAATTCAGAACTATCATAAATGTATTGAGAAAAAGAAAAGCTGCATTTAGTGAGCGCCAATGAGAGGGACCCATGGAAGCTCAGCTGCTGCTGAAATGAAGAGATGATTGTGTGGACAATCTAGTCCTCATCAGAAATAATCATGCCTAATTTACCAAAACATTGTCTAAAAGACTTGCCAGATTTCCCCAGTCATGCTAGATATTGTGATGGGGAGAAATAAACGAGAACATAGGCATCTCATGGAATGCAGTTCCTCCCTCCCAAATTGCACCACCAATACCATCAGAAAGAGGATCTGTGTGTAGAGGCACCCCTTCGTCAGACCAAGGCACAGAATTCCAGGGAAGACAATCGATACCTTCCATGACTTATCTACTAATGCAGCCCTACACTGCAGCCCAGCAACCTAGTAGCCCAGCAGAAGGTGTGTTCTAGAGGATACTGACAGGATGGGAAGCAAGGGGTGCCATTCTCTCTCCACACTCTTGCCAAGGATCATCCCACTGAATAAGCACTCAGCTTTTAATATATCAATATACCTTCAAATTGTTATGCATGAGAATTAATGGAGAAAGTGGTTGAGCTTTTAAAATGATGTATCTCCTTGTCTATTGTAGAAATAAGATACAATTTAGAAACAGTTTCACTATGTTTCAAGTTATTGAAACTTGGCAATAATGGATTAAGGACATATTGGATGTTACCTGTTGTTTCATAGATGATGAACCTGTCCTTTGTATAAATGGCAGTAGCTACACTGGGTACTAGGCTTGGTGGAGGGTACCTATGTTTAAGTGATCTTCAATTATCTTCAAAATGTCAAAGAAATGCAAAAACTATTCTTATTCTAGAATTTAATACTTTTACTCCCCTTAAAAGATTATGCTTTGTTGTTGTTGTTATTGTTTGAGACATTGTCTCCCTGTAAGCCCAGCTGGCCTGGAACTTGCTATGTAGGCCTGGCCAACCTCTATCTCACAGAGATCAGCCTGCTCTGCCTCCAAAGTACTTGGATTAAAGGTATGCCACCACCCCAGACATAATTATGCTTTTAAAAAGGCTAAAGAGAAATTCAAAACCAAACCAAACAAACGAAATCAGAGCTTTAAGAAGGGCTCTAAGTAACTTTAACACTATATTGTTTCTATTCTATCCTTGGAGTCACTAAAAGAAAACTATTTTTTTATTTATTTACATTTTATGTGTATGATAGTGATTGCATGTATGTAAGTGTACCCATGTCATGCAATGCATATGGAGGACAGAAAAGGAAGGTGGATCCCCTGGAACTGGAATCATGGATAATTAATTGTGATATAGGTACTGGGACCTGAACCAAGGTCTTCTGGAAAAGGAGCTAGTGCTCTTCAGAACCCAATTTGCAGAAATCTATAAATTATCAGTGTAGTATAGATTCAAAATTCTGACTTATTAATACTTATTCTTTCACAAACAAAGTCAATGTCAACAAATGCAAGCTCTATAGAATTTGTATAGAACAGAGGCTGGAGAGAAGGCTCAGCCATTAAGGTCAATGCAATGTACTGTTCTTCCAGATAACCTAAGTTCACGTTCCAGCACCCATGTCAGCCAGCTTACAATAGCCTACAATTCCAGCTCCAAGAGATCAGATACACTTTTCTGGTCTTCATATATTCCTACACTCACATGTACACATCCATACACAAGAACACACATACACAAGAACACATACACATAACCAATAAAAAATAAATCTTTTTATACAAAAAGATCTACACTAAGTGAAGTGACACAGACTCAGAAAAATAAACAACATATGTTCTCTCTCCAAATCCTTATATGTGAGTATCTATCCTAATGTAACCACAGGAACCAGGAAAATGGGTGGAAGAAGGAGCTTGAAGGAAGGGGATGGTATAGGAAACAGGTGTGGTCAAGGGGAAACTCGAGAAAATGATAGATACTTAAACTGAGGAGGAAACAGGGAGGAGTATACAGGGGAGACAAAGTAGAAATAAATAACATTAGGTGATGTGAAAAATAGAGGGAAATGTATTAGTTCAAAATACTACTGAAAAATACACATATACTATATGGAGAGAGAGAGAGAGAAAGAGAGAGAGAGAGAGAGAGAGAGAGAGAGAGAGAGAGAATGTGTTTATGTGTATATGTTAACAATAAAAACACAGTGCCAGGTAGGAGAAACCTCCCTTTAAGTTGTTGGTCAAGAAAGTCCAAAAGATTCCCCAAATAATACATGCTATGGCCAAAGCCCTTGATTGATACCTAGAACCTGAAGGTAAGATCCTATTACTGGAGATAGAACATACTTCTGACACTGGATTTGGAACAATGGAGCTGGAACTGACCTGGAAGAATCCTCCCTGAAGACTAGCCCCCATAGTTCATCAGAACATACTATGCAAACTGCCAAGGGAGAAAACCAATCAATGCTCTCCCCTAGCTGTAAAGTCTATGAACCACAATAATCACCAGCCCAGCAAATAATCTCTAGAGGTGTAGTACTGGCATTTTATCTTGAGGATAATCAGGAGCTGTCAAATTGAATTTAAGGCCTCCTTAATGAGAGGGAACTCATGTGTGGTACTGAAAACACAGCCAAATACACATGACTGGAGAAGTCATAACAGGTCCCAGAGAAAACCCACTTTTGTCACAACTCTAGACCAACATAATTTCTTACTGTATACTAAATAGGTATCCTTATATTTTCAGATAAGTGTACCTCTCACTACTCATCAAAGAAGCTTCTTTTTGCAACACATAAAAAGTATTACAAAGTTCCACAATGGCAGAGTAAGTGTCTGACCTGAGTGATATATCTACAATGCAACCTCTACGCTGAAGACTCAGGGAACACAGAGGAACAGGAGGTGAAAGAATATTAACA
Organism: Nannospalax galili; assembly: GCF_000622305.1. Lineage (NCBI taxonomy): Eukaryota > Metazoa > Chordata > Mammalia > Rodentia > Spalacidae > Nannospalax > Nannospalax galili. The sequence goes on along the minus strand of NW_008347536.1, from coordinate 5,093,182 downwards.
CATCTCTCAAGTCTCATTAGTGAAGCTTCCTCATGCAACAGCAGATGGCGATTATCCTAGAAAACCACACATGGCCCAAGTATAGAGAACAAGGGACTGCGGAGTTCTTATCCCTGAATAGAAGTGGTGGAAATATTTTAAGGGGCAGAGTTGGTGGATGACCACAGAGAAAGTTTTTCAAATGGCTGGGAAGAGACTTATATGATCTCACAGCAATGGTAACAGAATGCGCAAGTCCCATGGATGCCCAAGCCAGACAAAATACCAGCATAGAAGCTGAGAAGTGGGTAAAAAGCCCCAAACTTAGATTAGAAACTATTGATAACTGATAATACTGAGAGACAGAAAGCTAATTTTCTCTAAGGATGTGACACTAGATAGGTTAACCAGACTCCAGTGGCTAGACACACACTGAAAGGTATTTGCAGATACAATCTTGACTTGATAGACCTTAATATATATGACAGATTACATGAAATCCAGAGGGGGGCCATAAGAGGAGTACAGATGAAATAAGAGGTCTAATATGACCAATGTACATTGTATGACATTCACAAAAATTTGACAAATATAAAAATAAACTAAAAAACTCTTCAAATTAAAAAGAGAGAGAAAGATCTTTTTGGATTAGAACCCATGATCCAACAATATTAGTTCTTCACCATGGTGTAAACTAAGGCAAATTACTTTGCTTCTAAAAGTTAATTTCCTCATATGGAATGGGATGAGGTGCCCTACCTACTAGGTATGATGAAATTCAACCTACATTAAGATTAACAGTATAGAAGAAAGGTGTAATAATCATAGCTTTTTAAGAATTATAATATAACATGTCAGTCACAAAAGCATTCATTATCACCAAATTCCAGGGCCATAAGAGTAATAAGAAATGTGATGTCATTTTTTTCACCTATTCATTCATTACTAATTTTCTCCACAATTTTCATATTTTTTTCAATGGAGCTTTTAGATTCTCTGTCTTTTTTTTTCTTTTTTTGTGCATGTTCCAGATTATCACCATTAATCATTCCAAGGTGACACAATGAAACCTGAATCATGGATTCGTTTGGTCTAACATCCTCACTGTATGGTTGACAGCAGACACTATGATTCTGCAACATGCCTTGGGTGATTAGAGGCTAGAGTAGCAAAGCTACTAGAACCCAGGTCATCTAATTTCCAGTCCCTCATTCTTCCCCTGCAGTATTCCACTCATCCTCTGAGTTAAAAATTTGACCATGACTCCAAATTTCAAGAATCAGTTTACCTAGAGCAGCGTGCCAGAATGTGATTTCTGCTGAGCTAAGAATTAAACCAGGGATCCTGGAAAGCAGTTTAGCAACTGATCAGATACAATGAACTGTTTAGAATATTATTCAAGCACTCTGTCAAGGCCATTGCCTTAATGACATTCAACAATTCTATATTAATGAGAGGATAATGAACATTCGCCCCAAGCTGATGCCACACTGGGTACAGGGGACTCATGGTAAGAGGGCCTTTCCATATTGCCACAAATCAAGACTTACCAGTTTCTTCATTAATTTAGCCAATCATCCAGAATTACAAAAGAAATATCTCTGTCCAGTGGCTGAAGATTGCTTCAGAAAATATGACTCTCTCATTACTAACTTGAAATTAAACTTATTTATAAAGGTAGAAACAAGTATTTTTTTAATCTTCTTGGAACTTAATCAAGAAAATAACCAAAGTAATTCCTAAAAGATAAAATTGAAGAATGAACAAAAGCCTGTGGTGCTTTTTATGTTTTGTTTAATTTTTCCATTTGAAGCTCAATCCTGGGAAACTGACAGGATTAATTTTAAATGGCCTCAATTTCTTAATCTACCTCTCTTTCAGAGTTGGGGAACTGCTGATAAATCTAGCAAGTGGTGCGCTGGAGATGTAGTCATAATTTTCCTACCTCAACTTGAATAAAAAAGGGAAAAAGAGCAGAATTCACATGCTCTAAATATATTTACCTTTTTTTCATGTATCATCAACTGATTGTGTTTTCTTAGCATCCCAGCCAAACCATTTCCCAGGTGGTCTTCCAAGAAAACATGTGACATTCACCCACCAATGCATTTAAATGAGATATTCCAAACATATTCCTCATGAAAGTATTAGGAGGATGAATGAGGACCAGAGCTGAAGTGGGAGGGAAGGGCCAACATCAAACCTCTGGTAGGGCTCTTCTGCTCCTTGTCATATTCTGCCATGAATCAACACAGATCAATCTTTCACTCTATACCCAACACACATCCTCAATCTATGTAGATTCCCATTGATGCCAAATGAGTCTGGCTATCATTTCCTTCACAGGAGAACTTTTAAGTAGCATTCTAAATTGTCTTCTTTCTCCTATTGCCTCCTAACAGCTAATCATCACTATGTACAGTAGATCACAGTATGTCTTTACTCAGAGACACTTGGTGATTTGTCAATTTAATCTGAAGGAAGTAGTCCTCATGTTCATGTCACAAATGTTCCTAATGCTCTGACTTCCCTTACTTCTCTTCATCTCTTTACTCATTTTCTTTTATTACAAGAGTATTTCCAATTTATACAATCCCAGTGTCTCTGATACACGGTTCTCTTACTAGTGACATCAACAAGAGTCATCACCAATTCTTTGTCACTTGCATCTTCAAGTGACAACTGTATCATTTCTCCCCCATAACTTCCTTACCTTACTTTAACATCTATCCAAAGAAGTGTTTCCTAACCTGTTCTCCACATGATATTGGAGAAATAGCTCCACTATTTTATTTTTAGTAGGATATCCATGCCTAAATAAATATTGTTTGTTAATTTTATTTTGCTACTAGAATGCCAGTTGTACTTACTGCAATATTCTCAGGTTGCTGGGATAGGGTTTGACATGTAGTCCATGAATAATAAATGTTTATTAGTGAACTAATGAGCACAGGCTTTTGGTGGGGAACAAAAATGTTTCTATTCATCTGTCAATTATAATTTTCACTGAAATAAATACATAAATACTTGTTACATACCTTGAAATAGTATAAATTTTACCTAGTCTGAGTTAGTTTCTTGGTCCCCTTAGAAAATGATTAGAATAATTATCTGGGCTTTCACAGAGACACTACCTGAAGTTCTAAGGCCTAATTACCCATTACCTAAAAAGTTCTCTAGCCTGCCTTGCCTCATAAATTACTATTCCTTCCCCAACAAATTTTAAAAACACCATTCTTTCCATAATTTATAAATGTCAGCTCCTATCCTAGCACTAAAGATACATAAATAAACACAGCATCGTGTTCTCACTAAGCTTGCAATGTGATGGATGAAACAGACATGTAAGTATTCATGACACTAAGTGAAAAGCAGGCATCTGTACAGCTTTCATTGGGATCACAGAGAAAGAAGAGCCTCAAGAAAGATAGTATGAGAGATGATCCTTGAATGGTGACTAAGACTTAATCAAGCATGAGGACAGAGAGTGTCATTACAGACAAAGGAAGGAATTAGAGAGCAGGTCCATGGTGGCTTCAGGGAACCAGGGAAGAGTGAGTGATTGGCGGTGATCAGAAGACAATAGGCCTGGCTGCAGGGTTGAAAAATCCTGTGTAAGCCAAGCTGAAGATGACTTTGAGTGTTCTGCTAAGGAATCTACTCTCACCTTGTAAACTAGTATGTGGCAACCTCTTTTCCATGAGATCCTCATTAATAATTATCCATAAAAATGATGTTACCATCACACATTTAAGAAATATGGTACTCTGAGTCTAGACAGATAAAGGATCTGAAAAAATTCCTGTAATTGAAAAGAAATAACCGCTTGGCATTTTCCAACATAGACCACTCACTGGCATTTCCAGACATACTGCTTTCCCCAGACATTAGATTGCACTTAAATAGAAGCACCATTTGAAATAATTTGTTAAATCAGTGAGTGTGCTAAAAGGGGAAAAATATTGGAGTGATAAATTGGTAACAAAACATTCACAGTGGATCAAAGGGATCCGAGTGTTGCAAGCTATTTTGAATAGACACTGAGAGAAATGTAAAAATGGAAATATTTGAGAAGGTCTGAAATTAAATTCTGTATTAATCAATAATCAATTCGTTTATGAGACTCCTGGGAGTAGAAAGGTGATAAAGCTGGAGATGGTTTCTGGCTTGCTAAACCAAGGTAATTGTGAAACAGATTTGATTGTAGGCAGGAAGGACAAGAAAAGAAGAAAAGCCGAAAGCTCTAAGTGAGCTGTACCAAAAGGCGTGTCATCATAATGCAAACTGTCATACCATTGTTTTACTTAATTATGAGAAAAGTAATAATTATAAGCCTATGAGGAACTCCCAATTAGTCAAGGAGCTTTCATAAACTGAAAAGAATCTTGATTCTCAATCGACTTTTATTTCTCAAACCATTTAACTGGTATCTTTCCATTAAGTGCTCCTGGCCTTGAAACAAGGTTGTCTACAAATTGCAGATATGTTGGTTTTCTTTATTTTAGGACAGCTAGAGGGTAGTTTGATACAAGGAACCAATAAAGTTGCAGGAAACATAAGCTTTAGTCTAAATACTGACAACAGCAATGTAAGAGTAGGGTATTTTTAAGGACTAAACTTTTATATTATTATCATGCCTTAATTTAATGATTGATTTTTCAGGGACAGACCTTTTGCATTTTAGATCCATACTCATCCATGAGTATATCTTTATATAAATTTCATTCATCTCTTACCTGTAACTGAACGTAGTAAAATAGGAAATACAATAACTTCTCTGTAACCATCAGCTTACTCGTCTTCCTCAAGTTCTCCAACTGTCAGTTTAATTTCCATATTCCATTTCTCTGCAAACTCTCTATGCACAGGGAAATGGACTGTCCGCCTCTAGTAGTATACTAATTACCTTCTCATCTGTCACTCAATTCAAACTTGCTCACCTACATGGGGGGTAAAAAGAAGGATATTCAGTTCTTTTCCTTCCAGAGGACAGGGTCAGGAAAACGAAGTTCTGATCAGTTGCTAAACTACTTTGCAAGAAAAGGTTATAGTGACAGGAAAGACAAAGGCACAGATTGTCGATGAAGATAGGTAAGTATTACGTACCTTCCTATATTTAGTTAAATAAGTGGAAATTTCTCTCACTAGGACTTTTAAATAGGAACCACTCTCATATATGTATATTCATCCATGCATCCATACATCCATCCATTCATCCATGCTTTCTCTCATCCATTCAGTCAGTCAACAAACTAAGCATGAATTAAACTGCCCGTCCAGTACTACTGCTGCAGAAGGTACTGTAGAAGGCACCATAAAGAGTACTATAATTGCCTACAAGCACAAAAAGCTATTCTAATTAACAAAAGCAAAGTAAAATACTAATGGCATGTGACCCTACCAGGGTCATAAAAACTTATACAAAAATTAAACAACCAAACGTACAAGAGGAAAGATGTGTTCATATACTCCCACAATGGCAGGATTATAACTACGTACTCTTTCGGAAGTATTTTGGCAATTAACTCTAAGCTCTGTGGGACAAGAATCAGTCTCTTTTGTTTTCTGTTGATTAGTACAGTGTTTGGATATGTGGAAATAGTTAAGTAATTAATAGGTAAATACATATTACCTGAAGGACTATGCAAATATTATGAATCTAAAAAAAATTCATAGCCATTCATTCATTGATTCTTTTCTTAAAATACAACCTTGATGATAAATGTGGTCAGAGGTTCATATACACTGATATTTATCAGTATTTTTCCTAGTAATTTTTAGAAGAAATCTTTCAAGATAACTCAAATAGCAAGTAATATGGTTCTGTGTAAGGAAAACAATTTGGGCATTCATTAAAAATTGTACCAATAAAAATAATTTACTAACAGGGGAAAATGTTCACATTATGATCTTAATTTTAAAAGATGTAATATTTTAGTTGCTTAACAAATACAAATATGACTATGTTTAGCTAAATTTAAGCAGGTAAATAAAAGCAGTGCATATTCTCATCTGAAGAAACTTATGTAGAGATTAAAAGAACAGTAGCCGGGTGTAGTGGTGCACGCCTGTAGTCAGCACTTGGGAGGCAGAGGCAGGCAGATCTCTGTGAGTTCAAGGCCAGCCTGGTCTACACAGTGAGTTCCAGGACATCTGGGGCTACAGGGAGACCCTGCTTCAAAAAGACACACACACACACACACACACAAAAAAAAAAAACTACAAAGAGACTTGGAGAGATGATACTATTGTTAATGTCCTTACAGGACAAGCATAAGGACCTGTGTTTAGAGAAAAGCCAAGTATGGCAATGTTCCTTTACAACCCCAGAATGAGGGAGGTTGGGACAGGTGGATCCCTGAGTTTTCTGCCAGGGAATAAGGTGAAAGGAGACTGAAAAGACACTCTGCTCTTGGTATCTTTTTTTCACACACACACACACACACACACACACACACACACACACACACGGACTATGAAGGTACCATAGTGTTAACAGTGGTGAACTCTATTTGAAATTATGGGTAACTTTAGTTTTTAAAGTATCATTAGTTTCCTGGGCATGGTGGCGCATGCCTTTAATCCTAGCACTTGAGAGGCAGAGGCAGGCAGATCTTTGAGGCCAGCCTGGTCTACATAGTGAGTTCCAGGCCAGCTCAGGCTAAGGGAGAGCCTGTCTCAAAAAATAAAAATAAAAATTAATAAAATATCTTTACTTCATAATGTTTTCTATCAACTTGTAATATTTCTATAAAACTGAATAGTAAAATTATTTTAGAGTAGTAAACTGTTTATGTTGAAACCAAAGATATATTAATAGTCACTTAGTTTTACTTGAAAAATAAAAAGGAAAACAGCACAAAAATACATTTTAATTCAGTACAATAATTTAAGTGATAGAGAATGAATAAAATTAATCAGAGAAATGACAGATCAATATGCAAGCAGAACTAACTTTTAGAGAAGGGACACAAAATGGCCTCTCATGAATAAACAATGGATAAGCAACTATATATATATGTATATATATCTTATAGCTACAATAATCAATGTTGACTATTCATGAGACAGAAAAGACTGTCAGGATAAAAGGCAAAAGTACATTCATTACGGGTTTTCAATGTGGTCATGCTAACTACTATACTTTGAGCACTTACATTTACCGATAGTGATGATGAAAAAATTTTTTGGAGAATCCAGAATGGAATATACAAAAACCAATTATAAAATAATATTTTGTGATATTATTTCAACCTTTTCAACAACAACTGACTCCTAAAGTAAACAAAATATATGTGAAATAAGATTTTTTTCCCAACTATCCTCTCATAGTACTCTATTTTTCTTCACTGAAGCAGTACACCTTTTTTGAAATGCTAATCCTAATTTCTGAATAGTTTCTCTAATATTTTAAAAGCATCACAGGACAGAAAAAGAATCTGAGTCAAGCTAAAACAAAAATACATAAATAAATAAAAACTGGTAAATCTTTGCGAAGGATTTCCTTTTTCATTTTTGTTGTGGCATGTGCTGGAAACTAGGGAAACAAGTATAAATAAGCACAGGATTGGTTGGACTGAGACAGGTAAGAAGATTTGTCTCTAACACTGACATCGACGACAGGTTAACTGTACAGATTGTTCTGCTACATATATAAAGACAGGCGATCTCTCCTCACAGACATTAGTGTGAGTGCTGCTTATCTATATATAAACAATGTGGGTATAGATGATATATACAGAAATATCCCATATAAAGTAGTACAGGAATTATCACAAGGGGGGGTGACTGGTCAAAGTTGCTTCTCTACTGGGGACATGAGGAGTCTGAGTAGAAAAACTAACCGCAATACAAAGTAATACCCTAATCATGAAGGATGCCATCCTAAGAAGTTTTGAGAGCTAAAATATTTAAAGGGGAAGGTAGGCTTAAACCGTACCTTAAAAAATGGTTAGAGTTTGTTAGGCAGAAAGGAACCTCCCATCAGCAGAAAATGCAAATCTGAAGGTCCAGGCAGAAGACAGTAAGCATTAGTCTGTGAAGGGTTAGGTAATAAATATTTTAGGACGTTGAGGCTTCAGAATTCTTAACGTAACTTTTCAGCACTGCTGTTAAATCGACCAAACAGCTACACAGTGTATGAAAACAAATGAGTTTATGATCGAGTAAAATTTAATTATAGATAATAAAACAGAATTTCCTATAGTTTCATGTTTTATCTACTATTAGAACACACAGAAAATTCTTAATTCACAGGTTATACAGAAAGAGTGAGGCTGGGTTTGATTCACAGGCTGCACTTTGCTGACTCCTGGTCTAGTTGAAGGGCAAGCTAAACACACACAACATACCAGCATACACGCATTATTGAATGTTTGAACTAATGGTTCAGTCCTTAAGGATGCCAGTTTTTGCATTATATAATAAGTATAATACCTTCCTTTTACAATGTGAACTGACATTTATAGATAATACACCTCCCTACACTTATTTTTATATAGTGTCTTAATTGGAGCAAAAAAGGGAAATCAAAAGAAACTACACTCTAAAATAATCCGTTTCAGTATAGCAGTATGAAAACTGAATTATGTTAGACATTGTAATGAAATAGTCACATGCCTAAATGTTCTGATAATGAATTAGCTCAGATTTAAGTGGAGTAAAAAGATACCATTTCTTATAAAAAGCATAGGAAAATAGTAAAAGCAGACATATAAGGGATTCTGGGTTAAGAATTAGTGTTAGGACATGTAATATAAGAGCACCTTTGAATGAAATAATTTGAGGTATAGATAATCTAACAGGGAAAATGGTAGCGAAAATAAAAATGCGATATTCTTGCAAATAAGCTGGGCTTCATTTTTAAGCTTAATGCTAAGAATTTAAAATTGTTTTATATTAAGCATATGACTGAGGATATACATGCCCACCTTGAGTTCACCTTAAGTTATACACATTGTACACAAGTACTATTACATCACGTTATCCATAAAATGTATAGCAGTTATGATTTTATATGTTAGCTAAGTTTATTAAAAATAAATAAAAGCATATGAGAAAGGCATATAATTAGCAGCTAGCTTTCATATATATACATATATATCATCTACTATATATCCATGTTTGCAATTCTTCTCATGTAAAGGTGATATCTTTGATTTCTAGTATTTCAAAATTCAGTTGCTTGATTAAAGAATGGACATTGATAAATCATCATAAAATAAATTCAGGAGCTGGAGAGATGGTTTGGCAGTTAAGAGAACTTGCTGCTTCTTCAGAGATCCCAAGACTGGTTCCCAGCACCCATGTTATGCAACTCACAACAGCTTGTAATGCTAGCTTCTGGGAATGCAACACCCTCTTCTGGCCTCCATCAGCACCCACAGGCACATGCACATTGATACATTCAGATATAGACCTAAAAATATAAATAAAACAAAACAAATACAGCAGCTGTAGGGGGTGAAGGGCAGTTCAGTGTAGCTAACATCTGGGACAACAGCAATCAAAATAATAGCTCAGTAGCAAAGCATTTGCCTATATTCAACATTAATATATGTTATGATATAAAAAATATTTTAAAACAATTTTAGTAATGAAATTTGATGAGATACTAAATCTCGTTTCTATTAATTTAAAGTATTTAGTTCTTGATACTTTGCTCATAGCTCCTTTGCACTCAGGACTATAGTTAATGGCAGTGTATTGTGTATTTATAAATAACTAGAAGGATGGCTTTTAAATGTTCTTATCACAAAGAAGTACTTGAGATATGAATATGTTATTAACTTTCTCTGACCATTTCACAGTATGTATACATATTGAAAGACCACTCTGTACATCCCAAACATATGCATTGATAATTTGTCAGTTGATAAAACAAAAAGTAAAGTCAAACTCTAGATCTGCTAAAAGAAAGCTCAGTTACATATTTGCTGATGAAATACACAAGCACAGACCAACTCTGCAGAGATGTCAGGGACACTGATGGGTGGAACAGCCTCACCATAAAGAGTCTTCCAAAAAAGGGGAACAAGGATGGAGTACGAGGGTCCTGTGCTGCATACAGGAATTATATTCATAGAAATTTCAGTGATTAATAAACTTTTTAAGGAATATTTACATTCATTTATAAAACCAAGCTTAATTTTAAGTTTAGGCAATAAATTATCTCAGATAATATTTACACGTACCCAGTGAGAGGTTTAAAATTATACTATGTACATGGTGGAATTTGTTGTGCAGGACTGCTCTGCACACTTTAGTTCATCCAGCATCCCTGGTCAGGTGCTCCTAAAGGTCAGCTCAATGCCCAGTTACTCTCAACACATAAGTGTCTTCCTGCTTTTGTAAAATGTTTCCTAAGCAGGGCGTGTGGTACATGCCTATAATCTCAGCACTCTACTCAAGAGTCAATAGACTGTCATGAGTTTGAGGCTAGTCTTGGCTACACTGTAAGATCCTGTCAAAAAAATAGAAAAACAATAACAAAACTTTAAAAAATGTTTTCTAATGGCTTTCTGTCCTTCAGTGATGCTGGTCTTAATTCTGAATAAGAATCAGGTTTATATTTTAATATAATAACTTTGTTCAATTCCCAATAACTTGCATGCTTAAAAACTTTTCTGACAGTAATCCTTAGGATGATGAGCATATAAACTAAGAGAGGGAGAGCATCTTGGAATGGTAATAAGATAATTGAATTCTGAGCTGAGAAACCTCGGGCAACTCTGTCACAAACTGAATGACCTTGAGAAAGTCTCTGAACTTTTTCCAGGCTTCAAAATGTCTCCTTTAGAAACTATTAGATGACCACTAATTTCCTATCCAGGTCTGCCATAATCATAAAATATTCAGATGTCTTTGTGAAAATAAAAGAATGGAACACAGTAGATAATCAAGCCAGATGAATAATAGCAACAGATCAAATAATATGAGAAAGTAAGTGGACCACAGAGAAGGCGGTATCACAGAGCGATTTGACCCTCGGCATTTGATTCTATATCTGCTATCATGTACAGGTAGATAGTACAATTGTGTGAGATTCACCAACACTGAGCACTATGAGATATTACTCTGGGGATAAAGACAGTGTGTACATGTACTTTCATTTTGTTCTGTTTTGTTTTTGTATTTGACCAGTTGTTTCAAATTCCTTACCACACACATTATAAAACAACACAACTTGGAAATATCACAGCTTGTGATGCCAGAATAAGTATCTCATTGGGGTGTCAGTGCTTCCAGTGCTTCAACTTGGCACAGCTCTTAACCCTGATAAATGAGGAAAGAATCTTCAAGGACCTCCCTTAAGATTCCTAAGACTGGAAAATGATGTAGAAGGTAGGAAATCTAGGCTTCTACAATGAGACATTAGGCCTAACCATGTGTAATACTCCAGTCCCTTAAGAGAGCTTGTTAGACATTCAGAGGTCTGCACAGTGTGTATGGTGATGGAGGATGGTTGCATTCTCCCTTCCAGTATACCATTATACAATGTGGTAGAAAGAATGTGATCCAAGTACACTTCTGGTTGAAACTAGTTTCATCCTTTTCACTAATGTGAATGTGAGCAAGTGACTCTTTGAATCAGTTTCCACAAATGTGATATGGGGAATGTATTAAGACTGTGTCACTGTTAATGGACAGCTGAGTGCAGTCAAGTCCCCAGTGTGGTGTCTTATCCATCAGGCATCAGTATTCAGTAAACACCAAGTCACCCTTTCTCTTTCCTGCTCTTTGTGCTTTGCTTCTCCTTGTTCTGCCCTACAGTGAGTGCTCTGCTGATGTCAGCATCCAGTAATGTGGGTACCAGGGGTGCTGAGTGGCTTCAGGCCTGCCACAGGAATGCTCAGAACTTTAATTCTTCTGTGACTTGTATTTCCCTTACCCAGAGTGGCTGGTGTTTCCCAGAAACTAAGAAAGTTTCATTCCCTTTTCATAAGGAAAGGAGTTCTCTTTCTGGAAGGCATCAATCAAAGAAGTCAATGAACTACAAGAAAATGCCAGATATTTCTGACTGTGCATAAACGGAACCCGAGATTTCAGCATAGGACAGCCTGCACTCAGTGTTGCTGCACACTGCTCATTGTTGAGTTGCTGCAAAGGACTCTGAAGAGAGATTTATAGACGTTGGTGAAACACTTCAAATGCAATTGTTTTCACAGGAGATTGCTGGAAAATCTTACTCCCCCTAAATTCTCAATGTAAGCATATGGGAATGGTACTTCATCAATATAATCCAACTTTAACCCCCTGCATCTGTGTGTGTGCACACACTGTTATAAATTCCTGAGAAACCTGAAGGACAAAACGTTAGTCCAGTGTCAGCATCGTGTGGTATGGTACTATGCCAAAAGTTTCTGGACAATTGCCTAGCTTAACCTCCATCATTAAAAGTGAGCCATAAAAATTCTAATGAAAGAGCACAATGCAGGTGGACAATGAGTTCTTCAGGTTAAAATATATAATTTGTGTATCACTGGTAGTAATAAATACCATGGGCTGAAAAGTTATGCTCCAAGTGCCATCCTGTGGTATTTATATAATTATTTTCAATTTTTATTTTATTTTTATGCAGAATGAGTTTCTTATACAAAGTTTTAAAAACAGACAGACACGAGGCTTACAGAGGTTAAACAACAGAGTTTGCACAGAAACTAAAATTAAAATTTTTTCCTAAAGAGCATTCCATTAATTTATGGATATCAGTTGATAAAGTGAATGAGTGTTTGTACTGAGATTGTTCAGTTTATCAAGGAAAAACAGTAATATTAGAGAAACTGGGGTTCAGAAGGGTTCATTGACCCAGAAGTCCAACACAGAGCATGGCAGGGCAGAACTCAAGGGTGATCATCTAGGCCCACCAGGCAGTGATGAGTTCCCGCCCCTGCCTTCCCCACCGTGCTCCAGTGCTGATGAACCTGATCTGCAGGGCCTAGGGGTCTTGGTGGACAGATCTACATGCAGTACAACATAGGCACCAGGATGGTGTGTGATTTTTTTTTCTATTTATACTTCTCAAAAAATTTTGGCCACCTGCAGAGTTTGCAAAAGACTTGCTATCAAGAACAGTTGGGGATCGGGGAGGACTTCATGGGGCCCCACTCCCTCATTGAACTATTGGCTCCTAAAAGATTTAGAAAATGGGGAGTCACTGTCTTCAGTTGCATATCCATTGCTGAGCCCACCAAACTCCAAAGAAGGGTTGTAAACCCATAGTCACACAATGGCCCAGGATTAAACTCAGTGGGTCACAAAACAGAATGAAAAGACATGAAAGGGATTTTTAGGGAGGAAGGAGGGTTGAGAGAGTCAAGGCAAGAGTGATTAGAATGCACTTTCTGTATGTATGAAAATATTAATGAAAAGTTTAATTTTTTAAAGTTTACTTGTTTTTACTAACTTAATAAATCTTTTTTTCCCAAGATTCAATCCAAGTACAAGTAACATCACTTCTAATGAAGTCCTTACTGATTTATATCTGTTCTCCTCCTAGTCAGTCAAGAAAAATGAAAGGAGGCCTAGGTTAAGAATAGCTGCATTGACTGTCGGGTTATTTTCACTCATTCACAATATTCATTCAGCCCCTGCAATATGAAGACACTGATAAGAGCTTTGCATGCATGCTGTTAATTATTCCTCACCACAACCCAAGGAAGTAGATACTATTTTAAATCACCATTTTACAAAATAGAAAACCTAGGTTTAAAGGGATGCAACATTTTTTTTTCTAAAAGCATCTTGCCCTCTTCTCTGAAGACCCTCTGTATCCTAGATGTACATTTACTATGGTAACTGCCACATTCCTTGGAAATTTCAGGTCAAGATATATTTGCCAAATGCTTTTCATTATTATAGCCTGTGTACTTGGCAGCATTAGGCATGAACTCTACATTGTTTCCTTTATCCACAGGTCTGACAAAGTGGTGTATTATAGGCCCTCATTATATGAGAGTTGAGACAGTGCATAATGGAGGATTGAAGAATAAATTCATAGGACTCTGATCTTCAAGTTTCCATGGTTGTGTACTTTCCCCATATCCCAGCCTGCAGTAAGAAGAGATGCCACATAGAAAATGATGGGCATGCTTCTTCTCAAGGCCAACACTTACACTGTAGATGAGCACTACGGGACTCATTCTGGCTACAACAATTTTCCATTTTCTTACCTATTATTATGGTTATATTAACTCTATAGATTCGAATGGAATGAAAACTTATTTAAGAAGAGACAGCTATTTTTCAGACCAACTAAGCAATAACATAATGACAGAGTCCTGTTAGTACTAAGCACCCACCCCCAACTAGCAGGAGCTTGGCAAAGATCCTTGGGAGGAAGTCAAATCATTACCATAGCCCTCTATTATAGCAGCCGGAAATCACACTGCTGATTTCCATGCAATACAGCAAATGCCTCTGAGAGCAAGATCCCAGCTCCCAGACACTTCAAACCCTTCAGGCACGTGCCCATGTTGGTTCCTGGGAACCCATTCTAAAACATGCCCTATCTTTTCGCCTTTTGCTTTACTGGTATTATAATGTTGGTTGTCATTACTATCCATCCTTAGTGTTTCTAAATTTCATAGCCTATCTGTGAAATTAAAAGTTAAAACAATATTAGAAATCTCTCAAAATAGGTTTAAGTTTAACAGACATTTGCATACACATAGATATAAACCCTGTTTTTGTGATAGTGCACATATGTGATAAGTTTAAATATCTCTGTATAGGTAAATATTAGAGAAGTAATACAAGTATACAAATTAA
>NW_008347536.1:5074180-5078348 GCF_000622305.1 Nannospalax galili | reverse complement strand
GAAGCATTCTTTGTAAAGTAAGCTATTATTTTACAATGACAAACTAAGAATACAGAACTGTAATTTCCATATATGTATAGGAATATGCATATATACATGTATATACTTATACATACATGAAAATATGTTAGTGAATGCAAGAAGTTAAATTTATAGAGATGTTTGAATATATTTTAAACCCATACACATACAAGCATAAATAATTAAAATCACTCAGTGTATCTGGATGGGTGCAGAAATGGGCAAGGGATAATAAGGGATGGAAAGGAAAGTTCAGGTGAGGAAAGACTGTCATAACACTAAAAACCCTAAATGATATGGGATAATAGTTCCAACATTTGGGGCTTACTCTTCTTTCTAGTCAATAAAAATGTTCATGTGAGTGACAGAAAATGTACAGAAATGAAAATGCTGAAGAGTTAAGGGGTCAGGCTGCTTCAATTTACTGCCTTCCCATATGTTGCTGAATCCTTAATTATCAACGCAGAGTCTATTTCAGTCCCTTAAAGCATTAACTTGCTATAAACTTCAGGCAAGCAGGAGGCTGAGTTTGTTAAAAATGAAGAGAGAAATAAGGCCCCTTTGGTTGGAACAATTCAGAAGATTTTCTGAATGCTGTTGTCAAAGCATAGTAATAAAGATTTTGGTTTATAAAGTTATCCTTTGTGAAACAAAAAGTGGATAAAAAAGATTAGAATAAAAAAGTTTGCTTTCTCTGTGCAAAAACATAGGCTAGATATCATTAAGTAAGTTCTGTAGTCATAGGAGAATATAATGCAATTTACACATGGATATAATTAAAGAATATTAGAATGCTTTTGTTGGTGAGCATAGAGAGTCATCACAATTTTCAAAACTGCTTGTTCAGTTTGGAATTCATGTTGACTTTAAAATTTGATATTTCCAAATGGCAGTTTCCATTTAGAGTTGGAATAATTTATAAATCAAGATGCTGAGATACTCTATCCTAAGTAAAGCTTCTAATTTCATGCCAGTGAAGCAAAAGCCATATGTAACTATACTACTAAAATTAATGATATATGACATTCTTGGAAGTACTTACAAAAATATTATTAAAATTAAAATTCCCTTTACACCTCTCAGATCACAACATTTTATTTATGATCAATATTCACCTCTTAACTAAAAACACTGAAATTGACATTTTTTTTTTCCTGCAAACACAGTCCTTTTTTTCAATTCATAGTTTAAAACAGTCATTTTGTGTTTATGACAATGACCACAGGTGCATTTTATTTATATTTACAGCATGTTTCACCAAGTTCCTCTCCCACCTTGGATGGAAGCAGGAAAATAAAAATAACGTCTCCCCCCCACCCCGGGAAAATGCTAGTAGATTGAAGGCAAAAGATGATTAGGAATCAAATTAAATAAATAGGCACACCTTCAGAAATGCAATGTATGAGAGTTACAGAGTTTAATATAAATGACCTCATTGCTTTTCTATGAATAAAGAAGTTTCACAATTCAGTATATTATTATATCTATCCTGCTCCCAATTCGTCCTTTCATTTGTAAAATTTATTATGTAGCATAAAAATTCTCCCTAAGTCAAAAGGTACACAGTAGTGTGACAGAAAAACCAGAGTAGCATACATCGTCACTCTTTTCCCATCAGCTGAGAAAGTAAATGTTCTTTTTACTTTATCTTGGTGGGAAGTATCTGATTAAAACCCATTTTCTTTGTGTTCCTTAAAATACTAATAATTTTGAAAGTAGGTTGGACAGAATGGAAAAGTTAACTACAATCAGAAATAAAAGTGCTGCTGAAAGGCTAGGATGCAGAACATTAAGATCACCCGAGGACTAGAGAACCTGAACTTGGGGAAATGTCATGATGGCAACAGCACAGCATCCCTAGAATCCCCTGGCCACCCAGAGGTGTGAAACCACAAACACGTGTGAAAATGGCAGGGGAATTTTTAGACTCATATTTTTTTTTCAAAATAGATGAATCCCATTATCGAGGAGGGTTTAGCAAAGTTTTCACACTGACCTTAAACACAACTTTCTTACGACATAGAAAGGAAAGTCATAAGGAAAAAGCTCACCTGTGCGGGGGTGAACCAACCATGTGGGCAGGCACAACGCTCCCCACAATTCCCTTTGCCCTTGGTGCTGGTCTTGTGGGGGCTTTTCCGCACACTGTCCCACAGGGTGACCAGCTTAGTCCTGTTTGAAGCTGGGCCCCCAGGTCCCGAGGAGGGCATGGTCTGAGAACTGTACCCGAGCCCCTGAGTGTTCCTCTGCCAGCCACAGGCGCAGTGGGCTTCCCTGGTGAGGGTGGGCGCGCTCCTGCCGGCATCCATGCCATCGGACCCCCAGCTGCAGCTGTGTTGCTTGGTGAGGTATGCATTCATACTGCACTGATGCCTACTCTTTCCCTTGGTCAGCTCTGACAGAAAGGCTTCCTCCTCACACCCCTTTCTTCCAGGCAGTTGTAAAAGTCTTTTTTCCCCGTGGATGCCTTAGTATCTTTGACAGCTGCTATAAGCAGAGCATCGTGGGAGCCGTGGGAGCGGCGAGAACAGCTCCGCACAGGCACAGCATTATCTGCGGGCTGGTAGCTCTTTGTCAATAGATGACTCAACTCACAGAGCAACTTGACAGTATCCCTGCTCTAGGCAGAAGCAATCAATGCTCCACACAGCTGGGCTACAAGGCTGTACACTGTGTTACAAGCCCTCTTTGGATGGAGCCCCACAATAACGAATACTCCACACAGTTTGGCATTCTGGCTTTTCCCTCCTCCCTAATATACACACAAAATACAAATCTCAGGAAAGAGAACTTCTTACCCGAGTACCAGGGCCCTTCTTTCGAGAAATGATGCATCTAGACTGAAACACTATAGCATAAGCAGTATTAAATGATGGGAAAGTTAACCTGGGAAGGAAATGTTCCCTATTTCTGGGAAGGAAATGTTCACTATTTCTGGGAATCACTTATCTAGAAGAGACAGTTGCAAAGGCATGGACCAAATCGGGAGGTAATGAAATAAAAGCATCAATATTAACTACAAAAAGTATCAATTAATTTTGAAAAACGATGGAGGTCACTACATTACATTGGAATCCTTTAAATTTGGAATTTAATTTACTTTAAATCACAACTGCATGTTGCAATCCAAGCATATATTCTTTATACTATTAACAATTATTAATTCTTTTTTCTTTCAAAATATGACAGTATTCAAGATTCAAAGCTGACAGGTTGGTTCATCGTAAAACAGTATTTTTTCCCCACCTCAAATTATTCTGAGGACTCATTTCCAAATACTTTACCACAACAAATTCATTCACCACAGAAAGAGTTTATATTTTAAAGTGAAAGTGTATCCAACCCTGCCAGCATATTTCAGTTTTCTAAGAAAATTTTCAAAATACAGCAAAATGAGTACAATGTATCCAATTTAAAGTAGTTGCTTTCCAAAGAGGACATGACTATTTTTCAGTTTTGGAATGCTTGTTGAGCCCATTCACAGTATTTTCGGTAAAAGGGAAAGGCTAAGCACAGCCACACTTAGAAATTTTACTTTCTCTGAAACTTTCCATATCTATGACCAAAATGTCCACCCTTTCACACACGAAAACGTGTGTTTTAAAGAAAAAAATGGTGTCATTAAAAAGTATGCAGCTGTCTATCTAGGCAAAAAGATTGCAGGCATAACTGGTTTCGCTATGGACAGTCAGATGCCATCAGACTCACTTTTCTACTGGATTGACCATGCTCTGGTCAAGTGTAGACATATCTACATGAAGCACTCTGATACTTCAGGTTCAAGGACCAGCAACATGTTCTACACCAGGACCCACTG
The DNA here is from genome assembly GCF_000622305.1 of Nannospalax galili. Classification (NCBI taxonomy): domain Eukaryota; kingdom Metazoa; phylum Chordata; class Mammalia; order Rodentia; family Spalacidae; genus Nannospalax; species Nannospalax galili. The sequence continues at coordinate 5,074,510 of NW_008347536.1, read as the reverse complement.
TTATATTTTAAAACCATGAAAGGAGCAGAAACCTCTCTGTATAATTTCATTAAAGGGCTCTTTCCCAAATTCTACAAAAGTGGCTAAGTCACATGTTTAACAGAGAGGGCACTCAGAACAACTTTGCTAAGCTGGGCATACTATAAACTGTAACTCCAATGCTGTGAGGGACAAAGATGGAGACAAGAGGACCCCTGGACTTGATGATCTCCAGCCTAGTTCCAGGTTCAGTAAGAGAACGTGTCTCAAGAGAATGATGTAGAGAGTGATAAAGCAGGAAACCTGATGTGTCTTGTGGCCTCCATGATTATTCACACATGTGTACATATG
>NW_008347536.1:5050002-5074168 GCF_000622305.1 Nannospalax galili | reverse complement strand
CACACACACACACACACACACACACACACACACATACACACACACACTTTTATAATAATGGTCCTATAAGTGAGTTTAAATGGCAAGCATATTTGAGTGTGGTAACATATGTCTGTAACCTCAGCACTCAGGAGACTGAAGAAGAATTATATGGATTTTGAGACCAGCCTGGGCTGAATAGTGAGTTCAAGTCGAGCCAACATTACATATAAAGATCCTATCTCAAAACATAAACCTAACAAAAGAATAAACAGGGAAGCCCTTGATCTATTACTGACCACTTTTACCCCAAGAACCTATCATACTGTCCAGAACATAGCAGGCAACTATTTTCTTCTTTTCTTTCTTTTTGTGATTGTTACACGGACACACACACACACACACACACACACACACACACACACACACAATGAAAGAGTAAAGGAATTAAGGAGATTATTAGCTTTTTAATAATAGACTTCATTCATCAATGCTCCTAAAGCAAAGTATTCCTTTTAGATTAACATTTATGCTAGACTTGAGAAGGTGCTCTTTGTAAGAGTATTTGTGAAAAACAAAACGAAGAAGACTTAAATTATTGGACAGAAATAATAATGACTTCAATTGTTCTCCTGCTTAAAGAAAACCAAAGTGGCAAAATCAATATAAAAAGACACTAAAAGTGAGGCAAAAGATCACCACAGGGTACTCAGTGGAAAGGAAACAGGAAATCCCTACCCACCCCACCAATCTGCCGTCTTTATTCTGAATCAAGAGATAATGCATCAAAAACTTCTGGGTTAGATAAAGCCCAGGAGAACTCCAGACCTGTCTGGTGTCACCATGATGCATGACTCTACACTGGCACTTGATCTGATGTGGCACAGCCATTACTCCCAAATGGCAATGTCGAGGACTGAAAAATGTGGCCCCCTTAATATAACCATAGATACTTTTCTAGTGATTCAGGCAGATGTTATCGCTTAAAGACTCACTGGCATATTCAGGGAAGACAGGCCCCGTTCTCACCCATGTTCCTCTCAAGGATAAAAATCAGTCTGCATAGAATAAGTCAGTGTGCATCTGTCACATTCTGTCATGGTATATACAGTATACAGCAAGACAGAAAATTTCCTGGATGGGAAACCACTAAGTTATAAACCATCATAGGAGCCTAAATCTGTTATGAACAGGTGGTTATATGAGTTATTTCCTCTCATCACAAAGGCCATAGGATTTCCATTTTTATAATCTAAGCATGTCATTTTCTTAGTAGATAAGTAAATAGCATGTGTTTCATAGTCAATGTTTCTTTTCTCCAAAGATACTTAAGATCACAACAAACCTTCATCAAGGTTACCAAAAGACTACATTGAAACCACTATTTTACTTTAGTACATGTAAAATCATTTTTATCTTCAGTATTCTGTATCACTCCAATATGTTTTTTTTTTCTTTTTAAACAGGGCATTGGGTTTTCAAAATCTAAAGACAGTCCACTTAAACAGATAAATGCATCCAATGAGACTTCTGTACGATGAGGCAGACTCACTAATTAACAATAATCCAATTTTCTCATTTGTAATTGGACAGTTGTAATAACAAGGAGATGACATGAAATTCTGGCGAAATAAGAATTCGCAATGTGCAAGCACACATCCTACTTATCACTGGGCAGATGGCGAACAGGGTAATGCATAGATGAGATATATCTTACTGAACTCTCTATGACCTGGCACTGACTCCATAAAACAACCAATAGCCTTAAAGCTAGAGTTCAAAACTAATATCCTGACCTGATTTGTTTAATAAAAATAAACAGCATAGATTAATCACTAAATAAACTGAACTGCAGTAAAATATTATGCAGAGCTTTCTTCTAGATAAAATTTCTTTCAGGCACTCTAACCATATGGGAAATGAAGATATTAATTACAAAAAAGAGCTAAGTGCTTGCTGAAAGATGACTGGAAAGCAGCAGTATTTTAGTGGACACAAGTAATCACACAAGACTGTAACACATTAGATATGGTCTTTGATTTGAAAGCTGAAAGAACTAGAAATTTTATAATTGTTAACAAATCTATACCCTTCTACATCTATTTGGCCTTGATAATTGCCAGATCTAAGCACATTTACCTTTCAAAATGATAGAAAGGAGAACATTAAAATATCTTAGACTCTAAAATGATTTCCAAAATGCTTAAAACAACTCAGTAATAAATCTTATGAGACAAAAACAAACAGAAATTCAGTTGGAATGATGCATTTCTAACGACTAAGAGATTTAGTTCAGAGAACCCTGTTAATAATAAATATCAAAAATAAGGTTTTCTAAGGTTTTAAAAAATGTATTTGTTTTTATTTTATGCACATGAGTGTTTTGCCCACATGCATGTAGGTGCATACTGTGGCTATGGAGGTCAGAAAAAGTTGTCAGATACTGGGGTTATGGATGATTGTTAGCTGCCGTGTGGGTTCTGGGTATCCAAGCCAGGCCCTCTGCAAGAGCAACCAATGTTCTTAGCCATTGATCACTCATTATAGCCCCCACAAAATAAGTTTTAAAATGCTCCAAATTCTCAAAAGCATACTGGATTTGGGTGGGGGTGGGGGAGAGAATTAATCAGAATCACAAATAAAGCTAAATTACAAAACAGCTTTCAGGAAGTGTAGAATTCGTATATTCTGATGCACTTAGCAGTCCCATTACAAAATTCAGAACATTAATTGTGACATTTCTTATAGATTCTGAAAAGAACAATATTAAAAATGTAATACTGGAGAGATGGCTCAGCGGTTAAGAACACTGGCTGTTGTTGCAGAAAACCCATGTTCGAATCCCAGCACCCACATGGCAGCTAACAACTGTCCTTAACTCCAGTCTCAGAGGGTCTGACGGCCTCTTCTGTCCTCTGCAGGCATTGCATGACACAGGTGTACTTACCTACATGTAGGCAATACATGCATAGTCATAAAACAAAATAAAAATAAATAAAATATTTTTAAAAGGTAATAATCATTTCATATAGGAATATTTAGCAACTGAATTCAAGTGCTGAGCTTTACTGCTACAAGTAATTTGTTCTCATGATTTCAGACCTCTAAGCTTCCTAATCCCCCGCCCAATGTATTTAGTCACTCTCTATAGTATCTATATGCTGCTCTATGTATCTTTAATACTTGCCTTTTTTTTTTTGCTTAACCACCATCATGAGCACCTCAGTCTAAACTTTGTAGTCATGTAGAACAGTTTCTTAACTGGTATCTGACTTATACCCTGCTCTACTTCTCACTCAGCTAAAATATGCCCTAAAATGAATTGTGATCCATCTTATCCTGCCCAGTATCTGACAACAAAGTCTCGTTTTCTGTGGATCTTTGTTTCCACATGCTGTACTACCTTTAAAGTTGATTCATCTCCCCTAGTGATGCTTTGTGCAACCTTGCCTGTGGTCCATGCTTTATCCCCATTGTGCCTTCACTCACAAAGATCCTGAATATGTGTTCTCAGATCCAGCTTGTGACTACTGGGCATGATGTTTTTCTCACTCCAAACCATAACATAATTCCTACTCATTTTTCTGCATGGTAAATTAAGAACCATCCACTCTAAATCTATTCTAACTACACAGTATGATCTAAGAAGTAGACAATATTTTGCAACATAGCTCCCAAAGCAAACTCTAAGCCTTGTTTGTTATTAGACTGTCATCCCAAAGCCTCTCCTAGTGAGACATTCTGAAGTCTTTGCTAAATGTCACCTACTAAAGAAATCTTTCCTTGGACAGTAGTCCCCTTCAAGGAAAGACCATGTTATCCTGCCATCCAGACTCACTTGGCACCTGTGCCTCTCAACACTATCATAGTTGTATGTAAGATAAGAATTGTTGTCAATTCTGTGCCATTCTCCACAAAAAATAGCATAAGCCATCACCATCAGGGTAAAGACTTCCCTTCTGGCTTGCATCTGTGTCCTCTGAAGTCAGCATAAAGTAACTATTAATGTTTACAAAAATAAGCAGGAAAGAAGATAAAAGTATCTTTCACAGCAGTCACATGAACATGGGTATTTCAGTCTGTAATTCACCTCTCAGTGTAGAATTAATAAAGGTGCATTGTGATTTTAAGAATAAAATAACGTTATAGGGCTGGAGAGATGGCTCAGCAGTTAAGAACACTGGTTGTTCTTGCAGAAGACCCGGGTTTGAATCCCAGTACCCACATGGCAGCTAACAACTGTCCATAACGTCAGTCCCAGGGGATCTGACAGCCTCTTCTGATCTCCACGGGTATTGTACAACACGAGTGCACTTACCTACATGCAGGCAATGTATGCATACACATAAAAATAATAAAAATATTTAAAAAAGAATAAAATAATTTTATATTCTTAGGGTCATGTCTTCAATGCAGTATTTAGTGTGGCTACATTATATAAATATACTGACTCAGACTCATTTTTGAAGAAATTAATAATGGTCCCAACATTGAAATATTTGTTATTTATTTTTGTCAAGATATTAATTAATAAAATCTGTTTCCTGACAGCTTGATTTTTCTCTCAAGCTTCATACTTTTAGGTAGTATGAAAAATGGAGCTTACTCAAGTTAAAAGCCAGACAGTAGAAAAATACGGAGATAATTTCAGGTGCTATTAAAACCATACCTTAATGTGACATAATAAAATATGTGGAAATTTCACAGGAGCTTAAAGGTATGTGTCAGAAAGATAAAAGGACTGAGAGGCCTCCTCTATCTCCTAACAATCAAGCTACAAAGTTTAAATTTTTAAAAATTATTATTTTAAATCAAGCTTTATAAAAGTTATGGTAAAAGTACAATATATCTACTCTCTTAAAATTCATGTGTATAGTATTGTTGACTATAGGCAAAGTTGTATAAGAGATCACTAGAATTTATTTGCCTGGAATCATTAAATTCTGTACCAATTCATAGATTTGTGCTGTTCCAACTTTGGTGGCAGAAGCTTCACATTGCAGTAGATAGTGTTTAATGCAGGGACGTGCTACTGTTCAAACTGCTGTGATTAAGTCATTGTGAGTGTTCAGCCATGGATGGTTTATCTACACCACACCTGAAGTCTCAGGGAACACAGCAGAAGAGGAGGTAGAACGAATGAAAGAGCAGAGGTGGGAAGCAGTGCTGCGAAATGCTGCCCTCTAGACCCAACATGGCTGCTGCACACATAAACTCACCGCAGCTGTGGTTCATGACCAAGATCCTAAGAAGGTCAAGCCACTTAAAAAGAAGCCCCATGTCTAGCTGAGGAGCTGTTGGCAGATGATGGTTGCTGGAGAAGAGAGAGTCTTTTTTCTTTGAGAGTGTGGCTAGTCATAGGTTCCCCATGCACCAGTAGACAGCCTTTTGGCCATGCTCTAATTGGACTAGTGAGTTAAAATAACTATATGTAAAGACTATAAAAGGATGAAAAGTTTTTGAGAGGGAGACGTGATGGAGGTGTCTGGGTAGAGTTGGAGGGGAGAATAAGGGGTGGGTTTGAGCAAGATACACTATAGACATGTATGATGTTTTCCTTTATTTCTTATTTATTAAATTTTATGAGTATGAGTATATTGCCTGCATGTATGTAAGTTCACCTGTGTTGTGCAATGTCTGCAGAGGTCAGAAGAAGGCATCAGATTCCCTTGGAACTGGAGGTACAATCGGTTGTTAGCTGCCATCTGAGTGCTGAGAATTGGACCTGGGTCTGCTGCAAGAGTAGTCAATGCTCTTAATTACTAAGCCAGCTCTTCAGTCCTTCCTGTGTGAAACTTTCAGAAAATGAATCAAGATTAAGATATTTTTAAAAGAATATTTTATTCATTATTTTTATGTGTATGTGTATACTGCCTGCATGTAGGTAAGCGCACCCGTGACATGCAATGCCCACAGAGGACAGAAGAGGCCGCCGGATCCCATGGAACTGGAGTTGCAGACTATTGTTAGCTGCCATCTGGGTGTTGGGATTTGATCGTGGGTCTTCTGCAAGAACAGCCACTGTTCTTAACCACTGAGCCATCTCCCCACCCCCAAAATTAAGATTTTTTAAGTTAAAATTTTCTGTACCATTGAATACTCATTCCTCAAATTATTCCCTATATTCCCTATATTCCTTACACATGATAGGCATATAGTATTTATCCTCCTCTAACTGGTATATATGTGTGTGTGTGTGTGTGTGTGTGTGTGTGTGTGTGTGTGTATGTGGAGAAATATGTTGGCTAGTATAGAAATATAGGACAGATAGAGATAGGAAATAGGTAGATAAAACCATGAGATTATGAATTTATTTTCCAAATTCTGATTTCAGTTACTTGGAATAAGTACTAAAAAGTAAAATTGTTAGAAAACAATTTCATATGGAAAGCACAGTTCTTAATTTATTTTAGACCTTGCCCATTGTTTTCCATAACAAGCAAACCCTTTCATATTCCTACATACAAGGTACAGGGGCCCATTTTTCACATTCTCAACTCCACTTACTTTCTATTTTTATGATAATGGGCATTGTGACAGGTGGGAGGTGACAACTTGCTGTCATTTTAGTGTGCATTTTCAAAATGATTAGTGATTAGTCTCTTTTCACATACCTACTGAAAATTTGTATGTCCTCTTTGGCAAGAGGTCTGCTCAGGTTCTCTATCCATTTTTAAATTAGGTTATGTATTACTTGCTACTGAATTGTGGAAGTCTGTATTTTTTCACAGTAAGCTCATAGTAGGTATATAGTTTGCAAATAGTTTACCCCATATGGCAAGCTGCTTTCATTGTAGTTTGAGGCTATAATGTCCCCCCAAAGTTAATGTGTTAAGGATTTGATTCCCAGAGTGATAATACTGCAGGTGGAACCTTAAGGGGCAGAGTCTAGCAGGAATCCTAGGGGCATGGTTCCAGGGAGGACTGAAGGACTCCAATCCTTCTGTGGCTGCTTCTATTTGCTCTCTGGCAATGAAGCAGGCAGTTCTGCCCCCGCTTTCTTACCATGGGCTCAAGGACACGCGATCAAATGAACGTGGACTAGACCCTCCCAATCTGTGATCCAAAATAGCCCATTGTCCTTTATTGGTTGATTATATTAGCATTTTTTATAACAAGAAGTTGACTAGCATACCAATGAAGCCCTCTTGAAGAAGAAATCTTTGATTTTTAAGCTGTCACATGTAGAATTAGAGCAAACCATAAGCTAGAAACAGTCTCTCATTAAAACAATTTTACAAGCTCTTAGTTTCCTGATATATTATTTGTAATGGATGTTTTCTAAATTTACCAAAGGTTTAAAAAAAAAAACCTTCTGGGTTAAAAATAAGCCAGACACTGACTTGTCAGAGGTAATTTATCTGTGGATTGGCCTAAAGGCAGAGGTATGGATTATTTGAAATGACAGGCCCTCCTCCAAATAAATGATTTTCTTTCCTTAGAGACATGACAATTTAATAAACTTTTACTTAATTGGCTTGTTTTGGCCAGTGCATTTCAAATTTGTATTTAATTAATCACGTCCTCCTCGGCGGTTACATTTGATTGTGTTTTGTGTATATTCATTTCATTCAGCATGTATTTATTGAATGCCTATTTAAAACTGGAAACTGTGTAAAAAAGTTATAGACAGGAGAATATTCTGGCAAGGCAGAAAGGTCTGAAATATACAATTGCACATGCGATAAAATGAAGCATACAGGATAAGTTCTGGGATCTCCCCTGCTATTTAACTCACCCCAGTATTGGGAGTTTTATAATTATACAGGGGGAATTTTGCCTTTCATACTATACTCTAAGCTACTGAAGAACAAAGGCTTGGTGGCACACACCTTTAATCCCAACATTCAGGAGGCAGAGCCAGGCAGATCTCTGTAAATTCAAGGCCAGCCTGTTCTACATAGTGAGTTCCAGGCCAGATGGGGCTACAGAGAGACCTGTCTCAAAAAGACAAAAAAAAAAAAAAAAAAAAAAAAAAAAAAAAAATACTGTCAGGTCCTTGATTTCTCTTAATCCTCACAGAAGACCCATACATTGCACCAGGCAGGGGAATTTTGAGATTTACTGTCATGAAATAATGTATGTAAGGTCACTATTAGAGAGTGACATTGTTGGAGCCAGAATTTAGAGCTCACTGATCAGTCTGAAGTCTTTCCACAATTTCATCCTGCTTCCCTCTGCAGCACACTTCCCAGCGATAAAACTTGGATACCCTGTCACTCACTTTGCCATGAGAGACTGGTAAAAAGATGGAAGTGCATTTAGTAAGCCTTTAAATGAAGTTTTTAAGTTCAGCGTCAGCATAAAATTTGCATTTGCCTTCTCTGTTCCTCTTTGCAGATCCTAAGGAAAGGATTAATCAGGACTTTAAGAGGTCTGATGGAAACGTTCTCACCAAACTTGAAAGGCCTAAATGAATATAAAGTCTTTGCTTTAAATATATTTTCCCAAACAAGTCTGGGAGCATCTGCAGTTTCTGGCAACCTCAAGAAAGAGGTTTGAGTTTCTCTAAACCCCATTTCCCATTTCTCTAGCTTAGAAGAGCTTCAGTCACAGCAGCTGCACAGCCATTTGTTGGCCACCTACTATTAAGGTGCTAGACACTTAGGAAACTTGAGCTGATTCTTGCAACAGTCTTTAAAAATGAATGCTATTATTCCCATTTCTAGATGAAATATGATTTCAGAGATGGTAGACAGGCATTGTTCAAGGTCAGGCAGATACTAAACTGCAAAACCTGGTAGGCTGATTTAAAATCCAAATTTCTCCACAGCAACAGATCTCGATCTCTTTCTCTCTCTCTCTCTCTCTCGTCAATTTCTCTGTGTCTGTGTGTGTCTTTTCTTCTTTCTCATAAAAGTCAAACTGCAGAGGTTTGGAGAATAAAATCAAACTTTAATTATGTAAAGCCAATGTTGATGAGAAGGCCAAGCAGAAATTAGTTACCAGTTACAGTGGGGTGGAGTATTTTGTCACCTGACAGTGAGTTTTCATTTAGGTCTCCTGGGCTAAATGAAATATACTATTATGCACCCAAGTGTGCCAAAATGCCCACTGTGAGAACTTTGAAATTTTCTTTATGGTAGCTCTTACTCAAACCAATGAAACACTTGTGAATTGCAAATTACCTGTGGCCTGGGTTTTCAGAATTGGTGTTGATCCCAAGATATTCCATTTGAAATTCAGAAACTCACATTGAAATTACATCTGGGCAGATTCACTCAGCACAAATTTGCTAGCATGCAATCAACAATGAAATATTTTCTGCAGAAGGTCATTTATTTTGTACTTGGAACACTTTAGTTTGACATAATTTGTGTAGCAAAAATTATGCCTTGCTAGATCTATAATTTTCTTACTAATATGCTAGCAAAACCCAAGATCAATTATATGATATTTTTCCTCTCTTACCTAAACAATTGCTCAGTGAAGACAAAATATTTCTGCCCTCCTTGAAGCTGATAACATGTGGAAAGTCTGATGGTGGTGGTGGGAACTTATTGCTTGATTGCATCTAATCCACTAGGTAACCTTTTTTCTTTTCCTCTGTTAGATAGAAACCATGTCAGAAACAGCAGCACCTTCCACCTGGAGCAAATGACCAGCCAACATACAAAGACCATGATATAAATACTCATATCCTCTTATGATATAGGCATTGTGCCATGACAGGTAAGACTCCTTGCAGCTCAGAAAGACCCCAGACCCCTGAAGACAAGCATCAATTGCATCCAAATTGGAAAGAAAATTACATTAAGAACAAAGACACACACCTACCCAGGATGGAGCATTCCACGGCAGTGAGGCCAGCTTTAGAGCTGTAATGAAGGTTCTCGAGACCCAGTAGACCCCAGGTAAGTAGAGATTCAGGTGTTTTCATATCTGAATGCTATTTACTTCTACCTCGGTTCCTGCCCACCTCTCAGATATCCCTACGCCTTTCTCCAGTCAGATTTTTTTCCTCCTTTGGGAAGATCACATGCAAGTCCTTGTTACTTGATACAAAATTCTACAAAAGTAAACTAAAAGGACTGATGTTCCTCTGCTACACTGATCCAAGTGGAGGTCATTTCAAACCATGCACTATTTCTAAATGATGTTAAGCATCTGTATGCTAAATCATTTCCCCAAATAGTGAGAACACATTTACCTTTGCTGTAAGTTAGTCTCTAAGTAATATAAATTCTCTTATGATTTAGGATTATTCCAATCAGTTTGATCTGCAATGGACCTGGTTTTCAATAGACTCTCTCTGTGTGTGTGTGTGTGTGTGTGAGAGAGAGAGAGAGAGACAGAGAGAGACAGAGACAGAGAGAGACAGAGAGAGAGAGAGAGACCTTGCTAATCTCTATTGGAAAAGTATGATGGTTCCTTTTTAGAAATAAACTAAAGCAATCAGTTCTGGATCTTAACATTGGCAACTGACTTGTATGTTTAAGTTACAGAAAAGTAAAAGGAGCTAATTTTGCTTTAAAAATACTAAAACACAGCTCTAAAGCTTAGTAACTAATATAGCTGGCACAGCAAACTATTGCTACTGGTACAGTAGTGGCACTTTTATCTAGGAGGTAATCAACAGTCCAATCTAATTGAACTTAAAGCCACCTTGATGGGAGGGGACTCATGGGTGGCACTGTAAATATAGCCAAATACACATGGCTGGAGAGGTCACAGATCCTAGAGAAAATCCCAACTCTGTCGTATCTCTAGATAAATGAAATTTCTTACTGTATGCTAAATATGGAGCCTTTTATTTTCATACAAGTATACAGTACACTATTTCATCAAAGAGATGAAAGAGATGCATCTTAGCTCTGGAAATTGTTATTGAATATGTCAATGCTATTGTAATGAAATGCTTCTTCTAATTATATGGTTATTAAATAAATAATTTTAAAAAATCAATAATGTGGCTGGGCGTAGTGGTGCACGCCTTTAATCCCAGCACTCAGGAGGCAGAGGCAGGTGGATCTCTGTGAGTTCATGCCCAGCCTGGTCTACATAGTGAGTTCCAGGACAGCTGGGGCTGCAGGGAGGCCATCTCAAAAAGACCAAAAAAGAAAGAAAAAAAAATCAACAATGCTTAGTTGTACATTTCAATTCTCTCAGTTCTGTGAGTTCAAAGTGTGTAGATCTTTGATTCTTAAAATAATCAATAACCTGTGAATTACTTTATTTAGGATATGTGAGTCCACACAAAATATTTAAGGTGTGTATTGCTGCATGGTATTATTGCCACAAATGCAATGTCAATTTTGACCTAGAATAGCTGGGTTTTGAGAACTGGAGCTGAGTTGCACGTGTGAGCATGTGCCTATGGGGGTGACACAAGAAGAAAAATGAGTATCTGTTGCCAAACTACAGTGGCTGCCTACAAACATGACATGTCCACATGTTTTCCAGGCTAAAATGTCCACAATACCAAATATCAAACAGGATTTCTCAGAAAACAGACTTCAGGTTCTTCAGCAAATCAATACATAAAATGTGAGATGGGGACATGAGGGGCCAACATCTCATCGCATTTTACTAATGCTTCACATAGTAAGCTGTCATTGCTATGTACCAGAAGGCACAATATGATGTGTTTACCAGACAAGGGGTATGTACCATAGGTGTCAAAGAACTCCATTAGCTTTCAATGAAATATTATGTGTTCATATTAGTTCTTCAAGGCAGAAAACAATTGGAATAACTGAAATCTATTTGTTCATAAGGCTAATAACTAAATAGAGGAAGCAATTTGGGTAGATAAATATGAATTGTGCATCTGCTATAATTCATTCACTTCATGGCACTGTATCAGATAGCCATTTTCCCCACCGAGGTGTCAATTTCAGATTACAGAGGGAGACTGTGGGTAAACAACCACAGAGATGAACATTTAATTATAACTTTAAAGCTCCATTAAAGCAGGAGTGTAGTGGTAATCAAAATATGTCAGGGAGGCTCTCGGGAGGCTTCCCTGAGAAAACAATATTTCAAGACAAATTAGTGTATATAGAAGTAAAATCTGTTCCTTTCAAAAATCTGAATTTGTTCTGTTTCCCAGATAGGCCTTCAAATTGCAATCATGTGCTATCAGCCCTTACTTAAATTCTTATATTTAAAATCTTTTACTCTTGAGGTTGTTAGAGGATTTGTTCCTCAGGGGTCCCATGGGGTTGGGAGGAGCCCCTGGCTCCTTTCTTTTACCAGTTCCATCTATGTGAAGATAAGTCAAGTAATATTTTGCATATTGTTAAAACTGTAACTTTAATTGTAAAAAAAAATTTAAAAATTAAAAAAAAATCTTTTACTATAAGAAGAGGAAATTACAAAGCACAAAGTTAAGAAAAATCAAGCAAGAAATAGAATTATTTAGAATTAAAGAAGGAAGAAAGAAAAAAAGGATGTAAAAGGGAGATGGGGAAAGTTTTATATAGCTTCAAAGCTCACCTGCTCCTAGCTATACAACTGAATGAAATGAAGTCCATATACAAAATGTCCACTGTTTATTGCAGTACTATTCGAAATAGCCAAGACTTGAAATCAACCTAGGTGCCTATCTACAATGAATGGATAAAGAGAATGTGGTGTACACACACAGAGAGACTCATAGACTCACAGATACACAGCACACACATACATACACACACACACACACACACACACACACACACACACACACACACACACCCTGGAACCTATTGAAATACTGTTCAGTCACCAAGAAGAATAATATAATTTTGAGGAGAATGGACAGAACTGAAGGACATCATGTAAAGCAAAATAAGCCAGGCACAGACAGATGAAAATCACCTGTCTTCTCTCATATGCAGGAACTGAAAAACAGATGACCAAAAATTGGAAGAGAGACTATTTGAGAAGGGGAAGAGGGCAAAGTGTGTGTGTGTGTGTGTGTGTGTGTGTGTGTGTGTGTGTGTGTAGAAGGAGTTGTGAATAGGGAAGAAGTAGGGCGAATGGTTAGAAAGAATGTATGAAAAGATTGAAGTGAATCCCAACAACACATAATATGTTAACAATTATAATAAAAAAGAATACAAGTTTGGACAATTACAGGCACTAGTGGGAACATGGCTTCTAAAGTGATCTTAAACACAAAACAAAATTCTCTGATTTTGACAGAATACACCAAGTCATAATTACTGCAATATTTATTGACCAAGTATGTGACAATACTGACAAATCTCTGAGAAATTTAACGCCAGACATCTAAGCTGAGATGATCTCTTAAATCAACACAGGTATAAAGACGCATTAGCTTTTCTAACATTTTCATACACTCACTGTGAAATGTGAATATATTCTAACTAACTGTAATGCCAACAATAGAATTATTACACACGGAGTCCTTAAGAGCTCCAGAAACTGTGGGAAACGAATTTGAAACCCAGTTGCACCGTTACTTAGCTGTGGAACCTCAGACAAGTCACCTGATCTTTTTTAGCCTCACTCACCTTATTTGTGACATGGAGATAATGATGCTCCCCTCTTAGGATTGTATGAGTATAAATTTGGTAATGTGTGTGATGGACTTAGCTCTGTGCCCACCTGTATGGTGCCAAGGCTCAGATTTAAAAGTGAAGATTCTGTAGATGATGAAGATGACTATGAAGAAGCCTACTTCACTACAGGCTGGATGAAGTTATTTCACAACCCAAGTCCTGAGAAGATTATTAGCTATAATGAAGAAATTTTATATAAAAGTTTACTCCTACAACTGTATGGCATTTATGTTTATGCATTCATTAAAATAACTCCTTTCTATATTTTTATGGCTGCAAAATTCTGAACAGGTTTAACAATACCATTTTTTCTTAGTTTGAGAGGCCCATTAACTATTAGGTGATTCCTCATTATATAATATGATTACTAATGTAATACCTAAAATAAATAATAAAACCATACAAGACATCTTTCTGGTTAAATCTAATCACTACTGGAGAACTGTTAAACATCTTGACAGAGAACTTTTCTTATTTTGTTCCTCCCTGTTCCCCAATCTACTCCTACTATTCAATGACTTTTGTACTTGACTGGATTCTGTTCCTGTCAGTCACTCAACCCCATGTTTGTCCATCAGAGCACAAGATTGCTTACACAATTCAGTGACTCTTAATGCTTGCTACCTTCCTTTAACTCAGGGTTAGAATTTACACAAGCAATTCCTCTTACCAAAATCACCAAGGCCCATTCTAGACACACAGATCGGCTTCTTTTCCTAACTTCCTGTTCCTGTCCCATTTTCCTGGCTCTCTCAGTTCTCCTTCCTCCTCAGGGCTATCATTTCTAGTGCTAAGCCACAAGTCAACAACCACATGACATGACCAGCACAGCCCATCAAAAGCCAAGACCCGGAAAGCAGCCAGTCTTCCAACCCTGAGGCAAGCCTGTGGCTGTGCAGCTCCTCTGAGTTGAAGAGATACAAGGCAAGGCTGACAGTAAGAGCAGAGCGGAGAAGGCAAGCTTTGCAGATTCTAACAGGAGGTGAGTATCCATACACGGAATATCCTTGCCTTTTCCTTCTCACACTTCTTAATTCCAAAACTCAAAAACCAAGGGAAAATAGGCATCTATCTCTCCCTCTTTTTCTACACACACACACACACACACACACACACTTTTCTATACAGTTGTCCCTTGGGACCCATGGATATTGCTATAAAAATCTGTGGAGCCTCAGTTTCCTTGTGTAAAATGTGGAGTTTTACATATAACCTATGTACATCCTTCCACAGAGTTAAAATCATTTCTAGATTATTTAAATGCATAATATAATGAAAGTGCTACATAAATAGTTGGGAGACTATATCATTTATGGGATACAGACAAGGAAAAAACTATTGTGCCTATTTAGTAAAAATGCAAATATTTTAAAATTATTACAATTGTAATAATAATTATATAATTATTATTCAACCAATCTCGGGTTGGTTGAATCTGTGAATATGGATTCCCAGATACTAAGAACCAGTTGTGTACATGACAATATTAGGTTTTGTGGTCCATTGTGAGAATAATTTTCTTTCATTAATTTTACTTTATTCTATGTAAATGTAGATAAGTTCACTTAACTCTAAGTTTTAGTGTTTTATTTATGTTTTAAAATTGGATCATTAGAACACGAAGAGAAGAAAAAGAAACATTACCACAGATAATAATTACTAACAGATAATAATTTTGTAATACTCTGGTACTTTCGTCTAGACTCTTGAGTACTACTGTATCTATATCTATGTATATCTATATCTATATCTATATCTATATCTATGTCTATGTCTATGTCTAAGTCTATGTCTATGTCTATATCTATATCTATCTATCTATCTATCTATCTATCTATCTATCTATCTATCTATCTATCTATATCATCTATGTATATGTGTATGAGTGTTTTCCACCAGTGTTCTCCAAAAGGCACTATCATACTGTGTTGACTATTTTTAATCTACTTTTATGTTTAATATATTTCAAATATATTCATGCCAATAAACATCAATCACAACAGAATTAACGGACTGACAGAAAACTTAGTATAAGTGTTTAGATAATTTTGTACCTCTACTCAGGCCTCCCATCCCTGACAGTGGTCTTAAACCCATATTCTTTGTACCTTCTTAGCCTTGCTAGTGGTGTCTGTATCTTAACATTGAGTTCCCTAGTTTAGTGACTGACTCAAAGAGATTTGCTTCACAGAATCCACAACACTCAAATGACCTCAAAAACAGAGGAGATTTTTCACTCCGATATTCAATTATAAATGAAGACATACAGGTTATAAATTATTGTCATAGTAGAGTAAACATGGGTTTTACTGAAAGTTGTCAAGTTAGCATTTTGTACAAAGGAGATAACTATGGTTCCTCATGTTTGGAAAATATATCAACAGAAAGGGAAGTGAATTTTATCAGGACACTTGAAAATTAAGAAAGGAATTAGAACTATAGGTTTACTGAAGTATCACGGTGCCCCACAAGTATGTTGGCATCTACATATAAATAAGACAGAAATCCATTCTTTGATTCATAGATAATTACCTGAAACAGAGCTTGATTCAAATATCAAATATACACAAGTTAGAGTCGTTTTACCCACATGAATCTTATATCTCCGTCTTGGTACACCTGTCCACAGAGATTTGCCCTTCGAAACACTTTTCTTTTTCACCTAGTGAGAGTCCCATATAAGCCATCATTTTAAAATTACTCCTATTAAAAAAAGCAAACTATCGTCTTCTTTAAAGATCACTACATTTAATTGGTTTAAAAACTTGACTAAATATTTTGCAACTAATTTTTTCCAAAATTTTCCAAAAAAGAAAAATTCTAAAAAACGGAATATTCCAGATAGGTTATTTTTTCCTAGGTACTTCAGAATTTTGAATTCTTCACCATGTAGGAACCCTTGTTTCCTCATAGGTAAAGAGCTATTAAAGGGGCCGGGCGTGGTGGCCCACGCCTTTAATCCCAGCACTGGGAGGCAGAGGCAGGCAGATCTCTGTGAGTTCAAGGCCAGCCTGGTCTGCATAGTGAGTTCCAGGACAGCTGGGGCTACAGGGAGACCCTGTCTCAAAAAGACCAAAGAAAAAAAATCTAGTAATGCATATATTGAAATGTATATATGAGGATTAACTAAGACATTGTAATCTATAACAAATAGTAAATATTTTACTAGTTAGAAATTAATGAATATTTCCTTACTAATCATTCATTACATACATCTGCAATTGTAAAAGATAATGATGTGTGGATGTCTAACAGAGACTATAATGGTTCATTCCCTTCATGATAATATCCAAGAATTTCTATGATTGCCCGAGTACATGCATATAGATTTTATAGAGAGGCTTAACATTTCTTCACTCTCCTGTCTTACAATACAGCTGTTATTTAATTTCCCAGACTTCTCCTTTTATTTCAATCAACCTGACTATATGTGATGAGTTGATCAATTAATATGACAGTTAAAATTGTGTTAAAACAAGAGTAGTGGGATGAAAGAAACCCACATTATGAAACATTAAAAGTGCTGGTGACTATTGTAACCATTCTTTACCAAGTCTTGGCATAAATTTTATTCATCATTTCCATTGAATACTTTAAGTTGATATTTAGAAAGGCCAATCACTTTCTACACTCTAACCTCTACAGACATTGTGATGGTTTGAATGAAAATGTCCCCCATAGGCTCCAAGTATTTGGACATTTTGTCCCCAGATGGTGGCCCTGTTTTGGGAGTTTTTAGAAGGTGTGACCATGCTGGAGGGAGCACTTCACTGGGGGTGGGCTTAGAGAGTTCTTAAGCCTTGCAGGATCTCTAGTTGCTCTCTTGCTTCCTGTGCCTGTGTGATGATATGAGAATTTAGCTTCTGCTTCTCCCCTCCAGCCACCTCTGCCACCACGCCTCCCTGCACAAGACAGACTGTAATTCCCCTGGAACCACAAGCTCAAATAAATTGCTCCTTCTATAAATTGCTTGGGTCAGTGTTTCTATCACAGCAACAGGAAAGTGACTAATACAGACATACAATGGGTTTTGAGTAAATATATCCGTTTGCTCCCTACCCTTTTTTGCAGTACTGGGACTCAAACATGCTATGTAAGACTCCTAACCCCAAGCTATTGTCTGCTCTGAGATTTAAGAAGTAAAATGAATGTTTTCTTAAAAAGGAAGTGCATATTTAACTATGGACCATTAAAAATCAAGCCACCTATCAGAAAATATTGATGTTTATCTCCAACACAGCAAATACTATGATCCACTTTACAGATAATTGTGCAACAAAGACATGACCTCAGTGCAGGTAAGCATCAAAAATAATCACCATGACAAACATTGATGAGGTGTCATAAAGTAATGTTTATTCATGACCACTGAATCTAATATAAGTAGTTCACACAGGCCTTATGTGTCTGCCCAATAGAAGACTATTTTTCTCCTGGAGCAAGGTCATCAATGGAACTCTGACCCAGCCCTTGTATCTTTTCATTTTTTTTATTTATATTTTATTTATTTATTTATTTATTTATTTGTATGTACATATCCACTTGTGCACACACAGAGTTAAGAGGGCTTTGCATTCCTTAGAGCCAGAGTTTCAAGTGTTTGTGGGGTGACCAACTTCTTACATGGGTTGAATCTGAACTCTGGTATTCATTATTGTGTAATAAATGCTCCTAACAGCCTCTTACTTATTCATTTTTTTTCGTCTTTTTGAGACAGGGTGTCCCTGTAGCCCCAGCTGTCCTGGAACTCACTATGCAGACCAGGATGGCCTTGAACTCACAAAGATCCTCCTGCCTCTGCCTCCCGAGTGCTGGGATTAAAGGCATGCACTACCACATTTCCTGAATATGTCACATGCCAACATCTCTCCCGCATCCATTTCATGCAATGATGCAGACCTTTCTAATTCAAGATTTGACTTGGTGTCCTTTGCTGTCTCTCTAGGAAGGTTACCCCTTAATAAGCAGTACTGAACTATGGACCCTGAATTTCATAGTATCCCTGGAAAGCAGCCCTCACTGAAATAATCTTCTCAAAGCAAAACCTTGCTTTGCTTCCTATGGCACAGTTGACACATGCACCTCCCATAGTTAATGGTAACAAGCTAATTCTATCACATGTGAGCGTTGCTTTTTTGCTCTCCTTCAGAGAATCAAGCATACTAAACCAATTATAGGGGATTTAAGTTCTTCTGTATCAGTAAATCTCTTGGCCATACATTCATATGAGTCTTGCTGGTTATTTAGAGATTAGTTTTGAGGGCGCATGGGGACTGTTGTGTTTCCTGAACTGTTTGAACCCAATTATACAAAGCCCCCCCAGTAAGCAGTCAGAAATATGGTCATCAGAAAAAAGTAAAGAAAATAATGAGCTATCTATCGCTGAGGAGAGTCTGGTTCGTTTGCTAAACTGCAGCAAGCAAACAAAGCAGTATCTAAGGATGCAGGCACATTTGCAGCATTTCTTTCTCAGCCAATAATTTAAAATTGCTTTCCACAAAAGGCCACTAATTACCTCAATCGCTCAGAGTTTCACTCTTGACATTGCCCCAGGAGAGAAAGAGTTTTCTACTGGACAGACACATAAAGACATTATGAACCTCACATTTCTTATTAAATTCAGGGGTGACTACACAAGAATCATTGACTTTGTGACATCTTAGCAGTGTTTGTCACGGTGGTTAATTATGGTATCACAACAGAGATTTAAGAGATTAAAATGATATTGTTTTAAAAGAAGTAAATATTTATAGTACACTGGGACCGAGGCTGCCTATCAGAAACTTTGTATGGATATCTACAACACAGCACATGGTATGATCCATTTTATAGATAGTTTTACAAACAGGAACATGGACCCAAAACTGGTAAATATTATCTCCAGAAAACAACACCGGAACAGGTCACCTCTGACTTTGTTATTTATTTATTTCATGCAGGGAAACCAAATCATCAACACCTGGCTTTACTAGATCTTTCAGAAGGGAGTCCCAAAACTGATAGATACAGAAGTGAAAGCAATAGCTTAGGGGCTGATGTTATCCTAAATGAGGTGCAGAGCATTATGGTTGCATGGGGGAGATAGGAACAGTGTGATCAACATGATTAAAGGAAAGCTAGCTGGAGGATGTATATTCCTTGTAAGGATGAGTGGAACAGATAAGAGTATCTTCAGATAGTTTTGAGCAAGCTAGGGTTAAGGGATATCCAGCCCCTGATAAGTTTTAAAGGAGTATCATAATGCTGTTTGCTTGTTGTGTGTGTGTGTGTGAGAGAGAGATTTGAATATTTATTTCCATGTGTGATTACAGAAGCCAGAGGTGGGCGCTGAGTGTTTTTGCTTTACCACTTTCTGCCTTAGTCCTATGAGACAGGCTCTCTTAATGGATCTGTCTGGTGACCAGCAAGCCCCAGGAGTTTGGGGGCCACATCCAACTTTTTACACAGATACTGAACTCAGAATTCAGGTTCTCATGCTTGTACAGCAAGCGCTCTTATCCACTGAGTCACTTCTCCACCACTCATGATACCATTCCTAAAGAGGTATTAGCTTTTATCTTAATATTAATGTCTGGTAATATCAAAGTGCCTGTAAGTCACTCCGAAAGTCACATAGGTCTGCATATGGCTGCTGCATATGAGAATCTGTTTCAGAATTTGTAAAACAAATATATCAAATATTTTCCAAATCTCTTTTCCAAAGATTATTTAATTATTCATGGATGGTACCCAGACATCTGTAGTTTTATAATTCCCCATTGAGTCCAGAAAGCAACAAGGATTGAGACCACCACTTAAAGGACAACTGTGTGTAAGAGAAACCCTGAACTACCTACTTGCTAGAGGAAAGAGGAGAATGGACAAAAAAACCCAAACAAAAACCACTTCTTATGATCTGTGATTTGTCTATGGGTATCAATAAGGGATCACCAATTAGGCACCGTCTGGAATCACGCATCCACAGAATTTCTGCCCCCCTTTGCAACAATGGTGAGTGATTGACTTACTAACCTACGCTTTTATCCATGATAACAAAGAATCACTTTGGAGTAACTATTTTCGTAAAGCAACATTTTCTAAAGTAATAAACATTTAAGCAGAGGAAATACCACTCAGATTCAAATGACAAGGATTTGTGTTTATTCGGTTATTCAATTGCCTTCTGTTCTATCAGATCCTAACATACATGTGTGTACCTGTCTTTGACACCCTCTGGCTGGTGGCCCAGTGCATTTGTGCTGGGATGTTTGGCTATCTATCTACTCTAGGGTCAGTACCCTCCAGAGCACTGAGTATCACCAAGATCTTCCTCCAGATCATAATTAGGGAGGAATGAGGATGCTGTCCACTTTATTCTCTAATTTACTAGCATCATAAAGTGCAGAGTGTGTTCCAGGGCCTCTGCTGGAAGGGGATACGGCTTAAAAGATTTTTAATCTCTTGTTAGGTATTCTTACTCTTTGCAGAATATGGATATTACGTTTTTAACAGAAATGGGATAGAGTCAGAAAAAGGATAGAGAAAATGTGCTAAATGGACTGAATTTGAGCCTCTATTACTTAAAATGGTGAATGATATAATGATCATTTGGTACAATGTGAAGCTTTTACATTGAGGTAAATAATATATACCATAGGTTTATTGTGAAGACCACATGGGGAAGTAGGTATAAAGTATAGCAAAAAACCAAAATCACAATTGTTAGTTTATAATTTCTTTTAAAGAAAATGCTATATATCATACTTTTTAAACTTAAATATAGGCAACAAGCTCAAGGAAAAGAAGGAATCGGGGGTCACCTACACCAAGCATTTATCTGGTATAAAACATTGAAGTGGAACTTTGCTGCATGACAGTGGTACATCTTAGTAACTCAGCCCTGGGAGGTTTCTTCTGGTTTCATCCTGTGACCTTGGAATTCAGGTTCATTAATGCAGAACTTGTCTCTTCAGATCCCTTCCTGCTAGGACAGCTGTATGCCAGACACTAGGGATGATAGCACGCTTCACCCTGTAGGATCTTTTAATCTAGCAAAGAATATAGATTTTTTTTCAAAGAATAAAGGCTGTAGTAGCAAAAGAAAGAGAGAGAAGGAGAGGGAGAAAGGGAGAGAGAAAGAAAAAATGACTGGGAGGAGACATGAGAGGAAGATTTATCTTGAGGGTAGCCTGTCTGAAGATCGGTAGGATTAATGGAGATTTCCAGGAAGTAAAGAGATGGCTGGGGCAAGGGTTAGGATGAATAAATTTTCATCACACAAGTTTCTTGCCCAGAGATAATATGCACATAATTTTAGGTTTAATTATTTTTTCTTATATTTTGCAATGGCTTATAACATACTAGATTATATAAAAATTATATTTACTATAAATTTTACAATATTCCCCACACAAGGAAAATGTCCTGCAATATGCACTATGAACTATTTTTATCAAAGTAAGGTCATCAGCATTTGCCTGTCATGTGCCTGTTGAACCTATTTGTTAAATATCTGCTGTATGTCAGTAACTGTGTCCAAAATGAAGGATGTTGTCATTAAAAGAGAAACACAACCTGTTTGTGAATCTTGAAATTCAGCTGAGATGTCAGTTGTTTAACAAGCAAAGAACACTTGGAAAAGTTGAGGCTGTTGGATGCTTGGTATAGGTTATAACACTATGAGAGTGTTACACTGTCTGTAAAGGTGGAGGTATTATCATCACTGTCCTCATTATCTACCTCAGTGAATTTATTTACAATGGCCTACAATATACAATGTAATTACAATATAATTTTCTGCAATGCCCACAGAGGTCCAGAAAAGGGAGTCGGATTCCCCTGCAACTGGAATTATAGATGATTGAACTGTTAGTCACCATATGGGTGCTGGGAATTGAACCCAGGTCCTCTGCAAGAACAGCCAGTGTTCTTAACCAAACCATCTCTCCAGCCCCATAAAGACAGATATTCATGAATGCAAACCATGTGTAGAATCATTCTATTCATATGGTTCTCTAGTTTACTTTCTGTTGCTGTGATCAGACACTGACTGACCAAGTAACTTGGGGAGGAAAGTGTTTATCTGGCTTACAGCTCACAGTTCATCAGAAAGGAAGCCAAGCCAGGAACTCAAGGCAGGACCAGGAGACAGAAACTGAAGCAGAGACCACAGAGGAACACTGCTTACTGACTTGATCCTGTGAAACTGTAATCAGCTTTCTTTCTTTTTTATTAAAAAAATATTTTATTGGCCAGGCATGGTGGCACAACTTTTAATCCCAGCACTTAGGAGGCAGAGGCAAGCGGATCTCTGTGAGTTCAAGGCCAGCCTAGTCTACATAGTGAGTTCCAGGACAGCTGGGGCTACAGGGAGAGCCTGTCTCAAAAAGACAAAAAAAAAATTATTGAATTTTTGAGAATTCCATATACTGTATTTTGATCATATTCAGACCTCCTCCCTATCTGCACCCCTGTTCACCAGGGGTTCTGGTTCCTCCAAAGGGCAGGGCCTGCCAAGAAGGATGGACAGCGGAGAAGCTGCTGGAAGCCATCTTGGGATGGAAGTGGCAAGCTTGCCAGAGGACGTGTGGCGGCAGGTGGGCGTGCTCAAGGACAGAATGGCCTGTCACTTATTGACCTGGGGCAAGACCACTGGCCCCTGAGGCAGCGGGAGTGGTCCGATAGTTGGGCTCTGAGCCCCGGCCCAGAGCTGCAGGGCTCAGAGCTGAGTGGCCTGGAGTTAGGCATTGGGTGATCTTTTCTTTGTAAGTCACTCCCCTTCCTCCACACGATAATAATAAGTGTACATAAAGATATGTTATATGGTTTGCCTGACAGCACAAGAGACCCAGAGAGAACCCTCGCGACAACCTTCAATATCATATCCTCTATTACACTCATTTAAGGCCAATCAAGTCTAATTCGTGTTCTGAAATGCCCCTCTGTGTGGGTCCACCCCAGGAGCCTGGTCAACCTACCCAATATCTATGATGTAAAACACTTGAAAATACCTCAAAACCTTGATCAAATATACACAAATACTCTGAATTCGTATTAGTGTTGTCTGGTAAACACTGTTTTCTTGTAATCATCCACCACCTCTGGCTCTATAATTTTTTCTGCCCTCTCTTCCTCAATGATCCCTGAGCCTTAAAAGGCAAGAATTTGATGTGGGTATCCATTCAGAATTAGGCCGTCTGCAGTCTACTATTCTCGCATGTTAACCAGATGTGGTTCTCTCTTTTAATCACCATCTGCTGCAAGAAGCAGCTTTTCTGGTAATAAATGAGAGATGGTCCAATCTATGGATATAATAACATGTTATTAGAAGTCAGTTTAGGGGCTGGAGAGATGGCTCTGCAGTTAAGAACACTGACTGTTCTTGCAGAAGACTGGGGTTCAAATCCCAGCACCCACATGGTAGCTAACAACTGTTTGTAACTCCAGTTCTAGGGGATTTGCTGCAAGAAGCAGCTTTTCTGGTAATAAATGAGAGATGGTCCAATCTATGGATATAATAACATGTTATTAGAAGTCAGTTTAGGGGCTGGAGAGATGGCTCTGCAGTTAAGAACACTGACTGTTCTTGCAGAAGACTGGGGTTCAAATCCCAGGACCCATGTGGTTGCTAACATCCATCCTTAACTCCAGTTCCAGGGTATCCAATGCTCTCTTCTGGCCTCTATAAGTACTAGGCACAC
>NW_008347536.1:4981699-5047566 GCF_000622305.1 Nannospalax galili | reverse complement strand
TATATATTTTAAAAGTCAGTTTAATACTATTTCCATATGTCCATTTAGCAGAATAGTAGTAGGTTCTCAAGCAGAACTTAAATCCAATCCAAAAAGTCGCTGCTTACTCACATAGCATTTGTGCCACTATTGTTTTGTTTTACAACTTGGGAACATCTAACCAGGGGTGGTGTATAATAAATAAAATATATATTTTAAAAGTCAGTTTAATACTATTTCCATATGTCCATTTAGCAGAATAGTAGTAGGTTCTCAAGCAGAACTTAAATCCAATCCAAAAAGTCGCTGCTTACTCACATAGCATTTGTGCCACTATTGTTTTGTTTTACAACTTGGGAACATCTAACCAGGGGTGGTGTCATCCCCAGTACGCTAGGCCCTCCCACATCACTTAACCAGCAAGAAAATGTCTCATGCCCACAGGCCAATCTGACAGAGGGAATGCCCCAATTGAGGTTCCCTCTTCCCCAATGCGTCAAGTTGACAGCTGAAGCTATCTAGCACACACAGAGTGTTTACTGACAACTACTTGCATTGTTCGGAGATATCAGTATAATTGCTATGCTTCATATCACCTAGTTGTCTCCTCTTAGGAAAAAAATAGGTGTCACCTGTGACATGATGTGCCCACACTCTCACACAGAGTATAGACACAATCCAAAGAGCCTGACCTTAAGTTCTGAAGAGTATAGGTCCAGTATATATTTCTCCATTGAGGTCAGAAGAATGAAGAAATAACGTGCAATGCCAATCTGAAACACTGACACAAAGTCATGTCTGAATCCTCTTTGACATCAGTGGAGGTAGAACAGGGAGGCTGAGCCTACGGCTGCTGAGTTAGACAACCAGAGTCCATAGGTGCCTCTACTACGTTAACTGTGTGACCTTGGACTTGTAAACATTCATACTAATCTTTGCTAAACCTTAGAATTGGGGTGATAACAGTATCTACTTTGAGGTTTTTTTAGGAGATTGTAGCAGTTCGTGTTGGTAAAGCTTTTAGAGTATTTGTGATATGTATTAAGTATTAATTTCACTGTTACTTGCTACTGCTACTGAAACCTACAGCTTTTCTAATGTGGAGAAAATGCAACTCACTAAGGCTAGCGACTGGTGCAGACATCAACCAAGTTGTCTTTTCTATCTATTAAAACTAACCTCAATTCTAAACCTTCATCTTCAGCAAAAAGATAATCTTTCTCTAAATTAATCATAAAAATTCATCAGTCCAAACTCTTTGTCAGCAATTACCCAGTGACTCTGACCTGAGGTTGCCTAGCTAAGGCAGAAGTACCTATGTTTAGAATCCTTTATTAAAAATTCTTGATTCATGGCTGAATTCTCATTTCAAAAGAAAATTTAAAATTTTTCCTTCATTTTGCATTCCTATTCATCATTTCTTCCACACTATGGAAAGCCACTGTTGGCAGAACTAGAATTATAGAGTGGGAAATGCATAGAATTACAATATTTTGCAAATTTAATAAAAGTTGAAGTGGGAAAAAAGAGACTCAAATCTCATTATATTGCTTTTCAATCCTCTGTAATGCAATCTTAATGCTATATGTAAAATAGTTGAGATCCCTAACTGAAGTTCACCTTTGCTGAAGGGTCCAATTACATTTTAAAGTGCCTAGAAAGAACTGCTACAATTTCAAACTCATGTAAGGAAAAGGGAAAAAATCAGCCAGATCATTTAGATTCCTATAGATTCTCTTTCCAAATGTGAGCCAGTCGGAAAAATGATTTTTGCTGACCGTGAAGAAATTGCTAAAGCAAATTGTATGTGAAACGTGGATTCAGAAAGCTTATTTGGATAATGTGAGAGTAACATTTTGGAATGAAGCAAAGGTTCTGTACATGAGAAAATGTAAGTTTCAGCAAACTGCTTTCAAGCCTTATTTTTAAATTACAAAGTGTAAATTTTTTTTTCATTCTACTGGCCCAGTTGCTCAGTTCTCAAAGACATGCAGCTTTCTACTCTCTTAGACTTTGGAATAGGCCAAATACAAACTTTTTATTTTATTTTTTTAAGTAATTTGACCTGACCATGATGACATAAAATTCCAGAAAGAAGGGTTGCATAAAGATTCCAGTCCCTAGACAGGCTCACTAGGCCTTAGTGGATGGACTTGCAGTGGGGAACGTCTGAGGAAGACTGACTTGACACAGTGGGCCTTAACTCGGATGACAGAGTATATGGGTGCCAGTGGGTGGAGGGGCGATGGGAGGGTGCTAGTGAGGACGGGGGTATAAAGATGATTAAGACTGTTTGAGATGCTCTATATGAAATATAAAAATATTCAATAAAAACAAATTTAAAAAAAGATTCCCCTCCCCAGAATGAGAGCCTGTGTTGACGGTTCAGATGGAGTCACAATCTAATTTTGTTTCCATGAGTTTTGTTTTTCTTTTTTTTTTAACCTGAGGTTTCATAATTCTTTCCTCAAAGTCTATAATAGATGGCTTCCCCATATATATAAGCAGTTATGTCACTTGAGAAACCCCACGGCATAGAGTAAGGGTCAGCAAACTACAACTTGTGGACTAAACCTCCTCATCGTGTGCTTGTGTAAATGGGGTAGGTTTTAAACCAGGCCAGGGTACTTCCTTATTTATTTTTTGTCATTGACTTCTTTTGTGATACAACAGCAGAACTGAGCAGTTGCAAAATAAATTTCCTGACCTCCATGATTAAAATAATTTACTATTTATCTGCATCTTTATGGAAGAAGTTTACTAACTTTTGGTATATAGAAAATGCAATAGGTTAAATTAGTGAGGAAAAATATGTTATTTTCCAAGGTATTGTCTCATCTGTCAGGCATTCATCAAAATCTATATTCTCTTTTTAAACTCTGGCAAATGAGCTGAGAGTATAAATCTATAAATGCAAAGCAAGGGAAGTCTGGGGAAGTGTCCGTGGTCATCACACACAGAATAGACATGAGTGATTCCTCCCCTTGCCAGCATCATATACTGAAATAGTCACAGTGCCCAAATATGAAAAGGCTACTTTGTGAAAATAGTTTAAAAATCAAGAGGTTTTCAGAGATCCTAGCCTTGACAGTGCACAACTGTACATCCAAATTTATTCATAAGTGAGAAAAATAGCCTCCATGTGCACTGCAGCCTGCAGCCTACATCATTACTATCTGCTTTTATTAATCATTAGACACAGGAACATCTGAGTTGAAATCCTTATTGTAAAATTGGATGATTAGAATGAAGACACAGTGCTAGATCTTTATAAAATAGGAGTCAGAACAACATTCAAAGACTTAAAATAACACAGATGAAATCATTTTAGAAAGTATGCATCATATCATAAATGCTTGACAGACGTCTTATGCTGTAACTATCACTGTTACATAAGTTTGAAATATTCTAAACACCACACAGTTTATTCAATGTCTTGTTTTAATAGTCTTCAAAAAGTTAGTAATAATAATAGTTAACACTCAAGTTAAATAATTTGCCAAAGGCTACTGAATTAGAGTTATATTCTAGGTTTTTACCCTACACTCTGTATTTTAACTTCCATATCTGTGCTCTTCTTCCAACAATAAATAAAAAATGTTCTTGGTATGTTAGTTATACTTGGGGGTATGGTGGGTGAGGTTTAGGGAATTCTGGAAGAATTAACTCCATTTTTTGTGATAAAATTTCTCTGAACTTATACTAACACATATATTCTACAAAAGGGAGGTATACTAATATTTCCATTTTATGGCACACTAGGTACAATGTATTGGCTTTAAGAATGATATATTGAAGTCCTAATGCTCAGTACTTGTGAATGTGACTTCACTTGGAAATAGTGTCTTTGTAAATGTAGTCAGTTTAATAAGAAATCGTTTGGATAAACCTTACTCCTATGTGGTTGGTGTGCTTAAGAAAGGTAAATTCAGACACTTACAAGACTCTCACATGTGAAGTTAAAGGCTGCAATCTGGGTGATATAGGCTGAGGGCATCAAAGAATTGTCAGCACGTCATACAAGTGGGAAACTTGGAACAGATTCTCCTTCACAACTCTCAGGAGGGAGCAACCTGTCCACATCTTGATCTTGGACTTCTAGCCTCCATAACTGTGAAATGTAACTCTCTGCCACCTAAACCATGGCAGTTTGTGGTACACTGCTACAGCACCCCTAGAATACTAACGCAAGTGAAAAAATAGTGCATCCTAATTACATTACCTATCAGATTTTCTATAAGTTCCATGTTGACAAGCTCAGTATCTTTTGGCTTCTTTTAGCAATTCTTCATGTATTACATGATGAAAGCCTGATCCCTCTTCTGTTCCCAAGTTACTGGTGTGTGTATACGAGACTCTTTGCTTATTAATTAATGGAGAACTAAAGTGTTTGAAACAGAATACTAACAAATCAGAAAACCAATGGTATAGTGTACAAAGCATAATGTATTATTGGTTGCATCTTTTAAACTTGAACTTTGGTGATCAATTAAAATTACAAACATTTAAGCTCAATGAGTATTTCTTAAAGAATAAAGAATATTTAACAGAATATTTTATGAAACTGGAAACATACCATCCTTTGGTAATTCCTCTGGGTAGTCAGGTTTTATTAGAAAAAGAAATTTCAATGATAAATGCATTCCAAAAGGTATATGCAAATATGTATCATATACGCTCTAAATGATAGTCATAGATGCAGAACTCTGTGTCATACACAACTTGCATAATATATATGACAGCTCTAATATGGCCCATACTAGAGTCATCATTAATATAGGTGTCTATACAGCAGATCATATAACCTCAGGGATTTTTTTTTTTTGGTCTTTTTGAGACAGGGTCTCCCTGTAGCCCCAGCTGTCCTGGAACTATGTAGACCAGGCTGGCCTTGAACTTACAGAGATCTGCCTGCCTCTGCCACCCAAGTGCTGGGATTAAAGGCATGTGCCACCACACCCGGCAACCTCAGGGAGGCTAAACAGTCTTAACTTTGAAAAAAGATCATACTGAATAACTGACCAATGAGAGTTCATGAAACTAAAAACAAGCCCACAAACTTCTCTATAGCAAATAAAGCAGTTTACTCTCCTAAGAAAGTGGATGGAATGGAGGAAGATGTATGGAGAGCAGGCAGCACAGTGAACACACATTTCCCATCAGCTCATTTTCCTTAGTGCTATTATCCCTAATTTGCTGATTCCAAATGAATAGCTCTGTTCTTAACCAGGCACACAAAAGACACTGCAGGAATAATTTCCCATTCAATTTCATTTCATCCTTATCAAATTTTGGTTGAACAAAACAGTATTTACGGAATAGTTAGTGAGTAATGTGCTCTTCATCGAGTCTGTTAGACAGACTATAAAATCTGTCTTTGACTTTATGTAGGCCAGCAGACATCAAACTATCAGACCAAATCAATACTTTCCTATTCCCTTCCTATTTGCTTTACAATGCAAAATGACCTGCTTTTAAGGGAACAAACCGTGGCATCATCCAGCTACATGTATTAAATAGCTTTATTTTTCAGGTCCTAGAGTACTCATTATCATATTTTAAAAGTGTTTTTGAGAGCACTGAACACACCATTACATAGCTCTCTTTGGTGAGGACCAACAGAAAATATTTTAGAAAAAGGCACAAGATTCTATATCAGATTTACAGAACACATGGATTCCCAAAATAATAATAATAATAATAATAATAATAATAATTTAATAAGATAGCACATGACACAAAAAATTAATATATATATCTAAAATACAAGCTATACACATTAAAATGAGCCAGCTTCTTTTCCTTATGAAATGCATGTATTTTTTAAATTATTTAATAACCACATAATTAGAAGAAGCATTTCATGACAACAGCATTGACATATTCAATACCAATTTCCAGAGCTAAGATACATATGTTTCAAAATTGGCTGTAAATTTTCAGATTTACAGTTGAATTAATACAGTTATACAATATTGTGCTCAGTATAAACCTTTAAAGACATAAAACTAACTGAGGTTTTAACCTTTAAAAAAGATCTCCATTTCTTTATTAAAATACACAGTTTCATACAGAAAAATTCCATTTCAATGCAATTGACACTAAGATGTTTGGACATATGCTTCTAATATCTTTATATCTGATTATTACTAGTCACAGTTGGTTACTTTCTGAGCTCCTTGGCATCTGAGAATGGATATAAAGTCATCAGGTAGATTTCAATGGTAATTTTCATCACCTCCACTAATTAATATGATGTAAACTTTTATGCTTCCTCCTCAAATACATTTTTTATTTGTTGATTTTTTTCTTTATGTGTATATCACACAGAACATCCCAAATCATCTTATTCAACTATAAACTGACTTCCCAGATGGCATCCCCCATAGCCTCCCTTCCCCCACTAGAGCCCTTATATCCATCCTTACTACTGTCTGCTGTGTTGTCGGCACCCCCAGCTCTTCCCCACTACTTGTCCATCTGGTGAATCTAGTCAGCTTATCTAGAGGCCTCTGTTTTAGGAAGGTCAGCTGTTCCTCATCTAGCAGCAATCAGTTGTCAATATTTCTTTAGATAAGATTGGGGTCTGCTGTTCATTTTCCCAGTTCTATGCTGGGTTACTATCTGGGAGTCTGTTGGGCCACCCTGGCCAACCACTCAAAAGAAGGTATCTCCTATCTGGCATTGTTGCTTGTTATGTAGCCTTTAGCTGTACATATGGACTCTTAAGAAATTATATTGACCCCTTTAATCTTTGGTTATACTTTCCTTTTGGGTGTTAAAGCCATACATTTGGCACAGATAAACCAATTTATTTTTACTCTTAAAGTCGTTTGAAGATCTGTTCCTCAGGGGTCACATGGGCTTGGGAGGAGCCCCTGGCTCCTTTCTTTTACCAGTTCTGCCTATGTGAAGATAAGTCAAAGGTCCTACTCAACTATGGCTGGCTTTTCTTAGAAGCATGGAGGAAATGTTTTCTCGGTGTTGACCCTCCTCTTTGTAGACTGGACACTGGTTCATGTCCATCTCTTGGGGTCTCCTCGGCCTCCTTGATCAAGAGAACAGATGACCCACCACAATTACAGGACATTTTGGGAGATGCTCATAGTCCCCTGGAACTAGTCAACCTGAGAGGTCAAGGAGCAAAAACTGTCCTTTATGTCCCTCTGAACAAATTAGTATAGGCATCAAAGTATGTCTGTTAAACATCCAAGAAGGTTAGTTCCACCAGTCTTTTACTTTTGCTTACTGTGTGCCATATAGATAAATATTGGGCAAAGACCAATTGTTCTCAGATAAACATTGCCTAGACATATCTTTCTTGATCTGGTATGTATAATTTTTCTGTAGGTGGTTGGACTAATATGGTTCCCTCTGGTTTTTAAAACTTGCTAGGCGTCGTTTATCTCTCGCATTTTCTAACCCATCCATCATGGTTTCCCCATGTCATGCAATGCCATGGAGGTCAGAAGGGGGCTTCAGATTCCCCTGGAACTGGATTTAAGGATGGTTCATAGCCACCATGTGGGTGCAGGTCCTCTGCAAGAGCAGTCAATGCTCTTAACCACTGAGCCATTTCTCCAGCCCCCAACAGAAAATATTTTTCTTTCCCTTTGCTGCCAAGAAAATAGATGTTTGTTTCAAATCTTGTAGATCTATGAACAGTATCTTTTACTATTGTTATCCCTTTTCACTAACTGCTTGAAAAGCCCAAAATTAGACTTTTATTTACTCCTGGCAAAGATCAAACATCCTGTGGTTTACACTGTACATACAATCCTGTTCAGGATTCCATCGAGTTTCAAGCCATATTGCCTTATGTTTCTGATTAACTTCCTTAAATTTATTCTCATTTTACCTTATTGTACTCTATGAAGATATCAAAAACCCGTTAGAATCTACCTCAAGTAAAGGGCAAATATGTATAATGCACACATATATGTGAGTGTGTATATGAAGTACATGTAAATAAAATATATATTGAACTTATATACCTCAGCAGCTAATCTCAGTATATTTCTGTCCTTTACCTTAGAAATGCTAATTGTCCCTACTTCATGGGGCTGTAGTGGGTGTAACATCTAATTTTTTGTGTTTAAAATGAGAGTCTGGAATATAGTGAGCACTCTGTTCCTTTACAGTCCTTTTAAAAACTTGTAATTTTGATAAATTAATAGTCAGCAGAAATTTTAATTTGTCAGTAATCTTAGGAAAGTGTTGATTCTGATTCTTGGCATGAGGAGGAGACTTAAAAGGATCTTGCCTCAGCAGATTTAGGTTGAACACTAATTAGAACAGACGGTAAGAGGGGGAAGGAGTAGAACAGACACACTGTGATCCATATATAAATCCATAAAATAATTAAAATACAGTCATAGTTCTCAATGATGGCAGGTGTTGGCTAGGCAGTTTCTAGAACGGAATTTTTAGGATTGTTAAATTCAGATGAAGTCTTATCAAACAAATTGCTTCAGATAGTGCATACTTTGGGGCCTGTATCACAAATAAAATCCCATAAACTTAACATTTGAGAAGGCTTATTGATTCATAGGCTACCTTGAAACTAAGAAAGCAATGCAATCTGAAAACAGTTGGAGGTCCCAGGAAACCAGAACCTATCTTTCTTCTGCATTACGAAGAAATCATTTCATAAACTTTTTGCTGCTTCTGTATTATTTTTTTTCTTTTACTAGTTTTCAAAACACCAGACTAGATGGCCTGAACCTTAATTTGCATTATAGTTGTGCTTCATTCTAGCTCAGGGACCCTGGGTTGTTAAGATGAACACATTGTTTATCTATATATAAGGGTAAAAATAAGGCTGTGAAGACCAAATAGATGAATAAATGTGAAGCATTTGGCACTGAAATGACTGCTCAAGAGACAGAAAAGAAAGAAGGAATAAACTTCATAGAAATCAAGGGGAAATGGCAAACCTAATTTGGAAGTTTTGTGAATGTCACCTTGGCTACATAGCACATGATAATTAAAAGTACCAGACTGGTGGAACTAACCTTATTGGATGTTTAACAGCCATACTTTGAGGGCTATACTAACGTGGTCACAGAGACTTAAAAGGCAGTGTTTGCCCCTTGCCCTCCAAGGTCAACTACTCTCCAGGGGACTATGGAACATCTCTCAAAATGTCCTGTAACTGTAGTGAACTCTTGTTCAAGGAGGACATGGAGACCCCATGAGATGGACTTGAACCAGTGTCCAGTATACAAAGATGAGGGTCAACTCAGAGGAAACATTCATGCTTCCATGTGAAGCCAGACATGGTCAAGCAGGACCTTTGACTTATCTTTACATAGATGGAACTGGTAAAAGAAAGGAGCCAGGAGCTCCTCCCACGCCCATGTGACCCCTGAGGAACAGATCCCCAAATGACCTTAAGTGTAACGATAAATTGATTTATTTGGGCCAACTGTATGGTCTTAAACACACAAATGGAAATTATAAGCAAAGAGTAAAGCCATCAGTATACTTCTTTAAGAGGTCAAGGGATTACACTTCCCAGACATTAGGCTTAAGCCTACATAAAAGTATTTAGACAATTATTTCTCATTGATGATTTTGTTCCTAACCAGAAAGTGCTGCTCAGATGTAAGACTTCAAATCTTGGTCTCCAATACTGTAGTGCCCACCTGTAGCTCAGGAGACAACCAGGTATTATTCTAAAATGATGGATAAATTTGTTTTCTCCCCCAATCTAGAAGTCTTTGAGAGGGAACTGACACTGATTCTAATCACTCTGACAGCTATCAAAATACCTGAAAGCAAACCTTGAATCCATCACTCTAGAGTCCAGCCTTGGAAGACAAAAGAAAAATGAGGAGGAACCTAATAGAGGGATGCTTTTGGAAGCCCCTGTCAAGAAACTCCAATGTACTCTCATATGAACATTTGAAAATTGCCCTGTTCTGACTTTTTCTAGTTCCCTGTCTAGAACTTGTAATGCTAATTGTTCTTGCCTTTACTTCTCCTTCATATCTCCTAGCCATGATTCAAGGACTTTCTTTTCCCACTAGAGATAAGAGTTATGCAATCTGGGAGTCTTTTAGATAGACCCATTGAAGGAATACTCCAGTTGCCTTATCCTGCGTCCCTGTTCAACATGGAAGAAGCCAGAGCAGTCTGCGTCCCAATTCCCTATTGGCAATTTGGGTAACCTCTTCAGAGAATGGTGTGATAAGAATAGGAGGTAGGAATTGGCTAGGCAGTTGGGGTAAAAGACCCCAAAGAAAAGTAGCCAGTTTCTTGGCTAAAAGTCAAAATGTCCTTGGGGTCTAAGCAACATACTCCGTTCCAAAGGTCAAAAATGTCAAAAGTATTTAGGAGCTTTTATCTAATTCTTAAAAAAAATTTCAGGATACTTCTTCAGAGGGGGAATGTTAGAGTAGCCAAAATCCTGATAAAAATAAGAAAAAAGAGAGACAGAAAAGAAAGAAGGAATGAACTTCATAGAAACCAAGGGGAGATGGCAAAGCTGTTTTGGAGGTTTTGTGAATGTCACCTTGGCTAGGCTGAAGTGAATTTCCCAGAATTCTATGTCTTGATCATTTCCTGTTAGCAGGAGCTACAAAATTCCAAGAGTGTGGGATAATTGAGGGCTGTCAAGAAAAGAGGCCTTTTTTCTTTTTTTGTGACATACACTGTCCCTTATCTGTTACTTCATTTCTTGACTTAGTCAAAAGCAAGACCAAAACATTAAGATACTTTTAATATCTTTAAATAACTTGATATTAGTATTTTAGGTATTTCCTGAAATGATGAGTTAATTATTAAAACAAATTATGTAAAACTTTCTTAAAGAGAAAAAGCAAAAGATTTATGAAAGTGATTGGCAGACAGCAAGTTCTCAAAAGGTGCTTTAGTCTTTGTGTTGAAGTTCTTAACCAGAAATAACTAAAAAGGAGTCACATGAAAGAATAACTCCTTTCTCCTGAACTGCAGGTCCTATTGTCTTCCTCATAATACACATTATGTTTCCTTGTTTCTTTAAAATTTCCAAGTTCTCCAGTAGAGTAGATGCTGTCATAGGCAGTTAAATGCATGTAGAAGTCTTTCTTACCTATCACTGTGTCCTCCTCCTGTTTACATTCAAACTTCACTGAAAGTGATTTCTACTTTCTTCCTTTTGTCACTTCCTGTTTACTTTCAGCCTAACACAGACTGGTTTCTATCATTTGCATTAAGACCAATATAGCCACTATATTTGAATCCAATGAATTTTTTCCCTATTCAATCTCGAAATCTTTATTTGTAATTTTTAGTGCTAAATATCTCTACCCTTGAAGGCACTTTAGAGAGCTGAGATTTCTTTTGAGACCTATCAGTCTTCATGGCTGATGATTATTAAGGAAATGCATCGCAGGACTCAAATGATGACTAAACCTTAAATAGGTAACACAGCGAAAACAGTAATGATAAATCTCGGGTATTATGTTCCTTATGGGTGGTTTTTAATAATATTGAACTGGGGAGAAAGAGCATTCTTTAGAGGGTTCTTAGTCTCATTCATAAAAGAATTTTAAGAATGGACTCAAACAGAAGCTTTTAGGACAATTTTATTAGAATTTTAAGGGGAATCCTTCGGGCAGGCAAGCTGGTAATCTCACTAGCTGCCTTGGGGAGGAGAATGGAGGGCCGAAGGAAAGAAAGTCATGAAGCCATATAGGTTTAGAGCCTGCATAGAGGTCAGACATGTGGCTGCCAGTCAGCCACATGGCTGGGAGAATGAAGCTTTAGAGAAAAAGTTAAGAAATACAAGATGCTAAGATAGCTCAAAGCATTAGAGAAAGCATTGTTAGAAAAGGGATATGAAAAAGAAAAGGAGAGATTATGCTTTTATGAAGAATTCAGAAAAGTGGGCAGACTTACAGGGACCTGCGTGTCTGTGGTTATGTCCAGAAGCTCTGCACTGGGAAGCTGGATTCCAGGCAGGGAAAGTTCACTATCTCATTAACACACCAGCTATTCTACCCATCATTTAGCATAACTTAAGGTGAACCTGCCTACCAAGGGCAGGTCTATGACTAAATGATTGACAAGTGAAACTGGAAAAGTGGGTCTTTCAACAGATAGACTAGAGATTTTATAGTCTTGACCAGTTAAACTTATGTGGCTATTCACTACTCTAACAATATATTCAGCAGCATATTTTGAAAAGCTTAAAGCTATCTGACATTTTATAGTTTCAAATCAAGCTTTCATCCTTCCAACTCTTGCCTTTCCCAGCATTCCTTTGCCATGAGTAATGCTGCATTCACCCCAGTCCACAGATCAGAATTCCTGGTAATTATTTTCCTCATGCTCAAATCACTAAGTTTTGTTGTTTCTGCTTCCAAAAAAAATTGATTTCATCCTCATTTTTTTCATCTCTAATGATATCATCACAGTTCAAGTAATAATTATGGATTTTAAAGGGGTTTTTCTTCTCCAATTTAATCTATCTTCCCTTTCAAGCATTCTGCTATAGTAAGGTGACTTAAAAGACCAAGAAAAGGACAGAAGAAACTGAAATAAGAGGTAAGAGGGATGGAGAGATGGCTCAGCAGTTAAGAACACAGCATCCACAAGGCAACTAACAACCATCTATAACTCCAGTTCTAAGGGAGCCAGTATCTTCTTCTGGCCTCCCTGGACACTGCATACATGTGCTGCACTTACATATATGCAGGCAAGACTCTCATACATACAAAATAGAAATAAAAAATGTAAATCAAACAAAAAAAATAAAAATGGAAGGACAGAAGGAGAGGGGGAGGGAAGGAAGCTGGTGGGGTGGGGAAGCAAATCAACAGGGTTAAAAACTTGGATCCCACACTATTTACTAATCACAATGAAAGACCTCCTCTTCCCTGGGCCATTCCTTTCTCTCTCCAGACCATGTGACTTACTTTTTTTCCCATTTAATCCATAATTTTATTTAATGTAAATCTATGTTATAATGTTCTAATGGTGATATCTGCATTTTAAATAAAACCACAAATCTTAAGTGTGGTCCTCTTTCATGATTATTCTTTCTGTCCTGCCATCTTGCCCTCCTTTGTCTCTGATTTCACTGTTTCACTCCTGAAGCTTTACAAAAGATGCTTGCCCTGCATGCAGCATCCTTCTCCCACAACTTCAAAGTTCAGTATACCAATCAACTCCCACTGATCATTCAGCTCTCAGCTTTAACTTCTGTTAGATTCTTCTCCATCTGCCTGATCAATCAGACACCTGTTATAAGAGCCCTTACCACTCATTACACTTATGGGAGCAAGATGCATCCTTTGCACATCGCCCTCAGCACTTACCACAATCATAACCAAATAATTAAATACTTTGGGGACTCTGAAGATAGGTCCAATTTTTTTCTCTAGATTAATGAAGGGCTTCGTTCAATCATTATTGTAATTCTATAATAAAGTATTTGAATGCAAATATTGCCATGGTTCACATTTAAATAAAATATCATGGCATAAAAAAGTATTTAAGGTATAAAAATATATCAAAGTAGATTTGACTCTTCAACCCCTTAATGCAAAAGTAACTAATGAACAGATATTGAAATTTTTAAAGTATTTAAATTATGAGACTCTACTAGATAGCTTACATATAATCTTTCAGCAATAAAATTGCAGTAGTAAATTCAGACTAATAGAATCATACTTGACTGTCTATTGCTGGTCTTTTAAATGCTTTCTATACTTAATTTCCTAAATTTGAAGAAATGTTTTTTTTTCTCTCACAACATTTTCCTCCTGGAAAAATAACTTTGTTTTCAATGATGAGAAAAAATTCTATCTGCTGAAAATTTGAAACAACTTTTCTTATTAAAGTGAATAAATCTGAAAAATTGCCGTCACGGACTCCTTATAAGTGTTGCTAAAACAGGAACAGAGAACTAAAGGCTTGACATTGGACTCAGTGGCTCCTCCATTCTAGCAAATGGGATTAAAGGAAATAAAGTGAGCTTAAGCAATAAATTTTGACAACTGAAAACCTGGGAGGATACCTTGGAGGTGGTGATACTTGAGGTAGGATCTGATGGAAAGGGATCGAGTCAGTGTTGAGACGGCAGGGGCACGAATAAAAGGGAAGAGGTTGTGTGAAGGTCTGAACAACACTCCTTATTTCAATGGGTCAAATGTTTGTCCCTCCACAATTCATAGGTTGGAATCCCAACACACAGATGATGGTTTTTGCATATAGGCCTTTTGGGAATGACTGTCTCATGGAGCAGAGTCTTCATGAATGGAAGTAATGGAAGTAGTCCTCTTACAAGAGATATTCCAGAAGATTTCCAGTCCATGTGAAAGACACAGCATGAAGCTATAAAGTATCCCAGCACCAGTGCCAGAACTTGATCTTGGACTTCTCAACATTGAAACCATGGAAAGAAAATGTATTGTTTTTTTTTTTTTAATGATTCCTAGTTTATGAAATTTTGGTATGGTATCATTCCTAAATGGGCCAAGAGAAGACTGGAGGTTAGTTTGCTTTACAGAGTCATTAGAAGAATTGGAAAGCAGAAGGAGTGGCTAGAGGTAAAGATCACAAAAATCTTTCACTTGAATTCACAGAAGATATGAAGCAAAAGGAGATCTGTATAAAAATCATGCTGTAGATAACTTTTCTCCCCAATCAGCAAGCATAGAAACTTCCAGTACTATTAGAAAGCTAGTCAGTTGTAATGAAGGTTCCGGGTTGGTACCAGGATGATATCTCTATGTTCTATGAATCATTTGTGATGTCTTTAATAATAGGGTCTTACCATCAAGTTCTGGAAGGTAACCAAGAGTAATGGCAACAAAATTTAATGCTTGGGAGATTTATGTGTATTCATTGACCAACAGCTGAGCTGGGAAAGAGGTAACCCAATACCTGGCACTGGGTTTTTATTTGATAGCCTATGGTATCTGGGAGTGGCATCCCACCCTCCCAACCCCCATTCTTGTTATGGGGTAATAGCATTTAAACTCCATATATGTTATATATTAGATGTATATTATATATATTATATGTATATTATATATTATATGTATTATATATTGTATGTATATTATATTATATATATATATATATAAAATGTTGGAATGCTTCAACAGCAGGTTTCCATGTGACGTGTTCAAAGGCCTTTGGTGTTAGTTATTCCTCCCCATACTCCTTCCTCTCCCCTTCTCTTCCAATCCTGGCTGTATTTAACATACCTTATCGCATTATTCCTCTTTCTCCCTTCATACCATCTTTGTTCTATCACCCTTCCCTTGAGATCATCTCTAACATCCCCTTACTAGTAGTCTTTCATCTGACCACAATCAGACTGTCTAAGATCTGAAGAAAAAAAAGACACCAAATGTGCAAGGATGTGGAGAAAGTAAAATGCTCATTCCTACTGATGGTGGGATTGCAAACTGGTGCAACCACTATGGAAAGCAGTAAGGAGAATTCAAAAAAAAAAAAAAACCCTAAAAATTACTCCTTGGCATCCCAAAGGACTCATCCTACTGTACAGACACTTGCACATCCATTTCTTTTGCTGCACTTTTTGCAATAGCTGAGAAATGGAAACAACCCAAATGTCCCTCAACTGATGAATGGATAATGAAAATGTGGTACATTTATGCAATAGAGTTCTACTCAGTGGTAAAGAAAGATGAAATCATGAAATTTGCAGGTGAGTGGATGGAACTAGAAACTGTTACACTAAGTGAAGTAACAGACTCAGAAAAATAAGTAGCATCTGCTCTCCCTCATTTGCAGATCTTAGCACCAAATCTTTATAAGTGATATAACCACAGAAGCCAGGAATTTAGAAAGGAACCACAGAGGTAAAAGCAAAGAAAGAGCCTAAGAGAAAGGGATAGTAGGAAACAGATGCTACCAAGGGGTAAATGGGAAAAATGGGGGAATTCAACTAGGAAGGAGGAGGAAAGATTATACAAGGAATCATGGGGTTAGAGGAAGAAGAAACTCAGAAGAGGGGGATAATATAAGACAAGTATTATTAAAGGAGAAATGGGGGAAATCCAGGGTACTTTAATTGGAGAGGGAAGAGGGAGGTTAGAAAGGGAGAGAGGAGAGAGAAATGCAGCGTAGGTGGTGTGCAAAACCAGAGGTAAATCTATTAGCTCAAAAACCTCCTGAAAAATACACATACGGTATCTGAATTTGAGTGCATGTTTATATATGAAGGCAATATAACAAGAAATATAGTACTAGACAAGAGAAATCTCCTTTCGAGGTGTTGGTCAGGGTAGTCCAAGAGACTCCAAAATTAACACAGGCTGTTGCCACAGTCCTTGATTATGTCCCAGAACTTGAAGGTAAGACCCTATTGCTGAAGAGAGGACATATTTTGGACACAGGACTCAGAGCAATGAAACTGGAGTTGAACTGGTTGCTTTCTCCCTGAAGAGTAGCTCTCATGGTTCTAGAGCATATTATGCAAGCTGCTGAGGGAGAAAATAAATCAGTGGTCCATCCCCAAGTTTAAAGTTTAATAACCACAACAATGACCAACATAACAAGCTATATCAGTGCAGTAGTGGTTCTTTCATCTTGGGGGAAACCAAGAGCTATCTAATTGAACTTAAAGCCCTCTCAATGGGAGTAAACTCCTGGGTGGTACTGTAAACACAGCCAGATACACATGGTGGGAGAGGTCATAGAGCTTATAGAACACCTTATTTCTGTCATATTGCTAAACAAATGAAATTTCTTGCCATATGCTAAACATGGATTCTTATATTTACAAAATATACCATGCACCATTCATCAAAGAAGCTTTCTTTTGCAATAGATGAAGACTATTAGAGAGAGATCCATAAGTGGCCACACACAAAGAATATATGTCTGAGAGTACGCCCAGCCCTAAGTGGCACATCTACAATAGAACCTTTAGCCCTAAGGGTCACGGAACACAGCAGAGAGAATGCTAATGCATCCCTGAACTTCCCTGACAAGTTTCCTCATGCAACAGAGTATGTTGCACACAGAAGGCCGTAACTGACCAAGGTGTAGCGAATAAGAGACTACAGAGTTAGTGTCCCTAGATAGGACTCCTATATTAAACTCACTCACCCATGGCTTAGGGGGAACATTGCAGAAGATTAGGCAGAAAGATGGTAAGAGCCAGGGTTGGTGCAGGAATATGAGGAAACAGAGGCTTCTAGGCCTTTTGAAACTTGCTCATATTAACTTGCAGCAGTGGTGACAGCATGCACAAGACCCATGCAGACACAGTCCGATAAAAACCCAGCACAGAAAGAGGGAAATAGGCAGTAAGGCCCAATTTTCAATAAGGAACTTTTGTCAACTGATTACTGCTGGGTGAGAGGGAGAGTTGATATTCTTTAAGGGAGAGACTCTAGATAGGTTGACTAGACTCCAGTGGATGAACTTGCACTAAGGGTCATCTGGATTCAACTTGACCAGATAGGCCTTAACATATATGACAGTTAGGATGAAATCCAGTGAGGGTGCTATGGGGGGCTGCACATGGGGGAGGGGGTCTAAATATAATAAATATATATTGTATGAAATGCACAAAAATTCAATAAATATGCATTAAAAGAATTGCATCTAAACATCTTTATTATAAACATTACAAGTGTTTATCTTCCTTTTCTCTATGAGGAAACAGTCCCAGAGATAATCCCCATTTTTTTACTGAATCTTTCAAGTAACATTTACTGAAATTTTATAGCATAGTAGTACAAGGAGCAGAGCCTTTAAATTTTTCATTTCATAGGCCTGGAGAGACGGCTCAGCAGTTAAGAGCACTGGCTGCTCTTGCAGAAGGCCCAGGTTCAAATATCAGCACTCACATGGCAGCTAATAACTGTCCATAATTCCATTTCCAGGGGGATCCGACTCCCTCTTCTGACCTCCACTGGCAATGCACAACATGTGTGCACCTACATACATGTAAACAATACCCTTAAACACATAAAATAATTTAAAATTTTTTTAAAAATTCATTTCAATAAAGTTTTTATTCTCTAGATAATTGAACAATTATTTTATATACATGATTGTCAAATATAATCTTTCAATGTAATAATTTGAGAGTCATTAAACCATGACCAATAAAAAATAAAACATTTTAAAAAATAAAATAAATACCATGAAAAAAACTCAAAACAGGGAAAGAAGAGGAGGATGGACCATTTTCAGGATAGGAGATGAAAGAGGGAAGACATTATTCAAACAAAGGAATCAGAGAAAGCACAGATGATATTTTAGCATGTTAGATAAATGAAGTGAGAGAGTCACATGAACTCTCAGAGTAGAGTGTACCAGATAGAGAAGAACATTGTAGGCAAGTTCAGGGGCTGTTGGGAGGAAACCATCACGGCTTAATGAGGACAAGGTGAGAAATTTTGTGACCAGCAAAGGGCCAACCAGCTGGAGCATGGAGATAGGCTAGTGTAAAGGAGGAGAGGGAAGGAAAGGCCAGTTCATTTTGGATGATCCTGGAAGACATGCCGACCATTTCCTGAGATGGAGAAAAAGCGACCATGGAACTGAGAACAGAGAACATGATCTCAAAGACTTAGACACCCCTGGCCATATGATACTAGACTACAAACAGGCCAACGATGCAGCAGAAACCCCTGCTGGCTCGTTTATTCTGCACACCAGCATGAGATAAGCATAACTGTTTCTATATGATGGTAAACACCATGAGCCTTGGACATAAAGCATATCAAAGACACATAGAGACATGTGTTTCATCTACTCCTCATTAGAGCCTGCAGAAGTTCCAAGTGTTTCAAAAATATTTATTATTCTTATTTTATGTGTATGAGTGTATTGCCTGCATGAATGTTAGTGCTCTTGTGTCGTGTAGTGCCCGTGGAGGTCAGAAATGGGCAATGGATTGCCTGGAATTGGAGTTATGGACAGTTGTTAGCTGCCATGTGGGTGCTGGACTTCAAACCTGGGTCTTCTGCAAGAAAAGCCATACTCCTAACTGCTGAGCAGCTCTCCAGCCCCAGAATACCCAGTCTTATGAAAAATATTTATTTCACTTCAGTTTGTTCCTTTCCTTATCACCCATCACATGTCCACTCCAGATTAGTTGAGAGATGACTTATTTCATCTCTAAGTGTAACAGCAGTGTTGTGTTCCAGTGTGTACATAGCATACACAGCAGGTGCTCAGTAGTCATTTGTTGAATGGATAAATGCATCTTGCCGTTAAAAGTGCAAGGTGTATAATAAGTGGTGTTCAAATAAATGCGATAACACAAAACATGAAATACTAAATTCAGTATTAGTATAGTAACAACAAAGGCCAACTATTCTTGAGTATACCTCATTAGCCAGTGTCCCCATGGACTCACTGCAGCTATGCTCATCTGTGCACAAAACCCACACAAGAATGATTTCCTCAACATTTCATCCTGGTAGAGGGTCCTGCAAGCCCCTACCCCTCCCTGAGGGACTATTGGAAATTAGTAATTGTTATGACAGGTGGTGTCCTGTCATTTTCTTCAACAGTGTAGCCAATGATAAGTTGCCTTTGCTCCAGTAAATAACCTTCAACCCATGCTTAGGCAATAAACTACAATTAAATTCAGCAAGCCACACATGACCTTTAATCCAAACATATGAGAGGCAGTGGCAGGCAGAGCTCTGTGAAATCAAAGCCAGCCTGGTCTATTTAGGGAATTCCAGGCCAGCTTGGGCCACAGGGAGACCCTGTTAAAAAAGAAAACAAAGACAAGAACATAAGAAGGTACTTACTAAGAAGGCCCCCAGCAGGAAAGGGAGGGATAAGAAAATGGAGAAGTTGGAGGTAAAAAACTAAAATCCATCAAAAACTTATTGACTGTTTTATACATTTATAAGACTACATTATTTTTTAAAATATTCTTAGTAAATGTGGTGGTTTGAGTGAGAATGTCCCCAAGCGGCTCTAAGTATCTGGACATTTTGTCCCCAAGTTGGTGGTGCTGTTTTGGTGCTTTATGAAGTGTGGCCAGGCCTGAGGAAGCATGTCACTGGGGGTGGCTTTGAGAGCTCTTAAGCTTTTCTTGACCTCAATCTCTGTTTCCTGTGCCTGCTTGAAGACCTTTCTCCTCTGCGCACCTCCAGCCACCATGCCACTCCGCCACAAGGCTCTTTGATCCCTCTAGAACCATAAGCTAAATAAACTCTTCCTTTTATAAGTACCCTTGGTGACAGTGTTTTTGTCACAGTAACAGAAAAGTATGTAATACAGTAAACATTAGAAAATACTTCATAACAAAGGCAAATGAAAGAAATCATTAAAAATGCAGAGCACTAAACAAAACACAGGTCTTTTCCCAGTGTTCTTAATGTACAGCAGAACTATTGCAATGATTTCTATAAATTTCACATGTCAGAATTAAGATCACACAATATCTGTATACTTAGAAATGAATAAAGGTGAAATAATTTTTCTGAAGATTACTATTAGCAATGACAACTGCTATGTTTCCATAGGGCTCTCCACAAGTAACTGTTGCATATATCACTGCTAATTCT
Organism: Nannospalax galili; assembly: GCF_000622305.1. Classification (NCBI taxonomy): domain Eukaryota; kingdom Metazoa; phylum Chordata; class Mammalia; order Rodentia; family Spalacidae; genus Nannospalax; species Nannospalax galili. The sequence goes on along the minus strand of NW_008347536.1, from coordinate 5,027,080 downwards.
GAAGGAATTTAACATTTTATATATCACTTACTCATACATGTAAAACACACACTTTCTGATTCATTTCAGCAGAGATTTCCTTTGGGATGCCCGTTATTAAAACTGATTGTGGCCTTTCATTAACTCCAGCCCCTGTTAAAACTTGGCATGGTCAGAAGGCACTATCGAATGGTGTTATGCTCAGTATGGTACCTGTTTTTATATATTCTATCTTCAAACAGGGAATCCTTGTCTTTCTTTTTTTGTGGAGCTGAGACTAGTAACAAGCTTCTCTTTTCATTAGTATGTGAAACCAATTTCCATGCCTTCATTTTCTTTCTGGTGCCAGATAATAAGTAGATGAAAATGATTCCCTCTTCTCAAATCTAACATCTCTGAAATTAAGCCCTGGAAAAGCCAGTGATAAGGTGATTACCTTCTTTTTAGACTGTTAGAAAAAATAGCTCTGCCAACCTTCAAAGAACAAAGGCTTGGATGTTTTCAGACCAATGAACATTGGCTGTCTGTGAGGCTACCATGAAAAGGTGAAGCATAGTGTTTGGAAACACAGTTCTCTGCACCGCAACTGTGGAACACTTAGGAGGAAAGGTTAAGTTAGCTTCCTGTGTCCATGACAACAGAAGCACCTGTGTGTGTGTGTGTGTGTATATGTGTGTGTGTGTGTGTTTATATATATATATGACACACATATGTGTGGTATGTGTGCATGCATGTGTATTTAGTATCAATAAAACAATGAGTAATGAATACTTTGACATCTACTCTAGAGAGAGAGAGAGAGAGAGAGAGAGAGAGAGAGAGAAAATATATATGCCACATGTGTGTGTAAATGTCCATGTAGGTCAGAGAAGGATGTCTGATCAACTGGAAGTAGAGTTACAAACACTTGAGATATGCCTGATGTGGGTAATGGAGTCTATACTTATGTCCCCTGGAAGAGCAAGAAGACCTTATAACTACTGAGCCATCTCTCCATTCTCCAAAACAATGATTTTATTGCCCTGAATCCCATCTATATCCATAAAGAAGCTGATAAACAGATAAATTAACTTACCCCAGGCCCTGCACCCAGAGAAGAGCAGAGCCAGGATTTCAGCCCACATAACCTTTCTTCCAGTTTCCTTTCAGTGTTCAGTTCTGTGAGGAGGACATGCAGCACACCAGGGAACTGGGTGTGACTATGAGAATTCAAAACTACAGGTATGTGACTCTAAACTTTAACTTCTTTCTTTAAGCAATACAATGATATAATTCTTTTTACAATATATAAATACTGAATAAATTCTGTAAAATGTCTTATCTTGGAGAGTTTAAGATATTCTCCAAACTGGTTTGAGGTCCAAATATATTTTTTAGATGTTAAAAGCAAGAATTGAGTGAACATGCTATTGTTCTATTCTGTAACCTGGTTGTGCACCTCCTCTCAGTAAAACGCAACAAAAGGGACCGAGAATCTCAGCCTTTACACCCCATCTCAGTTATGTGAATTAGCTTTTATTTCCCTTCAGAAACACTGTGGAATCAGATTGATAAAAGTTCACTAACAGTGCCTGATAGTCTTAAAGAGTTAATATATTTTCAAACATACTTGTTACTTTTCACAAAGGTTATGCTTTTGCCAGAAAATTTTCTAGAGCATCTTAATTTATTTTTTTCTCAAATGAGAAAAAGTCCAGAGACTTCTTGGTAATATATGGAACCAAGGAAAAGAACTTTCATATTTTGGAAAATTCTCCATGCTCTATTGCCATGGACGACTCTTCCTAAAGAGATGTTAAAAGTTCTGCCCATTACATTTTGCCTGTTCTCATTTCTGCAGTTTTCTCTGAGGTTGAGTAAGGAATACAATGGCATGCTTTCCTGGGGCTATGAGGCTTGCCTATTATAGCTCATGCTAACCAAGATAATATATCTGGTGATTATTCTTTCACATTCAACATTTGATTTAAAAAATTAGGCATATGATTGTTTTGCCTGCATATATGTAAGTGCACCATGGGCATGCAGTGCTCACAGAGGCCAGAAGAGGGTGATGGATGCTCTAGAAAGAGAGTAACATTGTCGTTAGGTGCCATGTGGGTTCTGGGAACCAAATTCTAGTCCTCCGCAAAGCAGCCAGAGTTCTTAACTGCTGAGTCATCTCTCAAGATCCTTGACATGTGATTTTTAACGTTTGCATTTTGGCCCATCAAATTTTGTTAATTTATATTTTACTGTAAACCTCTTGCTATGCTGCTCAAGGTAATTTTAAAGGCTAGAGAGGAAATAATTTAGATTTCTATATTTTTATTTAGACAAAATACAAAAGGTAGCCCAGGAATATAATTTATTCTATCTTACAAGTATATCATATATATATATATAAATGATTTTGACATTTGATATCTCTGTGATTAGGTAATTAGTGAGAGAAAAGAAGCACAGAAGATGACTCTACAATTGTCCCAGTTTAAATCCAGGGTATATTTCAGGAATGAGTAAGAACTAAGGAAATCAAATAGAATCCAGGTTTCTTTGACATATTAAATAGACAGAACTTATAGCTGAGGGTGGCAAAGTCATGTAGAATTTGTGAACCAAATATCAGAGTAGAAGAAACTATCATGAGAGGTATGGGGAGAAGGCTTCTACAAACATGAGTGATCAGGATGTCAGAAAAATCCCCTCCCACCTTAATTCTTTGGATGTGTGCTCTACATGATGATGGGAAAAGTATGGCTGGAAGACTATGGACTCAACAGTTCTCAGACCTCACATTAGCACTGAAGTAACTCATTTCACCAAGAATAGGGAAATCTTGAATTATTGGGACTGCCAAAAAAAGGACCGACATTGTAGTTTTAGAAATAACACTTGATCTAAGTCTGCTCTGTCTCTTCCCTAAAGTGATTAAAATCGAGCCTCAAAAATGTTAAAAATTATTTCAAGCAACCAAGTAACTTAACATCCCAGAGAAAGTCCAATAATCTAATGAACAACCTCAGCAACAATAACAACAAAAAACGCACAGAAGTAATGCTTATCTTCTCTTTCAAAAATTATTAACCATGCAGAGAAGCAGAAAATATGACCCATAATCAATATAGAATTTAATTAGCGAAAGGCCAGGAATGACAGCTATGATTAAATTGGCAGGTGAAATGTTTAGAAGTCTAAGGCAAAAGATACACCAATGACAGAAGCCAGAGAAGGAAAACATTAACGGTATGAGGGAGAGATGTAATGAAGGATGTAGAACAGTGATGAAAAAAAGCCTAGGTGCTTCCAAGGCATTGGGCGGAGGAACTAGTGTATTTGTCAAAGTACTCGTGAAACTATTGCTAATGAATTAACGATGTTAAAAGAACTAAAAATGTAAACAGAACATCATTGATACGTTGAGTGTTATCAGCCGTGTTAACGTACATGGAAGTGGAATCCCCAAAACTGAGAGAGAAATAAATACATAAATTCAAAAAACAAATGATTTCTGTGGGGTGAGGGAGAGTAGGTCTTTAAGGGGGTGACTCTTGGATAGGCTGATTAGACTCCAGTGGATGAACTTGTACTGAGGGACACATGGATAGAAATGCTTGACTGGATAGGACTTAACATATATGATAGACTACCTGAAATCTGGTGCAGGGGGGTGCTTTGGGGATGGGGAAGAGTTTAAATTTGATTAAGATTCAGTATAGGAAATGCAAAAATCTCAATAAAAATATTTTTAAGAAAAATGAACACAATGAAAAGTCATACCACATCACATCTCAAGTAAACTGCTAAGAAATAAACTAACACAGAAACAGAAAAAGAAAAATGCTCCACACAGAAAAAAAGATTCCTTTCTAATATGTAACTATTCAAAGTGAAGAGTTTATTCAAAGTAGATAAAACTGACAAAATATGCCGGGCGTGTTGTGGTGCAAGCTTTTAATCCCAGCACTTGGAAGGCAGAGGTGGGAGATCTCTGTGAGTTCAAGGCCAGACTGATCTATATAGTCAGTTTTAGGCCAGCTGGGGCTACAGGGAGACCCTGTCTCAAAAAGCCCCCCCCCTCAAAAAAGTGACAAAGTACAGTTGTGTTGGTCAACAGCACAGAGACATTCTGAGAAATGAAGGTATGATTATGTAAATATCCCAGTGTATGTGCACAGAGCTAGGTGATGTCCATGAGTAAGTCAAGATGGTCCTTCAGTTCAAATGGCAGACATGATGAAAACAAGATGCACACACTGCTACCCTTGCATTACTGTTTGATGATAGAATATTTTATGTCAGAAGTAAATATAGAAAACAGTAGCAATCATGTTATCTTTATAAAAATTATGGCCTTGCATGCTGTATTTTCATATGACTGGAGGCACTGTAGGTTTTTTGACATCATCACTAAACTCCTTGAGTCATGTAGGACAATACAATGTTACTGTAGCTATGATGCCACTAGATTTTTAGGGGTTGTTTTAGCTCCATTATAATTTTATAGGCTTCCCATCATACTTTTGTCCACACTTGACTAAAATATTATTTGGCTTATTACTGCACTTAAAAGAAAAAAAATTGGCCGGGCATGGTGGCCCGCACCTTTAATCCCAGCACTTGGGAGGCAGAGGCAGGTGGAATTCTGTGAGTTCAAGGCCAGCCTGGTCTACATAGTGAGTTCCAGGACAGCTGAGGCTACAGGAGATACTGCCTCAAAAAAAAAAAAAAAGAGAAAATGACAACTTAATTCTATGCTTTACAAAAATAGAATTAAAAATAAACTGAATGCTATAAACATTGATCTCTATTATATATTTTTTAAAGAACTAGAAGAGAAACAATGAAAAGTTCTCAACATAAAAACATGAGTGTTTAATGAGATGGAAATACTAATTACTCTCCCTATATTTGATCATTACTCATTGCATACAAGTATTGAATTACCTCACTGACCCTACAAAAATGTACAATCACTATATGTGAATAAAAATTAATTTGACAAGACTCTTTCAAGCAAAATCTGATGTCATTGATTCCAAAAGTACCAAAAGTACTTTTGATGCCAAAAGTACATTGTAGTAAATATTTTTAAAAAATAACACCGAATTTATATCCATAAAAAATATTAAATCAAGTAAAGAAATCAAGGGCATCAGAAATGGTAAAGATCTAAATGCTTACAAAAGACTTATTTTTAATTTCTAAAAAGTAACTGATTATTTAAAACAAAAATGAAAACAGTGTAATATATGGTTTATATAGAGAAGTCTGAGTGGTGGCAGGCACAGTAAAATAGCATGAATTTCCTATATTTCGTGTGAAGAGGTATGAGATTGGTTAAGGATAGGCTGTGATAATAGAGAAGTCTGAGTGGTGGCAGGCACAGTAAAATAGCATGAATTTCCTATATTTTGTGTGAAGAGGTATGAGATTGGTTAAGGATAGGCTGTGATAAATGCTAATCCCTAGAGGGACCACTGAAAATAACAAGAGGTATAGGCAATAAGATAAGAATAGACCTAAATTTGAAAGAGTAGATAACTTTAAAACTTACAAGGCATGCAAAGAGAAATCTAGGAAAGTTCCAGTGAGAGTCTCACTTTCTATAAATACATATGTTCACTTTAAAGGGGATTTATGAGGGGTCTGGAGAGGGCTCTGTGGTTAAGAGCACTAGCTGCTCTTCCAGAGGACCCAGGTTTGAGTCTCAGCACCCACATGACAACTAACCGCCATCTGTAAATCCAATTCCAGGAGACATGATGCCTTCTTCTGACATTAGCAGGCATTGCATGACATGGTGCATATACACATATGCAGGCAATACACTCATACACATAAAATAAAAATAAGAAAACACTTTAGACATTTAAAAATGACACCTGCTTTGTAAAAAATGAAGCTTTTAAGGTTTTTCAACAGCATGTGTATGTGATGGGGTAGGTGCAATTTATGACAAATTTATGCTTCCCCCAAAACCAGAATTCAGATCACTTCGTTAGGATTCAGCATTCATTGGGGGAAAAAGGGGCTAGAACATTTCAGGATTTTGAGTCCACATCACCTCTATCAACTCCTCCTACAGCATGCAGGCAGTCATTCAATACCTGAATGAATGGCACTGTGCACGAATGCCAGCAGTGGGGTGGATTTGTGTAACACTGAGTCCCATTGAAGCACAGGGTGCTTGTTCCAAGTCTATGCACCGACATGTCTATTCCTTCAATTGTTCACCCATCACAGCTCTAGAAACTTTGATTACAGCCAGTAGTAGATGCATTCATCTCTTTATAACAATTCTGTGTTTATTCTTCACTAATGCAGATAGAGAAGACAAGGTCCCAGACACTGACAGGAAATGTACTTTTTACAACTAAGATCTTTGGTGCTATTTAGTGATTTTATTGTATTGTCACATTCTATGCAGCTAGGGAATGTATAAACAATCCTAAATCTCAAGTTTCCAGATTCACTCACATAATTTTCAATGAGGCAGAATGTTTGAACAATTTTTAATTACTAGCAACATGTATTAGATACTATTTAACCTGTTCCATGATCCGTGTTTCCCAAATACTGTCTTAGCTTTCTGATAAGTATTTCACAACTTCTATCTGGCATTTTTTGTAATGCTGTCACCATCTTGCAATTGCTAATAATGGCAGAGTATCCTGTTTGCCTATTCTTTACCACTTCATAAAAATAATTTAGAAATAAGGATTGGAGGTGTTAAGATAGAGAATATAATCAAATGCATCTAAAATCAAATAGCATGTCTTCCCTTTAATCTAAATTACCCATTTAGCAAAAATGTATAATTTATATAGGAAAACTGAACATTTGGTGTTCATGATACCTAAGGAGTACACGCACAAATGCAAATACAGATTTTGCTAGTTATTGACAGTGTAACACTAAGCAAGTTATTTTCCTTCTATAATTCAGTTTTATTACCTCTTTAATATGAAAATAACATATGCCTCATTGGGGATGATATGAGATTTAGCAACAAAAAGTGTGAAAAGCTTTATGCAGAGATGCTGCAAAATGAATACTCAATAAATGCCAAGTAACTTTTCATGGGCTTGAGTATGGGAAGTATTTAGTGACAGATTGAGAAAACTCATGTATCTCTTAGCAATCCTGTTGATGACTTACCATTCTACCTTTAGAGTCCAGAATAGTGCTTGGTAAGTACTAGATATGATTATCATTACTTTTTTTCACTGTAAATTACATGATTGTGTATTTTATTATACTTAATATATAAGGTTTTTTCAAACAAGGATATAATGTACTGTGAGCCCTTTGGGCAAATGCTCTTTCCTCTGCACGACCCTCCAGTCTCACTCCTCTCCATTCCCCAGGACAGCTTTGCTTCTACTTCATAGCACCTGTACATGTATGATTTCATGTGTCCACATACAATCCAAGACCCTCAAAGGAGAGAAAGTGTGGTATTTGTCTTCTGAGATTGACAATGTGTTCAGTATGGTTATCTCCTCTTGGTATATTCTTCATTGCCAATAAAGCCAGGAATAAAACAGGGCTGTCAACTTTCCCCACTCCTTTTCAATATAGCTGAGTCTTAGCTAGAACAATAAAAGAATAATAGGAAATAAATGGGATATGAATAGGCAATGAAGAAGTCAAAGTATCTTTTTATGGTGCAGGTGATACAGTTCTATATATGATACCCTTATAACTTTACCAGAAAACTCTTAGATCTAGTAATGCTTTCTGTGAAGTGGTCAGGTATAAAATGAACATACAGAACCACAAGACTTCCTAAATGGCAACAGCAAACATGGTGAGAAAAAAAAAAACAAACAGAAAAACAATCTCATTCACAATTGCTACAAACAAACAAAAGATGAAAACCTTGGGACAAACCGAACCAAGAAAGTGAAAGACCTCTACAATGAAGTCTAAAATACTAAAGAAAGAAACTGAAGAAAATACTAGAAGATGGAATGACTTTCATGTTTGCAAATTAGAAGTATTAATATTATAAAAATGGCTATACTTCTAAAAGTAGCCTACAGATTGAGTACAATCCTCATCAAAGTTTCAACGTCATTCTTTTCAGAGACAGAAGAATTGTAAAAGCACAGAAGTCTCAAGATAATAAATCATTTCTTTTTAAAGCTGACATGAATTGTCTCTCTATAAACAAGGCTTTGTGATGACTTTGCCTTATTATTGAATCATTTATTATTCCCATTAAGGATCATTTGTAATCTCCAAACTGATTCCCCTTAAATTTACATTTTTATGTTGAAATTGAGATGTTTTATATGTTAATTTTATATGTTTAATTTATATAAGTCTAGTTAAATAGACAAACATGTGAGTCTAGGTATTACTATTTTAACTTACAAATGTATAAAAATTTCCAGAGAAGCTCGTCCAGCTGCCATGCAGCAGACTTGGGTTGTTGGAACTTATGTTTAGTATAACATGCTTTGCAGCTGTTTTTTAAGTACCATGCTACATCCCTCAAAGTGCCAGTTCTTACAAATTATCAATGGTCTCAACGAGAAGGGGAAGAAAAAGCTCACATTTCTCTCACACTAACATACATCATTTATTAGGTCCCAAGATAACATTTTGGGACAATCTACTAACTTCTGATGAGGAACATGAACCATAGGCTCAGTAATGTGCTCAATGTCACCTGTAGCTTTGCTTTGGGGTCATGGAGGCACACACCTACACAAAAATCAGCTTCATTTAATTTAACTGTTCATTGAAAGTTGATTCCTAGAGCAGACTGACTATTTAATCAGGAATTTGGTCAAACCCATAGATCTTCATGTCACAGACATGGGTGAAGTATTAAAAACATGACCTTCCCAAACTCCTATAACTTTATGACATAAAGACAGTTGTGTAAGTCCTCACACTGAGAAGCCAGAAGGCAGGATACTATCCAAGAATATGATCTGGGGATTGTAAACAAAGAGAAGAAACATGGTATCAAGTGTTGGCAGTAATCAGGTATGAAGGAACTTATGAAGGAACTAAAATTCAGAGGCTGCATGACTTGATCTACTCTCGCTGCTAAGAAACAATAGGGATGTCTTTCAGTCCGTGCATTTTCTAAAACATCATAAACAAAACTTGAAATGGAAATAAAAATAATGCTAAAGAGAAATTTTTAACTTCTTCTCCCCTTGAGAGCAGAACATCAAATCTCACATGTAGTAGGGGAAGAGTGTAAGTCCCATCTCTAAGGAACATCTGGCATTTGATAGCTGCTGGGTGGGATGGAGAAAAAAAAAAGAACAGATGGGTAAGTAGGGAGGTAGGTGTGGCTCTGGGAGGAGTTGGAGGAGGGGGGAATATGATCAAAATGCATTGAATGGAACTCTCAGAATGAATAAAAAATAAGAAAGAACAAAATACGCAAGTTTCACAGGCAAGATGGAGTGCTTTCTTTCCCACCAATAACATACTTCCTAGCATGAACACTGCAATTTTGACAAATAGAACCTATTCAGACTTTAGTATTTAACAGTGCCACAGATCTGAGGTGCCTCTCACCTCAGTTGCAAATGACAATATGCATTTTTTCTATTTTATTAGGTACTTAAAATCCCTATGAAAACAAAGTATTACTCATTCAAAGGTGAGAAATAACATGTAGCACTGCATCTTTAAACTCCACTTTCTTCAATGACTTTCCCACTTTCTTATAGCTCAAAAGAAACAGTTTGGGAACCATAAGAAGTTCAGAGCCAGATGTAAAAGAAATGCTCCAATAAAACACTAGCAAATAATTTTAGACGTTGTATGTGCATAGAATTATGGGAGTGTGATAACGAAGGTGGAGTGTGTGCCACAGTGTGTGACACAGGAGGGACTTGCAAAGCATTGATTCCACCTTTATCACAATGTCATAGGCTAATGGAAGGGCTTTTTTATTATCATCAATAATATTTCTCTTTTCTTAATCAAGAGTATTAGTTTCAGGAAAGCAGAGTCTAAATCTTAATAATCTACTTGTTGGCTCCACTAGAGGGGTTTAGGGAACCATGTACTGGTGAATTGAAATGACAAGCAGTAGATTTCTGAGTCAAATAAAGGACTCAGAGCCTTGAGCAAAATATTGGATTCTGACATTGTTAGGACATCATGAGAGCTGTTTTAATCATGTGTGTGAGCACAGAGTGGGAGGAAAATGCCAAAGCCTAGCTCGCTGGCAGAGAACTAAGTCCACCATACCCACAGTCACTTTTCACAGCTCCTGTTTTGGTTGCTTAATAAATCAGGCATCCACTCAAGCCCAAAGAATGAAAGACTCTAACTTTACCTGCAAAAGGATGTCAGTCTATTGGGAACGATTCATTTCTAGTGGTTTTAGTTTTAGTATTGGTTTACTTCACTTTTAGCAATGGTGAATTCTTAATTTGATACTAATTCACTATTTGCTAACAAATAATTCAGAAAGCATGGTAGTCTCAATCAATGTACATAGTATACCAAACTCTTAACAATTTTGCCTATTCTACTTTTAAGACTCAGCACTACTAACTCAATTCAATTAATAAGATTTTATTTCTGCTTTAATATGAACAGTCAAATTCTACATTCATTTAAAAAGGTACCAAACAACATTCCTATATTTCTAAAAAATAACTGGCTATGTAACATAAATGTCCTTGGGGCCCACAAAATGACTCAGTTGGTACAGGTATTTGCTGCCAAGTCTGATGACGTGAGTTTTGTCCTTGGGACTCACATGGTGTAAGGAGAGAACTGACCTCTGCAACTTGTCCCCTAACCTACACACACATGGTGTAGCATGTGCATGACACACAGAATTAAATAAATAAATATAATTTTAAAATGTCCTGATATTATTTATTAAAGTACTATTTGGTAAATTACACTGTGAGAAAATAATTTCTCTTGAACAATATAAGGTAGATTTATTTCATTCTGTCTCTGCTAGGCTCTGATTTCACATTGTTTAAAAAGGAGCCCACTTCACTGCAAAAGGAAAGCATTTTGAAAAATTATACCATTCTAAATGGCTTTACTTTAGAATGCTGCAAGAAAGGTTTATTTTCAGTTTTACCTATTAAGTGGAAGAACTTTGAGATTTACCTTCAAGGATTTTAAGGGGTGATTTGTGTAAAATATATTTATATTTAAATTAATCTAGTAAAATGCAAATGGAGACATAACAAAAAGGGAAAAATTAGTGACTCATATCTAAATTTGTGTTGCAAAAAGGGTGCATTAAAACCCTGTTTGATAATGATTGGGTTACTGTGATTTTAATTTTCAAAATTATATTTCAAAATTAAAAATCATCCAAAGTATGTTAGCAAATTCACAGATTTAATCAAACCTCAAATTCTGTGTTATTTTCTACTTTACAAAATAATTGTGCTGGAATATATATATATATATGCAAATTCTAATTATATGTAACAAAGAATTGGACTTCAGGCAAAGGTTCATTTATTCACAAAATATGTGATGATTTGGTATCACATAAAATTTGTATTTAATAAATAAAGACAGAATGTATTAAATATCTTTAAATGTTTGCCTTGCAGCAGATCCAAAATTATGGAGACCTAGAAAGTATAGCTTTAACTTCCCACGAGCTATCTTTGCACTCTTTCAATTTGTGGTTGCTTAGAAACGTTACAGGCAAAGAATTGATTCTTTCCAGATGCTACTGGTGAAACCGCACTTTATGCTTTTGACTTAAGGCTGTTCTGGTTAATAGCATTGCAAACACACATTTCTCTAGAAAGTCACAAAAGGACAGAGCAGGTTCTCTAAGGCGAGCAGCTCCCATCATCACTGTCTTTTATGTGCAGTATTTAGTTCATGAGTTTCCATAGCAGTTTCTGAGTCAATACATTTATAGCATTAAATCATTCACATTCAATATCAAATAATTAATATTGGAAATAGTTTGGTCTTTCACTGAATATTCTATAACCAGAATATTAAAAATATAGCAAAACAATGCAACCACAAAAATTATTTGCACATTTGAATAGAGACCTTAACTATTATGTTATGAAGACTTTAGAAAATAGTTGTATGAAAGACAGAAACAGAGAAAAAATTGACACAACTGAAACCTGAATGAGAATGTTTATCAGTTGTGGACTGAACTCATGGAAGCTTTTGTTCAGGACATGGATGACTGGATGTCCTTACAATGTCATTCAATGAGCGATTTCAGCTTACCCTATTAAGAAATGGGAAAAATAAATACAGTCATATATAGACAGATATATACATGACAGGAAAAGTGAGAGCAAGAAACGGAAGACAGAAAAGAGAAGAAAGGGGATGGTACCACAGTGTGAACATGGTCTTGCATGAAAAAGTCTATGCAAAAACACTACTGTGTACAATGAACATATGCCAATAAATCAATAAATCAGTAATTTTAATGGGCTGGGGAGATGGGTCAGTGAGTAAAGTGCTTGCCATCTAAGCCTGCAGACCTGAGTTTGATTCACAGCACACAAACCCACACATGCTCTCAAAAAGTACACACCCACACAGACACGGGAGTAACACTACACACACACACACACACACACACACACACACACACACACCTCAAAAACAAAAACAAAAAAGTCGTCAAAACAACAAAAACCATACAAACAGAAAACTGGGCGTGGTGGTATAGGCTTGTAATTCTAGTGATAGTAATGCAGAGACAGATATACCTTGGGGGCCTCTGGCCAGAGAGCCTACATCACTCAGTGAGTTATTCTTTCTCTAAACACATGGTGGCTTGTGAAGGCCAGTGGCTGCTGTATCTGTCACCCAATCAATTACCAGGGTTGACTTGGTTGATCTGACTGGCTAAGAAAGTGTCCTTTTTCTATCTTCTCCATGTGTGTCCCTCCTGAAGTTGTGTGCTCTATGGAAGAGGACACACGCCCCAATAGAGGAACACTAGTATTTGGTCAAAGGTACACAGGTAGCTATGCTTCCTTCCTAGAACTTCCCCAAACAAGCTCTAAAAAGCAGGGTAGGAGAGACAACTGGGTACACAAACTTGACTCTATAGTCTTTAAGATATAAGATAGAATGTGTGACCTCCTGTGGACAGGCTATGGGGGCAGTGTAGAGGTCTAAATATGATTAAGATATATTGTTTGAAGTCCACAAAAATTCAATAAAAATATACATTAATAAAGCAAGGTGATGTTACCTGAGGGTTGATACCTGAGACTGAACTCTGGATTCCTTATGCAAACATATATGTGCATACACACCCACAACTACCTATGCAAATACACACACACACACACACACACACACACACACACACACACATATATATATAAATTTTTAAAATTTTGGCTAAATCCTACTGTCATCCAAACCAAAACAAGAAATAAGCAAAATAAAAACACATTTTGGTTATCTTAACAAAGAAAATTGTTGAAAAAATGAATTGTAGGGAGAGGTCTTTGTTATTAAACTGTATTCATTAAGTAAATCATTAGCTGAATCATTAAATTATCAATCAATAAATTTATTAAAAGCTTACTTTTGACCTTTATTTTCTAGAGGTCCTTGAATCTTTTATAAGTCTTTAAAATGTCCAGGTCCCCAAATTTCTTATAACCTGTGTTCCTATAAAATATGTATCATTAATTTTCTATTGATGAAGATTCAAGATAATGTTGCCCTAATCTCACAAAGTAAGTGAAAGGAAAAAGCGGATAATTTTATTTATTCATTTTGAAAATTTGTATCCAAATCTCTTTTGAGCTTCTCGGTGCTTGTAGATCGCACTTGCTCCACATGGAAAAGTCGTGCCTACTGTACTTATTGGCAAAATAATACCACTTAATCTAACAAAATTCCACTGCATACCTCCCTTATTAAATTATTCTATGATGCAGAAGATTCCTCTAGGCTTCATTCTTCCCAGCCCTTGCTGGGATAGCTTTACCTTCTAAAACTACCACATGCTGGAAACAAAACTCTGGAAACCTCATTCAAAATCATTCAATAATATTTTTCTTCACTTAATACCACTGTATTACACCCAGTTGAGCCTCTTCAGACTACTTCTTGATTACATCCTTCTGTAATCTTAACATTCAAGTGGTCCTCTGATCAAGCAGATGTATTCTCTTACTTCCACTAGGTTGACTAATATTCCATCAACTGGATATCCCTTTCATACCCATCTCTCTGTCCATGATGCATCCTCAATAAACTGGAGAACTTGTGACTACCTAAAATTATGCCACTATTGTGCTGGACACCTGGAGTTTAAAAGCTAAAATTCCTTTTCATGGTCTTTAACTCTCCCAATCTTCAAGTGACATACAGATACTCATGTGATTTTACTGTCACACACCTCTGCTTCAATAACAAAGAACCTTGCACCACTGTCTGATTACCACATGCAGCTTTAGAACAGTCTACCTTTACAAATGTGCTCTGTTTTATGGTTCTTTACTTTATATATTTTCAACATTTCTTTAGTTGGAAGAGTTGCATTCAGTCTAAAACATCCAAATAGAAAGTTTCCTCATTGAAAGAAATTCTTTGAAAAGATGCATCCCAAGCAAAAGAATCCTTGTTCTCAAGTCACCCACATTTTCCGTATTTTTCACTGTAGTATTTGGTCATACTTGACTGCTATGGTCTCGGTGCATAATTCCTCAAAGAGACTGAATTCTGCAAATGAAGACTCTTTGTCTCACTAACCTTTGTCTTCTCAGTGCTTGGAATTGTATCTGGCACATATTTGACATGTTTGATGAGAGAATGGATCAGAGACTTCGGTAATTATCAGGCTGTTTCTTATCACTTTTTAAAAATAGCTTATACAAAACAGTGAGTGACACTTGCTTGGTTTCCACATGTGACAACCATTTCAGTTTCATTTATAATAAGTGTTTCGCATATGGTTTTTAGACTTTATCTCGTGTTAATATATAGACAACTATTCAGTAAAGTATTTAAAACTAAAAATCCTTTTATATACATTGTTCCTGCAATAGATTAAATATTAAATTTTTATCACAGATTTTATATCATTAAATGTACCATGTTA
This sequence comes from Nannospalax galili, assembly GCF_000622305.1. Taxonomy (NCBI): domain Eukaryota; kingdom Metazoa; phylum Chordata; class Mammalia; order Rodentia; family Spalacidae; genus Nannospalax; species Nannospalax galili. Next base: position 5,012,049 of record NW_008347536.1, on the reverse strand, counting down.
CCTTTGGAAAAGTTAATAAAATATATTTTTTTATAATAAGTGTTTCGCATATGGTTTTTAGACTTTATCTCGTGTTAATATATAGACAACTATTCAGTAAAGTATTTAAAACTAAAAATCCTTTTATATACATTGTTCCTGCAATAGATTAAATATTAAATTTTTATCACAGATTTTATATCATTAAATGTACCATGTTACCTTTGGAAAAGTTAATAAAATATATTTTTACTGAGGTTAGGAACCCATATTTTAATAATGAAAATTATATAGGCCAAACCTTTACTACCTAAAAATATTATCTGTATTCCCTAGATTCTCATTTATAAAATAGATCTGTCCTTCTATCAGGTTCCTGGTATTTAATACAGATTATATGTGCACTATAAACAGAATATGACCTCCCTGCTGTTAAGCACATTAATGCAAAGTCTCAGGTATGACCTAATTATTCTTGTTCAGTGACTTGTTTTTGTTTTCATAATCTTTTTATATAAACTCAGCCATGTGCCTTATAAATACATTTTTGTACTATTATCTGTCGTTTTTTCCACATAGATATTGATAAAACATTCCTCTTAATATCTGCTTGCACTCAACATTATTTCTATGCTTGTTTAAAATCCTCTTCATCTTTTCTCTGGAGGATAAGAATTTCCTTCCAGAGAGTTACAGAGTTTTAAAGCAGATAAATAAATCTTATGTCATCTGCCTCACTGATATATTTGAATTCCATCTATTATTCATCCTTCAACTAGTTTCTCTCTCTCTCTCTCTCTCTCTCTCTCTCTCTCTCTCTCTCTCTCTCTCTCTTTTCCCTCCCTCCCTCCTTTATGGCCTAAAATCTAGATTACCATTTGACTAATGTTTTATTTCCTATTTTTCTTTGTTAGGTAAAGGAAACATTAAAAGGTTTGCTATTTATTCCAAATCAAATTCTATGGAAGGGGTAGATAAAATATTAGAAATGTATTTTTGAAAAATTGTTATTAAGGCATTGAAACCACACTGGTCTTCATAATAAACTGAAATTTGAAAGTTACATCACCAAAATATAAAATGGAAGTTAAAAGATTGTAAAACTCCATTTTTAATGTTATCACAATAGAAATTATTTTTGTATGATTATATTCTCAGACATCCCATGACCAACCACTTTTCATGAATCAAAGAAAATGTAATCAGATATACAGTGGTCTGATTAGTATTCTTGATTATTTTCTATTAATATTCTTTCTTAGTGTTTCTTTTTTAATTTTTTATTGAGCTTTTGTACATGTCATACAACAGTTCTTAATGAGATTTAGATCCCCTCCTCCATCCATGACCCCAACCCCCACTGGACCTCATGTACTTCATAAAACAACTTAAAACTTCCATTTATAACATTCACAAAGTAAAACAAAATAAAGTAAAAATTATTTTAGCATTGGAGGCAATTTGAGCACAAAGCATTTACTGTCACTTTTAGTACTGAAAATTAAATTTAATAAAACAAGTATCCATTCTCTTCTGCAAAAACTAAAAATCACTATCATATTAATAACATTACTTTCTGTGGAAAAATATTTTCATCTAATAAATACAAAGGACAGAATTAGAAGAATCACTAAATTGACAATTCTTGAAAAAATTGAAAAGGCCACCAGCACCCAGTGACAGATAGTAAAAACTTTTCAATGACAAGATTAGGGAAGAAATCAATCTACACCTCACAGAATTTCTGATTACCAGCTGCATGTACATTCTTTCCTTATGCAGCATAAGCAATGTGTACCATTTTTGGGAGCAACCTAGTCATTATGCAAATTTTTATTTCATAGGAAATACAAAGAACAGAGTAATATTCTGTCCACAATAGCAAGGCATTTTGTAAGACAGTTGACTAGGTTTTCAATGAGTCTTCAGAATCTTTAAGCTTAAGATCCATTCTAGGTTAAAGAGTAATTAAAAGGAAAGACAACAACAATGTGAATATCAAGTTATCAGAACAAGACGAAGAACGTTTGCTAAAAGGTTACTGATTGTTCAACCTACAGAACTGGTGTACGTGAGTTCATTATGTCTCCTATATTGTTTTTATGTTACTGAAATGTAGAATATAACACAAAATATATACATTTCTATGAACTAGTCTGAACAGAAGGTAGAGGAAATCCACAGAGGTAAAAAATTCTAGGGAGGAATGAAGCACAGAAGGTACTAGCTTCACTCTAAACACAGGTCATTCCCAATCACCTGAGCAGTTACTTTCTGTGATCTCACGGGAACGGGATCCATTATGCTTCACACAAGTTGAGGGGTCAGAATAAACTTTCTTGGATAAATCTAGGCATAGGCATCTCAATCCTCATGCTCTCTAGTATAAGGGTCTTGGAAAATATCTTTCCCATAGCTATAAAATTAATGAATCTGTACCCCCAAATTCATATTCTAATGTTTTAACCTTCTCTGTAACTATCTGAAGATGGGTCTCCAAGGAAATATTTAGAGAAAAGTAAAGTCCTGGTCCAAGGAGAGGGTATGATCCAATAAATATTAATGTCTTGCAAATATTGGCAAGAATGCAGTGAAAAACACTTCTTGTGGGACTGCAAGCTGCAGCCACTATGGAAATCAATATAGAGAATTCTCAAAAAACTAAAAGTAGTTCTGTCTTAATGACCCAGATATACTAGTCTTTGGAATGAGCCCAAAGGACCGGATATCCTACTACTATGATCCATGCTCAACAATGCTCATTGGTCCTCTTTTCACAGTACCTAGGAAACTGAAACAACCTAAACGTCCTTCAGCTTATGAGCAGATAATGAAAATGTGGTACATTTACACAATGGAGTTCTATTCAGCTGTAAGGAAAGATGAAATCATGAAAATTTCTGGTAAATGCATGGAAGTGGAAAACATACTGAGAGAGGCAACCCTGACCCAGAAAGACAAACACTGCATGTTCTCTCTTGTGGATCCTAGCTCAAAACTTTTAAAAGTGAGTCTATAAATTAGAGTACCCACAGAAGCCAGGGAAGTAGAAAGAAGCATAGAGAAGTGGGGAAGAAAGCCTTGTAGAGAGCAGATTAGTGCAACACAAGTTCTTCCAAGAATGAAATGGGAAATATGAGGGGGCTTTAACTGGAGTGTGTGTGTGTGGGAGAGAGAGAGAGAGAGAGAGAGAGAGGAGGAAGATATAAATAGCACCAATGATATTTGCAAAAGCCAATGGGAAACATTATTTTATAAGCATGATTAATAATGCAATATATATTTCAAATAAAGTTATCCTACATGGGATGATAATGCTCCTCCCAAAAATCATAGGCTATGGAACAAAAACCCCATGCCAGGGTTTGGGAAACCTCCCTTTCACTTGTTGGCCCAAGCAGTCAAAGAGACTTCCAAAATAATATAGGATATTGCCATTGCCCTTGGTTGCCAACCATGACTTGAAAATAAGACCCTATTGCTAAAGATACCACACACTTTGACATAGGACTTGGAGGAATTGAGCTGCAACTGACCTGGAAGGCTTCTCCCTGAGGGCTAGCTCTCATATATTGGTGGGTGCTATTCAAATGTCAATGTAGAAAAAAATTAATAGTCCCACCCATCTGTAAAATCTATGAACCACAACAATGACTGGCCCAAAAAGAGATCCTAAAATCCCAGCATAGATGTGGAAAGATGGGTAAGAAGCCCCACCCCCTTTTCATCCTCCTCTTTTCTCCTTCACCCTCTACTCTCCCAGAAGTTCAGTATTCCTCCCATTCTCTCTCTAGGCATGTATTAAGGAAAGGCCACATGAGGACATAGCAATAAGACGACCATGCACATGCCAGGAAGAGAGCCTTCACCAGAAACTGATTGTACTCTGATTTTTGCCCTTCAATTTCCACATACTCCAAAACTATGTAAAAATTACTGTTTAAGTTCTGAAATCTATGATGTTCTATTATAGCTGTCAAAACATACTGAAAAAGTCCCAAATAAAAGTTGGGAAGGATTTTTATCAACTTTGTTGACTTTGACATAAATTAATAAATTACAGGATATTGGGAACTTTCTTCCCAGAAAAGTCATAATCATATCTTTGTACATTTTTTTTAAGACTAGGATTCTAATTTGCACTGCTTAATCCAAAATAGCAGCAATATTAGAGTATTGTTTTTAGGGATTTAGAAAAAAAATACACATCCTTTCTGTAGGAAACCACCTTCAGCCCAAGTGATTCAAAGAAGTCACACAAATATTCAGAAAACATGAACTCAAAGATCAACAAAAAAAATCAATCATAACTTTTTCAGGAAAAGCATTTGTCATGCTTGAAAATCAGTATAAAGAACAAGAGAATAAAACATACTCAAACACTAGGATAAATAAGTATGCTTTAGTCATGGTCAAGACATAAAAAAGCAAAAAATATAAGGTACAAAGGACTTAAAGTTGAAAGCAGAGCTAAACAAATGTCCAAATAACCAAATATAAAAGTATTCTAGCAAAACAAATCCTTAAAAAATAAACAACAAAGTAACTGAGCTTGATAGAAAACCGGGGGATGGAAAATATCTTGGGAAATTTCTCTAGAGGACAACATAGCATACTGAAGAGAAAGAAATGATATGTAGAGGTAAAAGTAACTAGGAGATGGAACAAAATATTCCAACATAAGGAACCACAGGTCATCCACAGAATGCTTGGAGAAGATGCTAAGACCGACAGCACTGTTAGAAAAGGCACATACAGCCGGCAAGGAGAGCACCGGCCGACTTTCAGGCACACTTCTTTCTGGGGGTGCTTCCTGTAGAGAAGAACCAGAAAGGCTGTTCAGAACATACCGTCCATCTATTTCTACTTAGAGTTTCAGAAAGAGAGAATAACGGGAGAAATAGTAGTGTTTAGAACTAAAATAATCCATATATTTAGGCAGCACTGTAAGACTAAGCAGGATATCTGAACGACAGCAACAGAAACAAACAAAAAACAACCTAGGCTCACTGCTACAAATGCACAGAATAGCAAAGATACAGAGTAGATCTTAAACTCCACCAGAGAGAAAAGATGGATTACTTACAAATAGCGCAGCAAAACTAACTGTGCTACACAGAAACTCATAGGAGAATGGAGTTACATTATCCAAATGGAAAAAACTTAAAACCATTAAATTTTGGTATCAGGAAAAAAAAAAGAAAAAAATAGAAATTTTTAGACAAGGCAGATTTTATGATCTACATCCTTTCCTAAAGTTTGAAAATCCATGCTGAAGGGCCTTAAACAAAGAGAAGCAGCAGCCAGTGGAGATGTGAGCAGTGGGCATGATAGTCTTCACCTGAGGAATATAAGCACCAAATCAGCTGGAGAACTCATCTGGTCTTGAAACATTGTGGAACATTTATAAAACATACCCTGTGCTGGGCTGTTGTTCATAGTTCTTAACAACTGCGAAGCGATGTGTAATGTCGCTACTATCAGTGACCCAAAAAGAAGTAGAAAGCAAGAATACAATAAAACTCTGAGAACAAATTTGGAATCTGAAAATGCACATTTTTAAATGACTCCAGAATTAAAGAAGAAAGGTAAAGAGCAATAATAATAGTACGTATGAAATACCTTAGGACAGTACAACTGAATAGAAGACACCTTAGAACTGTGTTTACATTAGTAAAGGGAGATATGAAAACTAGTAATATTCAAATTGAATTGAAGGGAAAAAAGAAACGCATGCACCAAAACAAAATTGGGAAAAACATTGAAAAAAATGAAACAGAACAAGTTACAAAAAGAAAAATACAAAATGTAAATGCTTGACACAGCTTAATAATTTTTTTATGACAAGTGAAGCAGGAAAATTCTAGAAAGATTTTTCAGGGTAATGTCACCAAGAATAAATTATCACTGTTTAATTCTAAGAGTAATGCAATAGTCCACGTAAGTTGTATTTGTTTAAATACGCACACGCAGAGATTAATTTTGCTAAAGTGAGTTTAGTTCGCATAGACTAATACATTATGAATGGTGTTCCTTAAAGTTCCACAATACAGTCACAAAACAGGTTATTAGACAAGGTACAAACAAGCAATATCTAGAATATAAAACAAAATAAACCTTAAATTCAGGAAAAAGTTTAACAGGATATTAAGATTATATTTTGAAAAGTTTTTCTCCCATAAACTTGAAAATATTAACAAATTTCTTTAAAATTACAAAATTATTAAGTTCTTCTGAAGAAAAAATAGTGTCTGAAAAAGATCTTGTAACTGTGAAATACGTCAAAATATTTTCTTTTCTTCCGAGAAAAACAGTAGGGTCACATGGTTTTTAATTTAACTTCAGTCATTCAGAAAGTAGAAATTAGGCAGGTGCGATAGTGCAGGCCTTTGATCCCAGCACTCCAGTACTCTGGAGGCAGAGGTAGGTGGATCTCTGGAAGATCAAGGTCAGTCTGGTCTACATAGCTAGTTCCAGGTCAGCTGGGGCTACAAGGAGACCCTGTCTCAAAAAAAGAATTTTTTTTTTAAATAGAAATTTTCAAACTTAGATGAATCCTTTTTGAAAGGAGTAAGAGAAAGAAATGCACTAATCAACTCGATTTTGACATAATAGAATGTGCAGAATATAATTAGGCAATTTCCTTGCAGTCATACATACAAAAACCCCATGTCAAAATCTTGTCCTGTTAATCTAGCTATAGACATAAAACTGCATTTTTTTTACACAAATTCATCACGTCCAAGTTGACTTTATTTTAGGAAAGTAGATCAAGTTTAACAGTAGAAGATGTGTTAATGTGGGTGAATCCGTTAATGTGAAGATGAATTCATTATACTCCACGACAATTTAATGATGATAAATTATGTAAAACATCAGTGTAACAGCTGGTAGAAACTCAATATGCTGTTTTCCTCCTCTCTTCTACAATGCAAATGAATCAGTGGGTCCTTTACTTTGGATTATAAACAAGAATTCTGACTCACCTAATCAGTGAGATACTTTATCAGAAGCTGTGGGAAACCCTACAGAATAAAAGCAGCAGACAGAAAAGGCAGAGACTGCTGACTCTACTGACTCCAGCAGAGCCTATCTGGCCACCCACAGCAGAAGGGACGCAATGGGCAGAAGGGATGGTGTCCCTTCAACTCTGGAACATGGCAGCTTATATCCTGATTTATAGTCATATCAGAATTACTTGCTTTGGGAAAGGCAATCCTCAGAGGAAAATGGAGTTCAATTAGGAAGAGAATGAACGCTGAGCAGATGAAATGAAGGACATCTCTATTCAAATGGCTAGAAGCACTCGTGCCATGGAACAGAAGAGTCGTAAGTCAGCCTTCCTGGAGAAATCATTCAACCCTCCTAATCAAGTTTCTTGTCACTATACAAACGTTTTCAGTGAAGCCAGTTCTCTATCCTCAAAAAAGTCATTTCTAGGTGTTCAGACATACGCAAGTAAACCAGCAGGCAGCTCTCATAAAAGTAGTGCCCCCGTGGACTTGCCCTCCAGTCTCTCCAATGACAACACTTTCTGCTGCCCCTCCCCATCCCATTTCAGCAGATAGACTCTGCTAATTTCTGATCACAGATTTCTCCCAGGATTGCACTATTATTTTAAAATTAAACTGAATAGGGTTGGAGAGATGGCTCAGCAGTGGAAAGCACTGGTTCCTCTTCCAGAGGACCCAGGTTTGGTTTCCAGCACACACATGATGACTAGCAACCATGTAACTCCAGTTCCAGGGAATCCGATGCCCTCTTCAGGCCTCCATGGGCATTGCACAACATGGGCACACTTACATGCAGGCAGTGCACTCATGCACATAAAATACAAATAATAAATAAAATATTTTAAAATTGTACTGAAACAGAAAATAATAAATGCCTCTCAAATGAGACACTAAATGGAAACAGTAGATGCTTCGGGCTCTGTTGGGGACCCCTGCTGTGTTAAGTCGAAGTCTCTCCATGTCCGGATAGTCCAAGGGGCTTGGCGTTTCTATGCAGAGACTCCTTTTCTCAGCAGGGCACCCCCCTACTCTCTTCCTGACTCATCTTTGAAGTAGCCATCACAGATACATGGCCTCTGGCATAGGAACTGCCAGGTTTTCCTGTGTGATAATCAGGCAATGTCTGGCAGCCTGGTGGAAGCCCACCACCACATGTAAATGGGGCATCCTACAAAGCACCTATCAACTAAGACTTTTGACACTGCCTTCACACTATAAATATCCTGGTTTCCCCTTAATTAATTGGAGCTGAATCACTAAGACCTGGAGCTGAGCTGAGTCACTGAATAAAGGAGCTGTACCTGACTGAGCTGAATTCTGTGTCTTACTGCCTACGATTCAGTCTCTCCAGAGGGGGCTGTCCCTTCCTAAACAACGACTCCCGGAGATTTTGCTTTCGCCTTTCTTGCACTTCCCCACGTGATCTGACAGCCAGCAGATCAAGTACCTCGAGGGAGTGCCCGGTGGCTTGGAACGGAACCTGCCTGGAAGTGCAGTGACCAGTAGAGTCGCCAGCATCCAGTAGTTGCGGAGAGCCTCCGAAACGCGGTGCGCGACATGCACGCACCCCAGCAACACGGAGAGCCAGGGACCCGAGCAGCAACACAGTGCGCGGGACCCGCCCATATCTGGCGCCCAACGTGGGGCCTCCAAACTCCGCACCAGCCAGCAACTGGCGCCCCCTGAAACGCAGAATTCGTGAGTATCTCTCCCACCAGGAGAGCAACAGAAATCTCTTTCCTTCATCTCCCATCAGGAGACTAAAAAAGGCAGCTGTGCCTCCAAGCCTCCCCACTCATGGGGCCTGGCAAATCTCTCTTTCTTTCGTCTCCCATCAGGAGAATAGAAAGACAGCTTTGCCCCCAAGCCACCCCACTCGTGGGGCCTGGCAAATCTCTTCTATTTTCCTCCTTTTATTTCCGGTCTGAGTCTTCGCGTGAGAACGTTAAAGACAGAAAGGCAACTGAAGCTTTCTGGTCAGGGCTACTCCCTCACGTCAGCTGAAGGCCTCTCTGCCCCCTAACAAACTCCGACTGCCTGCACAGGTGTAGACAAAAGACCTTCTATCTATACATCTTTCTAATATAAAAACCTGGTGACGTAGCGGCCACTTAAGAGTCCTTAGGACGGCCACCAGTTTCTTAAATCTGCAGGAAGGCTGGTGCTGGGGGCTAAGTGGAATCCCCTGAGATTTTGATCTCAGGCACGTTCCCTTAGTAACCATCACTTCACTACTTTCCTATCCTAACACGGCTAGAAAAATCCCCAAAGTTCTAAGGAATCTTCACATAAGCCTTAAAGTCAGAAACCTCCCTAATCGGTTTTGTTATCCTGCCCCCAGGGCACTCAGACCACAACTAAAACCAGTTAGGTGAGAATTTAAATTAACCAGCCCCTGCAGAGCACCTGAAAGTTCAAGGTGGCTCGAGCCAAACAAAAGATTTAAAAAGGCCATTTTTTTTTTTTTTCTGCAGTCTGCGGAGCACCTGAAAGTTCAAGGTAGCTCGCACCAAACAAAAGATTTTAAAAGGCCATTTTTTTTTTTCTGCAGTCTGCAAGCTAAGGCTTGTACCTGTCAGAGCGTTCCAATCCCCTGGTGTCAAGCTACTGCAGAAACATGAAGTGCTAGACAATACTATTTTCATTTTTATAATGGGTAATTCAGCATCACGCCAGAAAAAACTCCAAATCCGCTCCCTTAGAGCCTTACTTAAATCAAGAGGACTTAAGATCTCCCAAAAAGAAAGCTTAAAATTTTGAAATAAAGTATATCAATTTGCACCCTGGATCCTGTCAACAGACATTTCTGATCCAGAGGTCTGGACTAACATTACATATCTGGCTCGCAAAAAAGAAATCCAGGAAAGGCATAATTTTCCTCTTTCCTTTTTCCCCATAATAGCAGCCATCCAGCAATGCTTAGGAAACCCACCTAAGATTGAAGAAAGCTTACAAACACCAGAAAATAATAAAGGAGAGGGTTCAAACGATAAAAAAGACCCTAAAAATTTCCCAACAGCAGATTCAACAGCCCTAAAAAATAAAGAAAAAGCGATGCAGACTGCCCAGTAGCAGATTCAACAGCCCCCAAAATAAAATTTGACCAAGTCAAACAAAACCCACCCATCAACAAAAATAACTCTTACCCCCTTCTTGCTGATTTAACAAGCCCAGATGTTAACGCCCAGATCTCAAAAGCTCCCAAAGATCCTCAGATAAATCCCCCCAGCGGTGTGCGAGAAACAAACACCAGCCAGCAGCTGGCACTCCGCGAAACCCGTGCACCCATAGGGCTCTTTACTCACTCAAGGTAGGAAGGAGTCCGTTTGTTATAGACTCTGCATCTGCTGTTACTGAGACACTCACTACAGAGACTTTGTCACACTGCTTGGCTTTAAAGTCAAATGGCTTTATATCATGAATATAGCACATTTATAGAAACCGTGTTCTTTAGTAATGGTATTATTAAAAATTAAGTCATGTTCACATGAAAAATTCTACTGGCTTTAAGTACAGAGGCAAAACTCACAATTTCTCTCCTACAACTAAGCACACAACTGATACCTTACACTGTGACTACACACAGTGTAAGTGAGGCCGACTGCAGTGACTGTACCTCTGAAATAGCATGACAACAAGATGCTTCTCTTCCATCTGACATCAGTCTGCCATATGACACTGGAACACAAATAGCATCTCATTCATTTCCCTTCCTCTTGTCTTAGCTTCCTTCCCTCTGCCCTCCATACTGCTGTCTGTAGAACAGTACTTACTCCATGGAACTCTGGCCACAGTGCTTCCTGCTTGGTATCCAGTTACCTTCCCCCTTCACTTTTGAGGATTCATAAAATAAGACTTTTTGTGCTCTATTCCTGATCCACCTGCACAATCTTCCTTTAGTCTCCTACATCTCAGCAAAACTGTTCTTTTAACTTAATTTTCCAATTATAATGACATCCTAATGTCATTATATCCCCTAAGAATCCTTCACTAACTTTCCAGATAGTTTTTCCCCGACAGACTCAAACTACGATAAGCTCCAGTGTGTCCTTGCTCTCTTGTCTTCTCCTTGGGTAGAAGCGGAGCCAGTTGATGCTAGAAAAATCATGGCAAATATGATAGAATGTCACTCTCTTCATTAGGTTACATTTAATGGTAAAGATTATGAGATGCTATGCCTATGATTATCTTGTAATATTAAAGAGTCCATCTCAGAATCCTGGAGAGAGTTTGGTGGTGGTGGTGGTGGTGGTGGGACAGAGTCTCACCACGTACACCAGCCTGACCTCAGATCCACAGAGATCTGCCTGCCACTTCCTCCTGAGTACTAGGACACCATGCCCAGGAGGAAAGAGATTCCTGTTAAGGCCTTCAAGAAGCAGTTAGGTTTTGAAGGGCAAGTGCAAGGCGACATGACAGGGATGTCAGCTGTGGAGTATCTGAGCTAAAAGAAAAAAAAATCAAGTGTCCTTCATTATATAACCAGAGAGAGAGAGAGAGAGAGAGAGAGAGAGAGAGAGAGAAACAGAGAGAAAGAGACACAGACATAGAGACAGACAGAGACAGAGACAGACAGAGAGATAGAGAGACAGAGAGAGTTCTGATAGCAACCTATGGAAGATGAAAGTGGTTCTTTCCCTGTACTGAGCCTCTGGATTGGAGCCAGTGGGACTTTGAAGCAGTCTCTTACTAAGCTATGCTTCCACTCTACTACTGAAGCTGCAGGATAAAGGCCTGTGTTGTAAGCTACTACTATATTTATTTCACAGGATACAAAACTAACATATTACCAGCTAGCATATTTTCTCAAAGCTCCTACTGAACTTTCACACATTTCCATGAAGCAGCTTCAATTTTTAAACTTTAATAAGTTTCCAAATAATTTAAAACATTAAGAAAAGTCGCTGTATCCTTTTTTTAATCTTTAGTATCTAAGGTAGGAAGTGCTTTGTTGATACAGAGGAAAAATTGCATGTACAAAACTGGAAGCTTATTAGATAACCATGGAAAATGAAAGCATTAAACATTTGTCATTGTATATAGTTTTCTTTGGAAAACAGAATATGATAAAAATTGAATGAAATGTAATTATTGAGACTTGTTACCTATATGGTGAATAGAGAATGGTACTTGAAAAGAAACTTTCTTAATTCTGTGGTTTATATGGGAGAATATTGACTGCATGCTGATGGTTGAATTGATAACTTTTTGAATAAACATCAAAGTTTATTGGGATAGACCTGCAAATTAAACCAGAATTTAATTATATAGATAGGGTTATGTGGGATATGTAATTTTTTAAAATTCTCAAAGCCTGGATAGAGTGACCTTTGTGATCCTTTCGTAAATTGGAAAACATTTTATAACAGGCTAAAGAATTATAGCCAATGACATATTGTATTTTTGAAAGTATTGGAAAGATAAGTCCTAATACAGTGTGTCATGAACGTAGCAACTATATTCCTTTATAATATGTCAGCATATAACCTAATGAATACAGCTCCAAAGAAAGTTGAGGAACTGGATGTCAGTTTGAATTCTACACTTAGTGCAATGACTCCAATAGCCACAAGGTGGCAGTCTGTTGGTACAGTGATTCTGATTCAAAAGACTTCAAGTTCATATACATATATATGAACTCCTTGAAAATGTCTGAATCTTTGGTAGTATCTGAACAGCCTACACGTTTCTTTTTCCTTTTTCTTTCTTCTTTCTTTCTTTTTTTTTTTTTTTTTTTTTTTTTTTTTTTTGGTCTTTTTGAAACAGGGTCTGCCTGCCTCTGCCTCCCAAGTGCTGGAACTACAGGCGTGTGCCACCACCCCCTGCAAGTTTCTTTTTTTAAAATATGTATCAGAGTGCTTAATGTCATAATCGCTAAATACTAGTTGGAAGGCAGTGTCTTCTGTGGAAAACTAGTAAGCCCAATGTCTAAAATAATCAGTGCTCTGTTTTATCCAGGCTTAGAAGAGTGCTTGGCACATAGTAGATGTGCAAAAATCATTGCTCAAGTAATAAACTTTTATATATATTTATAAAACTGAAAGTAGACTCTGCCTGCATCAGTAGGACTCTAAAATCAAGTTCTGCAAATAGTTTCTTAATAAATTCTAGTGGATGAAAAACGAAAAGACCGATATAGCCCATTATTTTGTGGTTTCTATTTAAAAAGTTGATATAGAAGTTCCATCAGTCAGCACATATTTTCATTGATCAGTTCTAGTGTCAACTGAATAACCCCATGAATTCTAATGCTACCCCCAACAGCTAACTGTGGCAGAGACAAATGCAGGAGGTAATAAGCAAAAGAAAGCATATTCTTACCGGAGTAGCATGCTGCTATAAGCAATTTAAGGGCTCTTTTACATTTATTGTTCCTCTTTTGAAGTAATAGATTCAAATAAATGTTATTTGTATTCCCATACAAAATGTCTGGACAGCTTGCAACCTCCTGGCACATCTTACTCGTCTATAATTCCTGATGCTCCTCTGGGCACGGTCTCCATTTCTTTCCTGGGTTGTTTATGAAACTGCATATTTAATACAAGTCTACAGTTTGATTTGTCGATTTTAATATCTACTGACTCCTTACATGAAAATGAGAATTTATATCATTCATCTCCAACTCTCACATGTATGATGTTCCTATTATTTTAGCCCTTCCCTCAGTAATAACTATAATTTCTTAAATATCTACATTACCAGTTTTCCGTCAACTCCATCAATTCCATTATTTGTAATATATCAATATTAGCCACCAGCTTTCCTTCTGTATCTTCATTTCTGACAACTAAACTTAGACTTCTGTACATTCCAGACTCTTGACAATTAGATATTGGAATGCAGCCATAACATCATATTTTATTAAATGATATATAAAGTTGAAAATCAATAAATTGATTTTATTTGGGAATTAGTCTGTAAATATTTTTCAGTGGCAGGCTAGGTAATATATTAACATTACATGCTCTTTTCTCTGTCAAACTAATGTTATGAGTTTCAAATTATTCATAAAAGAATGTTTCTCACATTAAGGTCAAGATGATTTGTTCTCCACATAACCTCCACATTTTAAGGTGTATGAACATTTTTTCTTTACATCTGTCACAGGCTCTTCAGAGCTTCTGATTGACTCCTCTCTACCACTACTGGGCTTCAGCAGCATCTCCTCAGTTATTTGCAGACGATTCATTTTACTCCTGATTTTGTCAAACCACTGCTTCTCTAATTTTGGTAAGCTTGTGTAGCTTCTGCACTTTCTTTTGCCTGAAGTGACCTGAAGCTGCAGGCCACTTCTACTGATGTCAGCTCAGGAAGTCACAGGTCACTTCTACCCATGTCATCTCTGGGACCTCCTGTCGCCCTTGATTTTCTGAGTTTCCAACATCTGTGACTTCCTTTCTCAGAGTTTGTTTCCTGACTGAGTCTCATTAAACTTAATAGACTCTCATATTTTATTTACAATTTAGCAAGTTTCAGAACTGCAAGTTAAGAAATACATCCCTCACATTGAGAAAGCACTGTATTCTCCTCCTCTATATAGAATTATTATATAGAATTATTCATCAGCTTTCCATTATTGTAACAAAATACTTAGAGTAATCCATTTAAGTATCTATGTCAGCTGCTTAGTTTAGGTGGTTTCAGTCTATAATTCTTGGCTCTGCCCTGTCTGTGGCAAGGTGAACATGTGTGAACATGGGGCAGAAGAAACTCATTAACTTCATGGATGGACATGAAAAGAAAGACAGAGCAAGGGCCTGGAGTCTCAACATCCCCTTCATGGCCATGTGTCAGTGCCTGGAAGACCTCACATTAGTCTCACACTCTGAAAGTTCCACCACTTCTCAGAAGCACAGGCACACCGTAAACATGTGAGTCTCAGGAACATTTATCCAAACCATAACAACAAACCTCATTAAATAGTTTGTGAATTAACAGCAGCTCACAAAGTTTGGTCTTTGAAGTTAATTTTTGGTTCTGACATTTAATCATCTGTGGTGGTTCTACCTTTCTAAAAAGCTCTAGTCATTAAAACTAAGTATTAGCCTTGTCACGATGAGTGCTGTAGAGTGTGTGAGGCATGCAGTGAGTATACCAAGCACAGAGACTATAAAAACAAGGGAAAATCTGTCTCTTTGCTACTTCACTTCTACAAACTGCTGAGGGTTGAAAATAGACCTTGCACATGTGAATTTAGGTTTACCTTTAACACCAAGAAGAATGATCACCCTGCCCAAATTTGATTAGCTGTTTTGAATTAACAATTTCTTTATGCTATTCACCTGGCCTCTCTCAACACAAATATAGACAAGGTCCAGATGGGCTTCATTTGAACATGGAAGAGTAATGTGGATGGGATGGGAGCACAAAATGTTTAAGCTCTAATTATCCTGAAGAACAATATGGAATATGGAGCAATCATTTAACCTAGAATGCAAACTAAAAATGATAAACTTAGAATGCAAGCTAAAAATGATAAAACAAGATATTAAAGTAAAAGTAATAAAGATAGAAATATAACTGTAAGTAAATTACTAAATAGCCCTAACCACTTTATAGGACTGATAAAACTTGGCATGATATTTCCTTTATATTATCATAGACACCAAGCTATTATAGGTTAACAGAGCAAATTAGTACTTATATGTGAGCCCTATTGTTCACCAGAAATTGGACTTGAGATGTTTATTTACTGTGTCTTAGAACCTAGCAATAAATATGTACTGTGTAAATTGATCTTTATTTCATAAATATGGACAAGTGCTTTGTCTAAAGTTACACAGATAAAAAATGAGTTATGATCCAGACTTCCCTTTACAAGGTTCATGCTCTCTGTGTTGACCACATTGCCTTAACACTACGCTGTTTCATGTGAACACCCATTAGTTTACTAACATATTTAAATAATAAAAGCATTAAAAGCATGTTGTCTTAGTGGCTTTCTATCACTGGTAAAAACACTAATCAAAACCAACTTTGGGAAGAAAGGGTTTATTTTTCCTCACATCTCCCAGGTCACAGTTCATCACTGAGGGAAGCCTGGGCAGGAACCTGGAGACGGGAGCTGAATGAAGCTGAATGACCAGGGAGGAGTCTAGCTTACTGCTTGCTCCCCTGGATGATGCTCAGTTGGCTTTCTTCTACAACACAGGACCACCCACAATGGGCTGGACCCTCCCACATTGTGCATCAACAAAATGCCTCACAGACAATTCCACAGGTTAATCCAATGGAGACAATTCCTCACTTGAGACGCCTCTACCCAGGTGTGTCAGGTTGGGCTGGACCCTCCCACATTGTGCATCAACAAAATGCCTCACAGACAATTCCTCACTTGAGACGCCTCTACCCAGGTGTGTCAGGTTAACAAATAAACCTGTCCAGCACACTGTTGATCCTGATAACATTTCAGCAATAACTTTATAAACATCTAAGATGGGGCTGGAGAGATGGTTTAGCGGTTAAGAGCTCTGACCGCTCTTGCAGAGGAACTAGGTTCTATTCCTAGCACCTATATAGCAGCTAATAACCTGTAACTCCAGTTCTAGGGAATCCGACATCCCCTTCTTACCTCCATGGGCATTGCACCATGACAATGGTGCACTTACACATATGTCGACAATACACTCATACACATAAAGTAATAAAATGTAATCTAAGACCTAACAAATTACCTTCTTAGTTTGATCTCATTGTCTCTATAAACTAAATATTCTTCCAGCGTGTACTTTCTATATCCATAAAATAAGAAAAATACCTTAATACTGAGTGAGAATGGTACATGAAATGGAGAATACAATTTAAAATTTGGAAATTTCGTTGTGCTTTAAATTTTCTTTCTGAAAGACTGAGCTTGTATATACTGTGATTCCTATTTTTATAATATATGAATATTTCAAATAGTATGTAAATTGCCTCTCTCCTGTTATATCAGTAACTTACATCCAAAATATAAAAGTTTTATATCTAGAGATATAGATCAGTTGGTAGAGTGGTTGCCTTGCGTGAAGGAAGCTCTGAGTTTGATCACCAGCACGACACAGAAATTGGGCACAGTGCTGCACATCTGAAGCCCAAA
This sequence comes from Nannospalax galili, assembly GCF_000622305.1. NCBI lineage: Eukaryota > Metazoa > Chordata > Mammalia > Rodentia > Spalacidae > Nannospalax > Nannospalax galili. The sequence continues at coordinate 4,994,979 of NW_008347536.1, read as the reverse complement.
TATTTGGGAGGCGAAGGCAGAAGGATCAGGAGTTTAAGGTTATCATCCTTGAATAGCAAGTTTGATCACAGCTTGGGATTCATGAGACCCTTTCTCAAAAAAAGAGCAATAACAACAACAATAACAGTAACATCAATAAATACCATGAAATTAATTCCACAGAAAAGAAAAATAATACAACCTTCCCAAGGGGAAAACAAAGTGATTGGCCATTTGTTTTTCTTTTGAAAACCATGTTTGTTTCATTAGCCCATTTGTTGATTGATAGTTTTACTTCCTTGGTATTTAATTTCCGCAGTTCTTTGTAAATTCTGGATATCAGCCTCCTGTCTAAAATGTAGCTGGGAAAGATTTTCTCCAATTGTTAGCTTTCTGTTTGCTCTGTTAAGAGTTTCTTTTGTTATACAGAAACTTTTTAATTTCATATAGTCTCATCTGTTGTTTCTTGATGCTTATAAAAGTGTTCAACATATCTAGTCATCAGGGAAATGCAAGTCAAAACTACTTTGAGTTACCATCTCATGCCAGTCAGAATGGCCATCAAGAAACCTGACATTGAATATTGGTCAGAATGTGGTGAAAGAAAAACACTTAATCACAGTTGGTGGGAGTAAAAGTTAGTATAGCTATCGTAGAAATAAGTTCAGAAGTTCCTCAAAAAAATTAAAATAAAATTAGAAGTATTACATGACCCAGCTATTTCACTCTTGTGCATATACCCAGAGAACTCCATATCCTCCCACAGAGATATCTGCACATCCATGTTTATTGCCGCTGTATTTACAATAGCAAGGGAGCAGAACCAATCTAAATGTCAATTGACAGATGTATGAATAATGAAGTATGATAAATATGAAATATGGAATATTATTCCACTACAAAAATGAAATTTGCAAGAAAATGAATATACTTAGAATGTATAATATTAGGCTAAGTCACCCAATCTCAGAAAGAATGCATGTTCCGGGGCTGGAAAGATGGCTCAGCAGTTGAGAGCACTGACTGCTCTTGCAGAGGACCGGAGTTCGATTCCCAGCACCCACATGGCAGCTACAAACCATCTTTAACTCCAGTTCCAGGGGAATCCGAAGCCCTCTTCTGATCTCCGTGGCATTGCATGACACGGGTGCACTCACATACATGCAGGCAATACACTTATACACATAAAATAAAAATAATAAATAAAGAATACATGTTCCACCTCATATGCATATCCTAGTCTATAATATACATGTATTTATATGTTAATAGTTCTAAGTATGGTATAATATCACATTTAGAAGGGATAATAAGAAAGGGTAATATCAGGTGATAAGCAGAATGCAGATAAAATACACAAGATGTGAAATTAATTTTCTAGTTTCAACTCTGTCAGTTTGGTTTTTTTCTTTTCTGTGATAGATAAAAGTCCATAGAAATGTAATTGATAGTAAAAGTGTAAAACCCTAAGTATAGTTTCATGGCTTCAGAATGCTTCTCTAACTGTATAGAAGTTCACTGAAATGCAGTAGTGTTTGTGACTGAGCCAGCGTCTGAGTAGTTACCTTAATCTAGTTGCATGAGGTTTTTATTTGTGAGTTCATTTCAATAAACTGATTTAAAAAGAGAGAAAACATAGCCAGCTCTACATTATTGGCTATTCTCTAAATAATTCTTGTCAAAGGATGGTGTCTAAGATAATACTCAACAGCAGGTCCTCTGCCAGATATGGTGGACTGCACAAAAGAAGGCCTACACCTGTCCCCACAGTGTACAGCCCATCTGTGTCATGAGATCAAATGCTAGAATTACGCTTGTATTCCAGATAATAATTTTATATCTACAGTGTCCCAGTGCCTTTGAATTCTGTACCTTTGCTTTACTTCAAACGTTAAAGGATATGTATTGCCTGAAAGCAAGCCATGCAGTGTTTTGGTTCTTTAGACTTTGCTTCTCTGTATACTGGTGGAATCTCAGCACACAAAAGAGGCTGACTGATAAGTATGATGGGCCCTGTTTCTGCTCCATGTCAAGCCTTGCATGTGCTCTTGGACCAATCTTAACGATGATTTTTAGTGTTCTTCTCTTTTCCCAAAAATTGTCTCGTTTGTTTATTGATGTTAAGGCTCTTTACATTTTCAGTTATTCCTTCCTGTAGTTATCACAGCAGGGAGAGGGGTTCTACTTTCATATCAGACCTCAGGATCCAAGTCAAGTAATTTGTACATTTGCGTTACAGTCCAGCACCATTCAGACCTTTCTGCTAAGTGTGAAATACAGATTTATGGCTTTCACGCTGCCTAAACCTAGTGCTTTTACATGTCTTCATGTGATCTTGTCTCCGAGTTTTAGCATCCAGCTACTCCCAGCCCCTCTCTTAACCAAAAATAGCTATAAACCAGGAAAAGGAAAAGCTCCCTTTCACACTCTGCTTACTCAGTGATCCACTCATATTATACTTTCTGTTCTGCTGCAGTCTAACACTGAATCTTAAGTACAATCTTGAGAAGCAGCCTTGCTGGTAAACAGATATTAAATCCGCCTTATAGAGGCAAGAAATCCCAATACTAACAAGGCCTGAGTAGGAAGTATCATAACTAAAATCTTTATCATCTTGTCCAGAAAGTTATGTGTTCTATCGGGCATCCTAAAGTAAGGTTAAAGGCCGAAAATTCCAAAGCACCATCCAGGTTAAAATCGCATCCTTTTATTTTTGTAAATTTTTGTGTATTTCATCTAGAACACCTTAATCATCTTTATACCCCTTCTCCACTGGAGCCCTCCTGTAACCCTCCCCACTGTAATTCACGCAGTCTGTCATGTGCATCAAGGCCTAGCACTTGAAGTTAGTGTTCCCAGACGTTCCTCAGTACAAGTTCATCCACTGAGGTCTAGTCAGCCTATTTGGAGTCCCTCTCTTTAAGAAGACCAGCTCTCCCTCACCCAGCAGTAGCTAGCAGCCAATAATGCTTCAACTCATATTGGGGCCTGCTGCCAATTTTTATGGTTCTGTGCTGGGCTTTTGTCTACTTGAGTTTGCATGGGTCTTGTGCATGCTGACACCATTGCTACAGATTCATATGAGCAGGGTCCCAGGAGCCTGTAGGTCTCTATTTCCATACCGTCATGCACCTCCTCCCTGGATCTTACAATCGTCTTTCCCCCTTTTCCACAAATAGTCCCTGAGCCCAGGGTGGATGGAGTTTAATATAGGAGTCCTGTTCAAGGACCCAAACGCTGCAGACTCTTATATACCCTATACTTTGGCCATTTATGACCTTGATAGAATAAGGGTTAAAGAGAACATTAATGCATCTCTCAGTTCTCATCAATGAAGCTCCCTCATGCAATAGAGGGTGAGGAACATAAAAATCACATCTTTCTCATCTCATCTTAGTTTTCAAATTTACCTTCAGTAGGAAAATTGAAAGCATAGTCAATAATAAAATGATTTCCATTGTTATTTTCTATACTTTAGAGTATGTCCACTTGGATGACAAAAAAAGGATGGGTAGGCGGGAGACTACTTGGAGGTGAGTAATGACAAAAGGGTAGCTGGACTTTTATAGTTAATTTACATATTAAATATGATTTATTTACTTAAAGGTATACATTTTCGGTCACATTATTTGAGTGAGCTGTTTCTAGAAACATGGTTGTTTAGAATACTTCATCTTCTAGCTAAGACAGCATAGACAAGAAAATCTTTCAGATCTTTCTGTCACTTTCAAGTGATAAGTGTAAGCAAAAGAAAGGCAGACGCAATGAGCATCCAGTCACGATGCCAGAGTCGGGAAGAGAGATATGAAGCAGCTATTGATTGTTTCTATTAAAGGAATTCTTATGAACAATTACCATAAGCATTCCTGCTTCTGTTTGCATGTGTACTGCTTTCATGATGACTACCTCAAAACTGCAGGTGATATTGTCACACTCTCACCTTTCTCCCATCCTTGCCTCAACCAAAAATTGTGGTTTAGGCTGATCATCAAGATGGCCTAATGGGTAAAGTCACTTGTTGTGCAGGCCCGTCTATATATGTTCAATTTCTGGAACTCATGGTTGAAGGAGAGAACCACTGATAATTTGCCCTTTGATCTCTGAATAGAAAGGTTAAAAAGAATGTGCTTTAATTTCCAGACTTTTCATATACACTAGGTTGTTGCTTCTGAGAGGCGTTGTAAAAAAAAATGCAGCTTTGTATTTGCAGTTTTTTTTTTTTTCTGCGAAGACTTAGCCCCGTGAACATGTCTATGGCTAATATTGCTGGGAGTAATGACTTACTATAAACTGCAAATAACTGCTGAACACACTACATGCCTTAGTCAAAGGACATAGAGAAGACAACTTAGAAGTGAGTTGGAAACTCCCTCCCTGATTACCAGCCATCATAGTGCCAGAAGGTGACATTCAGGTTACTGGAGGACAGCTGTCATCAACAGTCTTACTCTGTGTGTAACAATACTGACTATCAGGAAAAATAAGCCGAACGGAGAAAAAGTGGCAAGTGTACTATCGGGTTAAGCAAGTTATTTCAGATTGTATTTGAGGCTGTCTCTGCATGATGGAACTTATGTCTGGTATTGTAAATCTGGTGAAAAACCAATGGTATAGAGATCATGGGCCCTAGCAGGGAAGCTACTGTAGTTTTGATAAATGGATATGATGTGCCTGTCAAACTGTCTTCTAAATAAGACATGCTTCTAAATAAGGTTATGCCCCAGAATAGCAGTGCTGTCAGCTTTGGTCAAAAAGTTAATGTTGTCAGTGATCACCAGTGACTACAGAGACTCATAACTGGTCAAAGTACAGAGAATAAATGGCTGCTAAATGCCCAGTCATAAACGAGACCTTTATAATACTGTCTTGTAGTTCTGTAAGGCTCAAGGAATTTCAGAGAAGACAGGGCAGAAGGAAAGTAAGAGCTGGAAGAAAGGAAGAGAATCGAAGTGGAAAGTCAATTTCTGGATGGGTACCACATGGCTGTTGCACTCCTACACGTACAGCAGCTGGTCACATACACAAGATCTCCATGAGACTCAGCCTGTTGACACCTGGACTTGGGAGAGGAAAGGACTGATGAGGCCAGTTCCGGTTAGTTTTCTTGTCAATATGACATACTCTAGAGACATCTCAGAAGAGGGAACCTCCACTCAAGAATTCCCTCAACCAGATGGGCCTGTGGCTGCTGGTGTGATACTGTCTTGATTGATAACTGATGTGGCAGAGCTCCAAAACTGTGAGGAGCACCATTCCAAGGCAGAGGGATCAGAGGGATCTGAGCTATATAAAAAGGCTAGCTGAAAAGCCGGGCATGGTGGTGCACGACTGTAGTCTCAGCACTTGGGAGGCAGAGGCAGGCAGATCTCTGTGAGTTCAAGGCCAGCCTGGTCTACATAGTGAGTTCCAGGACAGCTGGGGCTACAGGGAGACCCTGTCTCAAAAAGACCAAAAAAAAAAAAAAAAAACAAAGAAAAAAACAAAAAAAAAAAAAAAAAAAACAAAGAAAAAAACAAAAAAAAAAAAAAAAAAAACAAAGAAAAAAACAGAAAAAGAAAATCAAAATGCTAGCTGAACATAAGCCAGAGAGTGGCCCACAGGACCCTGGTTCCTGCCTTCCCTGACTTCCCTCAGTGGTGGACTGCAACCTGGAAGTGTAAGTGGAAATAACCCCTTTACTTCCCCAGTTTGCCTTAGGTCAGAATTCTTTCTCACAACAGAAAAGCACACTAGAACAGGGCCCCACTGCTCCCTGAGGATCGATACACAGATGATAACAGCTCATGAAGGACAGATAAATTTTTGTTCAGGAGTGGAGCCGCTGGTTAGGTGCACATGATCATGGAAACAAACTCTCACTCACATTTCTGTCAACAGCCCTAACAAAGCTTGCTGAGTGAAAAAGGAAGAACAAAAGATATGGAAGTAGAAGTGGGGGATGGCTACTTGGGAAAAGGGAGGGAATTAATAGGAGTGAAAGGGAAACGAGAAGATAACAGGGTGAACATGATTGAAACACATTATGTACAATTACTAAACTCTTGTAATAAAACCCATTATTATGGATAATTAATATATCTCTTAAAACATAAAAGAAGAAAATTCTAATATTTTTGTGATTTGCTTCACAAAGCCCAATACAAATGGTATTCCAGTGAGTTCATTTTTTTGTGGCAATTAAAATTTGTGACAAGCATAAGTGAAATTTAAAGGGTTGGGTAATTTTCGCTTACTTTTAAAGTTTGCATAAATCTGAAAATACTAGTGGATAAGAGAGAGGGAGACGGGCTCTGGGTTTTGTTATTGTTTAGTTGTTTATTTGCTTACCAATTACTGTTCTTCAGTTGAACCTCTACAAAAATCTGCCCTAAGTCAAAAACAAAACAGAAATTTTGTCCATGTAAAATGAATAAAAACCCATTACATGGACTGTATTATTTTAAATTTGTTGTGTCCTTAATTATCTTTTCGTGTCCCCAATAAGTTTTGCTCACACTAGAATAAAATTTCAAGAAATTTTGAGTTGATTTAACTTCACAGCTCTTGCAGTTGAAGCATGACAACATCTTGATTTCATTTTCTCTTTCAAAGTTTCCAAGACAACTGAATTTATCCTCCAGAACTTCACACATTTTCTTCAATTAAATCAGTTAGATCAATGTGAAACTGCTCAAGATTATTTAATACTTGTCTTTCTAATTGATTAGCATCTAAATTTTGTCAAAAGAAAATTATATTGCATAATCATTGTATTTAGAAACACTCTCTTGAAAGAACATCAAATTCAACTTGAACATCCTTTTAAACTCACTTTGAATACATGAGGTAACAACATGCAAATAATTATCTCTTTGAATGTTATGGTTCGAAAGTGCTAAAAATAGCTATTCCAACATTGCTATAAGTTAGCAGCGTCATTTAGGTGTAGAAGCTCAATATGAATATTTGATGTGATGCATTGCATTAAATTTTGCTATAAGTGGCATAATCATCCTTGAATGCTATTGAATGATCTATCTGACTGCAAAGAAATGCTTCCTTACTGTTAACCGAGCATTGTATGAGCTACTTTTCCATATAATTGTCATCCAACTCTCTTAATTAATCAACATTCTAAGAAAGAGTAACCATTAAGTTGTTAGAGGAAAATAATCAAGGAATCCCATGGTAACATAATTTGGTCAATTATGACTTTCCCCTAATAGCAGACCAGACCATTGTTACTTATTGACTGTCCGCTATATACAAGGTACAACTTTGTTGGAGGAAGTGGCTCTAAAGTATAATAGCAATCATCACTTACCAAGTACCTACTCCATGGCAGACACCACACAGGGTAACCAGCTTATATATGTTAGTGTGGACCTGCTCAAATGCTAGGGCGAAACAAAACAAAACAAACAAACCAAAAAATCCCTATAGATCTGATCTCATAGAATGTTGAAAATCTTTACAGAAAATTTTATAGGAGTCGCCAAAAATACTTCATGAGATTTTAGAATCGAAAAGGAAAGAAGGAAAGGATTCTGGCAATAACAGGCACAGACAGTAAACACAGTTCACAGTCAATGACAAGGAGAGTGCCAGGTGGTAAAAATGGAGGTGCTAAACCAGGTCAATGTGGGTGGAACACAAACTCAGGGAAAACATGAGAGGTGCTGGGTCACATTATGTTCTCCTGTCTTGAAGTCTGTGACAGGAGACTTGATTCTGTGACAGGACACTCACTTTTAAAAATTTTCACACATATGCTGAGTAGCAGGTTTGTAATAGCTAGGAGACAATAGGTGCTGCTATGATAACCACAGACTCTAAGAAAGCTTCTTTCTCACAGAAGTCAGATGCGGTGCAGAAGTTCTTCTTCATCTGGTAACTTCACCATCTGGAATGTGAGATTTTCCAGGGGTTCTAGCAGGTGGAGAGAATGCTAGGAAGCTGTGGAATAGTCTTAAGGATCTTGCCTGGATAAGGTGCATGCTGATTCTATCCTTATTTCATTATCTATCTCAAACCCACATCCCTAGCCTAAATACACACAAAACTCTGAGTCTAGTAGTGCCATATGCATTCAGTGGACACTAACATTACTAGGGTTAACTGTAAGGTAAATTAGAAACAACATGTCGACCCATCAGTAAAGAACTATGTAAATTATACTGCATTCAAAAAAGAAAATTACAGAAACTGAGTGCTGATATGGAAAGACCTTGAAAATATTTCATTTAAAGAAAACCTTGAAATACAGAAATGGTGTCCTTTACATAGAAAAGCAAATCTTAAATATTTGCTAGTTTGCCTTTCCAGTAAGCGGTTTTTATGTTTTATTACCAAGCATCAAGAAATACATATCTCTTATAATATAATAACCAATTAATTCAAATATACTTGCAGGTTTAGCTCTAAGAGAAACCAAGGGTGTGATGTCAGCAGAGTTGTAGATTTGAATCCTTTCTCAGTATTAAGTAGTGACACTACAGCTTATTTGTATTCTGAGACTTCCTAATGGAGGCAAACAAAACTAGAAGCTGATTATTTCTCTTGAATTATTTCTTTCCTGAAAGCCCAATTTAAATTTAGCATGGGATTTTCTGTTAATGTAAAAAAAAAAAAAATCAAAACAGCTGTTCACAGTGTAGCCTGCTAGAATTTGGCTTGCAGTGGATTCCAAATTTTGCAAGCATGCTAATGGAAGACAAAGAGAACCCTAAGTGCCACCTGAGGTGGTTTCTTTATTTCATGGGATTTCCATGAGGTTTGAAAGAAGGCAATCACTTTGAATCCAAGTTTCTCTACCTCTAAAATCAGAATTGAGCAGCTAAGGTGTCTTTGGGTGGAAGCAATAGAGCTGTGACATCTTGTCAGAGATTTCTGCCCTGGTCACAAGCACTCCCCGCTTCAGCCCCCCACCCCCCAGCTTTCCTTTTGGTTCTGAATGAGGCTTATGCCTCCTGTTAATCTCTTCCCATTGCTCTCTTGTGCAATCTATTAATTAATCTCCTATTAAATCTCTTTCTCCAATCGATGTTTGCTCTCCTCCAACCCTACTAGAATACAGTACCTTGCACACTACTCTGTTCTAAGTACATACTACAAGAGCTCAAATAAATGACTGCAAGCATTCTCCATCCTCTCTTTGATTCATAGTCTTTCGTCAGGGTCAGCATGAGGCCCTGTAGCTCTTTAGAGCACAAGGGGAAGTCAGGAGATACATATGCCGATGGTCCTAGAGGAGAAGGTCAATATCGATCTTCTATGTCTGTCATATAATATTTTCCAGTATATTTCATGAAATGTGTATTGTGTTTAGGTTGAATCCATTTTGATCTACTTTTTGTAATAACAATAAAATATTTGCAAACATATATTGAACACTTACTTTATGCCAGGGTTTGTTTTAGGCAGATATTTTGTTATTGTCTTTGTTGCACAGAAGAGGAAACAAACAGTTACAATGTTTTGGCCAAGTTTGCCCAGCTGCTCTTCCTAGGGCTAAAATTCTCTTCCTAGAGCTAAGTAATTTGGGCTCTGAGGTCAGGTTTTCATCTCTTTTGCAATATATTTTTATAAAGATAAATTATTTTATATGATATAAATTGAAAACACACAATGCACTTGTCTATGGAATTTAACTTTAAACATTTTACACGATAGTGTTGACACAAATAGACTCTGATATGCATGCATTCCTAATGGATCTATAAGTTAATCTTCCTGTGTGTGAATTATTTAATAATACATGGGTACAATATGTAGTCCGTAAGGAAAATGGTTTATAAATTATACAGTCTTATCTTTTAATCACTGTGAGTAATCAATGCCCCGACTTGTAATGCTTTCTTCTTTGCTTTTCTTTATAAATTTTTATCACCCTTTCATTCTTTGACAACATAGTATGACTTACCTATTTTGAAACGTGTAGGAACAGAATCTCAGTGGACTGTTTGGTACCTTGGTTATCTGTCTTGAATTATATTAAGACTCAACTCCCTATTTTTGTGTTATGGGAGCTTCATTAACATCTGGCAGGCTAATCACATTCTAATTTTTGCTTTTTCATTTTTCCCACTGTTTTGCACGTCTATTGTTCTATTTTGCTTTTTTAAAATCATATAGTCTATTTTTTCTTCCATTTCTTTGATTTTTATAGTGGTTTCTTTAGGGTGTGTGTGTGTGTGTGTGTGTGTGTGTGTGTATGTGTGTGTGTGTGTGTGTTTAGCTAACCAAATTCTAAACTTAGCCAATATTTTGTTCTTTTACAAATACATTATGCTATTAATGTATTGCAGTGTAGCGTTTTATATTTTTATTCATTTTACTTGTGTCTGTGATGTGTGTGCCTTTATATAAGTATGAATACTTAAGCGCATGTGTGTAGAGGCTAAAGGTCAATGATGGGTATCTTCCCTCAACTACTCTCCACTTTATTTTTTGAGAGACAATCTCTTCAGTAAATCTGGAGCTCATCATTTTGGCTTAACTAGCTGGCCTGGGAGCTCTGGGGATCCTTATGTTACTTCTGCCCCAGCGCTGAGATTATACAAGCTTACTACTGTGCCTGGATTTGTACATAGGTACTGTGGATCTGAACTTAGGACCTCAGGCTTTTATGGTAAAACTGTTACCAACTGAGCCTTCTCCCTTGCCCATATGCTTTATTTTTAATTTTTAATCCTATGGAGTCATATTATAAAAATGCATGTTTATTTACATTAATTCACTTATGCAGCACCTCAGATTTCCAAGCTAGGGTCACTTCCATTCTAGGAAGGACTTTAATATTTATTTATTTTTATTTTATGTGTGTGACTGCTTTTCCTGCATGTATGTAGGTATACTACATGCACATGATGCCCACAGAGGCCAGACACGGTGTACGATCCCCATGAAACTGGAGTTAGGGATGTTTGTTAGCTGCTATGTGGATGCTGGGAACCAAACCTAGGTCCTCTGCAAGAACAGTCAGTGCTCTTAACCACTGAGCCATCTCTCTACCCTTAGGAGGCACTTTTTAGGACATTCTTAACCAAGCATTTGCTGCTGACAAAAGGTATGCTTTGTCTGAAAGAACTTCCATGTTGCTGTTGTTTTCTAATAAATAAAATTCTATAATTGAGGTTACTTTCTCAAACATGTTGAAACACACACTGTCCCTTCACTCCCCCAGTCCTCTGTTAAGTCATCACTTTTTCTTGGTCATCAATAGTCTATCAATGCTATGGGTGTCAACTTTAGAACAGAAATCAGTTTGTAATTCCTGATGCTCTTTGAGGCTTTAAGTTTGTGGAGCTTTTTTTTTTATTTTTTTTTTTTCCTTACAGACATTAAAATCTACTGAGAAATGGTGTGGTCAGCACAGTGAAGAACCACAGCTATCTTCCAAATGACACTCAATCCTTAAAACATTTTTTTTTCAAGTTTGTGCATCTTGACCAATTCTGGAGACGTATTTTTCAAACATTGCCTTAGCCACATTGTGCATGGCCTTTCCTTCTATAGTGCATGCTGGCCACTCCCCCACCCCACCCCCCCACCCTATCTTCAGTGCCTCCTATTTTTGGATAGTTCCCAGCTCTTTGCCTCTCTGTGTTCAGGACTGTTTCTTTTGGACTGTCTTGTGGTTCATTTGTCAACTCTTCTGTTTTGACTAACTGCTACTTATACTTCTCAATGCTGTTTTTAATACATTTTTTACTGCGTTAAAATTCTCCTTACATTTTTTGTTAGGTCTTAACAGCTTTTACAGTTCCCTGTACTATTTCGCCAAGCATATTTATAATTGTTTTAAATGACATGGGTAAGTGGTTTAGAATCTATTTTGAACAATTCTAAAACTTAAATGCAGGATTGCAATGCCCTGAGGGCAGGGGTGGCTTTAGTGCACTCTGCTCTGTATCTCTGCCTTCCCTAAGATCAATACCTAATTATGATTTACTGTAGTTGTCAGGTACTTTTAAGTATTGTTTGATTGTTGCTTAGTAAACTATCTCCAACACTTGTTTGTGGTTAGGATGGTTGATACAAATAAACTTGTGAAGTGTATTACCATAAACAAAGACTTTGTTTTAAATGACTTAATCATCCAGCTACCCAGGGGCAGTGAGTTAAGTTAGATTCTGTCTCCCATAAGGCTTTTCTATCACATTGTATTTTGAATCATAAAGGGGCATCAAAGGATAAGAGGGTGAATAACATATTGTTCTTGTATGAACATACTGATCTGTAACTTAGGAAGCCTGAATTTTCCTTTTGGCCATTGACTATGTGATATCAACATTTACTTAATTTGCTAATTAATTAAATTTTCACACTTGTAAAACTAGAATGGAAAAAAAAAAGTCAATCACTTAGAACTCCACTTTTCTGATAAATCATCTTTCAAGTAAGTGAAGGGTTCCCAGCAAGGAATTGAAGGTAGTCTATACACTGAAACCTGAGTGCTGAGTTTATATATGCTTAATAATTTCATAGTCATCATAGCAAAAATGATAAAAGGTATCAGCAGAAATCATTAATCATACTTTTTGAGAAAAGTTCCAATTAACAGGTCTTTAAAATGAGTTCACAAATAGTAATATTGCGCTGATTTTCTTTTTTTCCTTTAATTTTTCACAAGGAAAGAAACATTCTGTACAGATAGCACACTTGCTTTCCTGCATAGGCATGGGCTGAGAACTCCTCTATAACACTGTGATAAACTCACTTAAGCCCAAGACTTTGGTGTTTATGTGTTTTGCAAATGGATGTGATGTGTGTGTGTGTGTGTGTGTGTGTGTGTGTGTGTGTGTGAAAGAGAAAGCACATTTCACAAACACCAGGGAAAGGAAAAACCTCACTAAGCCACCTTGCTTAGGAGGTACAATTGGGGCCCCTTCAAGGTACAAATGAGGTGAGAGAGTTGGCAAAAACAAGCTCTCTGGTGAGTCATCCTGAATGTCATTGGGAAGACACTGTGCTCGCGTGGACTGTATGGCTACCAAGCCCACTCCAACACAATGAAAACTCTCAGTGTGCTGTGGCTACCACAGCAAAAGCGGTCCCTCACCTCATAAAAGCCTTTTATTTTTGTGACAGAATACAGTTTCTGAGACTATCTCAAGGTCTTGGAGTACAAAGGTAGTTTGAATGAAATAAAAAGTCTTAAACATGAAGAAGAAAAGATTGAAGTGTAGATACCACCTGCAATAATATACTTTATACTGTTTCTGTTCACAAAAATAAAACCTTATAAGTTGCTGAATAATTCTTGTGCTTGGTACATTATCTTATTTTATAATTAAAGTCCCTTTCCATTAAATACCTTG
>NW_008347536.1:4970912-4980918 GCF_000622305.1 Nannospalax galili | reverse complement strand
TTTTTAAAAAAAAAAGGAAAACATCTTTAAAAGAACAAAAGGTTAGCCAGAGTAATGAAAAGGTGTGCAAAGACCGGTATACTCTAGTCCTTGCTCTGAACGATTGCATTGCCTGTCTTTACTAAAGCTACTTGGAAATTTTTCTTTTGTAATAGAAAAAAAAGAATAGAAATTATACTGATGGACAAAATAATCATTATAAATTATAGCTTCCTGAGACTATACTCTATATTCACCAAATTATTTCATCTTTCCCTCCTTGCCCCATAAGGCAATGATTTTTCCTACTCTCTTTTGCAGTTTGGTTGGTACCAGTGATGATGTTCTGCTTGATGGAATGTGAGCAGAGATGACATGTCACTCCCTATGAAACCCCTATACAATTCTCAGTGTCCTCTCTATACACGTCTTGGTATTCTTGGAGGTCAAGTGATGAATATGTCATGGATGAATGAAAGGAACAGGGTTTTCTCCATGAATATGTGTCTGAGATCTCATCACTAATTGAATTAGATGCTGACATGACAATTATAGGTCTTTCTTTCATTTTATTGACACTGAACTTCACTGCTACTGTAGTGAACCTCCACTGCCTTATATAATATTACCTTCCAACCTTAAGGAAGGATTTTCAGTAAAACATTTTCCATTTTCTCTCTACTTTAAAAAATACAGTTTGTTATTGGATTTTTAAGTTGGAATAACTACCAGCCTAGTTTAGAGGAAAATGCTTTTTTCAGTCTATGGAAACTAACAATGGTTCTGTGGGGTTTACTTATTCCAAATACCCGAACCATAATTGGCTTTGATGCTAAAATCTGTTCTACTTGAATTCTTTCTTCACAATGCTTTATTTTTATAACAATAAATTCTATCTAGGGAAAAGAGATGTGAGAATACAAAAGGTGTTGTTACTTAAGGCGGCTCAAATCCCAAAGGTCTCCTTATACTTTTGTTACAATGATGTTAACTAGTTGATACAATGAAATTTGGTAGCTTACTACAAGATTTGAAAGGAACCTAATTGTGATCCAGTAATTTTGGTGGGTTCATCAGATCACCTGCAGAGAGTACTAGCCAAATGCTGTATTTGGAATACTCTTTAAAAGCTGTGTGTGGGTTGATCATAAGCCTTAGCAGAGTCCTGAATACTGTTGTTTAACTAAATTAATATAGTGTCAAACTGCCTTCTAAATATTTATAACCATAGACAAATGCTACCTTCAGCCTCAATCAGAGAAGCCCCTATTTCCAGCGAATTTATGGTAAAGTCACAGACTCACTGCTGCATAAGGTGCTGATAAGTGACAGTTCAGTGTTTTGCTCTAAAGACATTTTTATCACCCATGCTAAGACTCAGGGAACACTGTGGAAGAGTGGTAAAAAGAATGTAACAGCCAGAGGTTAGAAAGAGATGAGAAATGCCAACTTCCGGACAAGACGCAGTCATTGCAATCATGAGCTCACAGAAGCCATGAATGTCTGTTCTGGGTCTGCACATGAATGGGCCTATCAACAGGGATGGAGGAGGATGGGGGCAGGGGAGAGGGGGAGCAATAACCCTCACTGTTGAACTATAGGCCCCTATTAGATTCTGGGAAAGAGAGAGTCTTTCAGTTCAATTGTGCATCCACTAGTGACCCATCAGGCTCCAGTGGATAAGCTTTTTAAATTTTTTTATTTTCTTATTGTGTGTGTGTGTGTGTGTGTGTGTGTTTATTTGGAAATATTTATTAAATGTTATTTGGAAGCTGGTGACAGGAACTACAGTGTGGAAGTGAACCAAGGAAGAGAGGTCTGCTAATAGTTGTATCTCTGGGGGCATATGGATGAGATCTGGGGCCTTCTCAGGGGCTGAGTAGACTTCAAGGTTTGTGTGACTTCTGCCAGAAGTAATCCATTGATTACATCTTACTTCTTAATTTCATCTTGCTAAATTGCTCAGGCTGGCCATGGTCAATGGATAGTTTTAACCCAATGCTCACATAGATGTCCCTGGTTAAACTAAAGGAGTTAAAAAAAACAAGATCAAAGTAGGAGCTTGAGAGATGACTCAGTGATTAAGAGCACTCACTGTTCTTACAAAGGACCCCAGTTCCATTCCCAGTACCCACATGGCTGCTAACAACCATTTGTAACTCCAGTTCCAGGGGATCTGTCACCCTCTTCTGACCTCTGCAGGCATTGCACAACACAGGTGCACTCACACAGATGCAGACAAAACACTCACATTATAAAAAAGTCATTTTTCTGGGAAAGGAATTGGTAGAGAGGAGGCGGATTGATAAGAGTGGAGGGAGATAAGAGAGGGTACAGGAAGAAAATAGCCAGAATGCAGTTACATGTGTAATAAACTGTCAAACGAAATTAGTCAATCAAAACATTGTTTTAAGTTAAAACAAATGTGCTGTGTGTGGTAATACTGAGAGGTGCCAGAAAGGCAAAGTGGAAACTAGAGAACAAGCAATGCCCCAGAACAGGAGGAAAAGGTACCCAGATATTGATACTCTAAATGAATAGAAGGAGCTCATCATGCCATCTATAGTGCAGAGAACAACGTTGAGGACTCATGGCTGGAAGCCAGAAAGAGTTTTTGTTACTCTCTCATTTGTATCCACCAAACCAGGTCAGAATAAGGATTTCTAAAGGCTCTTCTTAGTACTTTGGCATACAATTAACAGTAATTCATATTTACAATATAAATTCCTTACTGATTAAACTCTCTTTTTGTATCTTTATTTTAAGAATATGCTAGACAGTCCCAAGAGTGGTGATACACACTTGTAGTCCCAACACTTAGGGACTAAGTCTGGGGTGCTGCAATTTGAAGCCAGCCTGGGCAACTTAGCAAGATGAAACTAAAAAAAATAAAAAAAATAAAGACCAAGAATATGCTAAAGAGGTCAGTAGCACAGGCGGTTGATCTCCCCATAAGGTTTAGGCTGGTAGAGGAGTTGAATCTGACAGAATAGTCCCTGCATGCCATTCCTGGTCAGGTGAAGGAGAGCTGGCAAACAGATTATTCATATTGCAAGAAAAAGAGCCCATATGATCTATATTGTAAAATCAGCTGCAACATTCTGGTTCAGCCCAATTTATGAAGCACCCAGAGTTACTGCTGACTCAAAAGACTCCCTGTAAAGAAGCAGCTTAAAGAGCTGGTTTTTATTTTCTATTTAGACACCCACCATGAACTCATTTTCAGAACTATATGACACTTTCTCAGTTACAGCTTTACATTTTCACCTTTTAACAAAAATATTATAGAAAGGAATACATTAGCACTAGTGTGCTTAAAAAGAGAGGAATCACTAACAAATTAATTAATTGAGATCTTAAGTATGTCTCTAAGGTATGGTACATTCATTCCTTAGCTTGAAGAGGAAGCTGGGTTTGGGGGCTAGGGAAATTATAATTTGTCAAAGTCCTAGTTTTGATCCCCAGGAACATCACAAAAGTGATGACTATGATGATGATGAGGATGATGACTACAACGATGACGATGATAAATAGAACTGAACCTTTATAGGACAGATCACTGCTGTAAATATGGACAGAAAAGGCCTGAAAGTGTTTCCCTTTTTATCCTCTTCACTGCCTGGCTGTTGCTTCTCTTTCTGTGCTGAACCTCTTCAAAATCGACTCCTCTGGGCTCCTCGGGAGACTCTTATTTAAACCCACAGTCCCCTGGAGATGCTTCTACATCCATATCTTAACTGTGTTATGTGGTGTTTCTTTCTTCCAGATCTATGGTGAGCCTCCAGAGGGTTGGCTCTATAATATTTTGATACTCAAAAAAAGAGTATGTGGTGAGTGACAGGTAGTAAAGAATAACTACTCTTTGCTTTTTGATGCTAAAGCTTGCATTCAAGATGTTTGCCTGTGCGAAAATGTTGGCCTCATTAATAAACTTGAATCACCAGGTCTGCCCCCTAAGATGTTTGCCTGTGCGAAAATGTTGGCCTCATTAATAAACTTGAATCACCAAGTCTGCCCCCCATCTTTGGCGCTCTCTCTCTCTCTCTCTCTCTCTCTCTCTCTCTCCCTCTATATTTCAGTGTCGAAGTCTTATAATTCCAAAATACATTTTTAGTTTTATACCACCATATATACCAAGAAGCATGAACTATGCTTTTTCTCTCTTTTTCTTTTTTATCTTTTATACTGCTTAAGAATTTAATATATGCTGATATGTTTTCCACTAGGTATGGGTTTTCATGAGCTCCCTCCCCTGTTCATGGGGGGATTTTGGCTGGATTGATCTTGTGCAGGTTTCGTTCATGCTGTACAGTTTCTACAAGTCCATGTATGTAATGGTGCTATTATCCAGAGAATACTGTTTATCTGAGACACTACTTCTGACTCTTACAATATTTCCACCCCCTCTTCTGCGATGTTACCTGAGCCTTGAATTCAGTGGGAGGAGGGGATTAAGTTAGGAAGGAAATGGAAATATGCTGAGAGGGATAAGAGAGGATTTGAAGGGGAGGGAATGGATGATAGCTTTGCATATCTCTTAAAGATACCCACTTTCGTTCAACACTAAATACAAACTGCCTGAAGTGATGTGTTTCTTCACTCTCTAGGGAAGTTTTATTCCTTCAACTCTGATATATCATCAGCTTAGCTAATGTATGCTTGGAAATCCTACTTTGTCCCACTATTGTTTCTCTGTAATATGACCTTTATTTTAAGTTCAAGGGACTTATAAGTGGTTTGGAAAAGCAAGAAATCTACATATAAACTATAAGGCTCACATTAGGAGACTAATATATGATCGATAGTGTTAGAATTTCAAGAAATCACTCATTTATATGACCTCATTCAGTAGTCACTATCCCTCTGTGAGATTTTCATGCTACCTGATGTAAGGATGAAAATTCCTGGTCTAATATGTCAGTCTTTATTCCTGGTTTACAAAAGAAGAATCTGAAGCTCAGAAAGTCTAAGTAGACCACACAGCTCATTGGAGAGACACATCAAAATAGGACAAACTGATGCAGTCCTCATCATACTTTGCCATTCTCTTGTTTCAGAGCTGGTGTCACTGTGTTTGTGTCTTCTTGGAATTCTATGTCCCAAATCCTGGAGTGATTGTTATCTAAAGCCTCTGGATCTCGACAGGGTCTCCCTAGTCCCAGCCTGCCTGGAAGTCAGTATGTGAATCAGGCTGGCCTTGATCTTACAGCGATCTGCCTGCCTTTGCTTTCTGGGTGCTGGGATTAAAGGTGCACATCACTGGAGCACTATTGCTTTATCAACAGAAGTGTAGAAGGGAATCTGAATTGTAGATCCTTTCAAATACTATCTCATCCTTTCTTCTGAAAATATTGAATTGTGTTAACATTTGGTCCAAAAATATGCTACTCAGTTGGCTGCTTTTAGACAATGTCTTTTTGTATGTTTAAGAGTTTTACCTAATATTTTGGTTTTTTCCTGTATTTTCCCTTCATGGAGCTCCAAAAACCCTGTATTTTCCCTTCATGGAGCTTATCATGAATCATCATTATAAACTTATTTTGTGGTCATTTGTTTAATGTCCTTCACTGAGGACAAGGACTATTTCTTACTTTGGTTCACTCAGTGCTTAGCAAAGTGCCTAGCACATTACTGGCACTCTATAAATAGCTCTTGAATAAATGAATCTCCTCTGGCCCCACTGTCAAAGCTACTTCACTGAGGATTTCTTTAGTGTTCTTAATTAATGTTTTAGTCCTTAATGTAAATGGCTATGGAGCTTATTTCTGGTAGAAGAAAAGAGCACACCAGATCCAAAATTGTCCTTTGCCTTAATCCCTGTGCTAAACAGCAGGACTAGTTTATGTGGTGACCCCTGACATGACAGCCCTGTGAAGAGAACAAAGCTGTATTCCAGTAGCTATCTTCCATTTTCATGGCTCACATGCCAAAAGTAGATGAGCTTCCATATAGAATATGGGTTCTTAGATGCACTTCAATAACACAAATTGTACTGCTCTATGGTATAGCCTATATGGTATTGAAATTGCATTGATAATGTCAAAAAAATCTTTGTCTTATTTTTTCTGAGTGCACTGAAGTTTCTAGATAAGTCATTCAAGTCTGTAGTTCAATGCTTAACCAAGAACTAAATGCTTTGAAAATTAAAAACTGAACATGCAACAGTGAGGAGGAATAGGCAAAATAATTAACAGGTGCTAGGTTAGCCTGGCCAGTAGTATTTTAAGAGGGCCAAAACATATCTACAATCTCCTTCTCAACCCTCCATTGCAGTGATAAGCAGTAACACTTAAACGTCTGAGGTCGCAGCGTGAATAAGGGTCAGAGTCAGGATTTATTTCCATGTTGTATTACAGAGCCCAGATTCTCTTGTCTGCATCAGCGGTTCTCAACCTTTAGCCTGCATTGATAACCTGGAAGGGCTTTTAAAAGTATTTTATTTATTATTTTTATTTTATGTGTATGAGTGCTATGCCTGCATGTATGTGCATGCACCTGTGTTGTGCAATGCCGGCAGAGGACAGAAGAGGCTGTCGGATCCCCTGGAACTGGAGTTACGGACAGTTGTTAGCTGCCATGTGTTTGCTGGGATTCGAACCCAGTTCTTCTGCAAGCACAGTCAGTGTTCTTAACCGCTGAGCCATCTCTCCAGTACCTGGAAGGACTTTTTAATTATAGTATAATAATTGCTATTCTCAGAGTTTCTGATTTAGTAGAAAACATAGTATGAGTTCTAATAATTTACACTTTTACAAGTCCCCACATATTACTGATGTGTCTAGACAAAGTACACACTTTAAACACTGTTGTATACTAGATATAGCCCTTCTCAACTTTTTAATATAACATATACCACAGACAATTATTTTTAAATTTTAAAGAATAGCTCACAGGCTTGTGGTCAAGTCTTTTCCATCTATCATTTTTATTTCCTAATATGACAGGTCACTTACTGTCCTGAAACCCAATGGTATATACTCAGAGATTCACATATCTGGTTCAATGGTAGTGTGTATGTGAACACCTAAGTACCTCTCTTGGTCTGATGCTGTTACTTGAGTATCACTCCATTACATCAACTCATTTGATCTTTACAACTCTGTGACTTAAGCACAGCAGGTGCTAGTATCTTGATTTTATAAATGGGAAATTGATGGCTGAGAGAAGTCAATTGGCAATACAGATCACATTAATGTAAATAATATAGACAATCTCAAAACTTGCTATTTTATACCAAGTGCAAGCCTTTTGCAGTAGTGGTGATGCCTTTTCATTCTGGTCACTCCATGATTACTCTTTCACTTTAAAGTTGGCAATACAAAATGAATACATAGAACTCATTATAAATCTTCTATATTATAACAGGGACTTTTATGTGCTCAAACAGGAATCCTCTCACCTCAGGCCCACTTCTCCCTTTATCTACTTACTTTATTTTTCATTGTTATTATTTTGCTCGAGTATGCAGTGTTAATTTTCTTAATCTGTTTTTTTTTAACCTCTGAATATTTCATCATTCTCAAGCTCATTTTCTAGAATATATCCTCTGTCAGTACGAACAGATGGTTCAGCTGATTGCTAATAGGACACAGAGATAATTGTTAGTAGGTTAACATTTAAAACACAGTCCATTTGCGAGTCACTCAAAAAAATTGCTTCAGTTAGTGACACAGCTATCTCTGGCATGTGGGCAAGATATCATGGGGTTATCAGTCTGTATTTCAGAGAATCAAATTTATAACCTACTTCAAAGATTTGTACCAGAGACCGAATGAAGTATTGGCAAGCCTCCCCCATGTTCCTTACAGCCAATACATTTCTAGTCCTACTTCTATGTCTTCTGCGTGCTTTCTTTGCCCACTACCTCCACCCCCAATCAAGCCTTGATTGGTTCCTGCAAAGTCCTTTGTGATAGACTTCCATCTGTTCTCATTCTCTTCAATCTTTATTCGTTCCAATTCCTGTTACATTTTGCTGCCCAATTAATTGCTGCAGAAGCCACTGTGAACATGCAGGGTAGGCTTAAAATCTTTCAATGACTCCTGTTTGCTTACATAATGAAAACAAATAGTGCCACAATATCCATGCCCTTCCACCTTCCTGTCTACAGTTCAGTCTGTTGCCCATTCATGTAATTCAGGTTTCTTTCCTGTGCTTCTACTGGTAATACTGACCATATATTGCCTATGCTTTCTATATATTTTCCTGTTTTCCATATATTGCCTATGCTTTTCCATCTCCCTGACCTTTTGCAATGTTGATCTTCCTTTAAATATTCCCTTGAAAATCCACAGTCCCTATTCCGGCATGCACAAGTCCTACCTCTTCTTTAAGACCTGTTTTCGAAGGCATCTCTTCCATTACTACTTTCAGCTTTCTCAGCAGGAAGCAGTCTTTCTTCTCCAAAGTTTTATTTATATTCTGCCTCTCACCTATGATCTTTACTTTTTTGCTTCCAATCGTATTTTCTATATTCTAATCCAGTCTCCAAATTTCCCATCCTATAATTACTTACTGGCATTTACAACCTTTATTGACTTTCCATTCCTTTGAAGGAGAGAGCAATCCTTAATGTGGTCGGTATCACTCTACATGGTGTGTTCTTTGGTACCCCCCTCAGTTCTCATTCTCCCATAGCAGCTCCCACCCACTCTGGCTTTCTTTTCTAGTGAGAAATATCCTCTTGTTCCAACATCTTTATGTACACTGTTCCTTCTGCCTAGACTCCTCCCCATCCTCTCCTGATATAGCCTGTTTCTTTCAGCCTCCAGAATTCAAATACCATCTTTTTGTGAAGCCTCCTTATTCTGTGAACAGACATACTCTAGTTCTTTAAGTAGCATAGAATCTATACAATGTACGTGCATATTGGTTGCATTTCCTACCAGATCTGCATTGTTTAACAGTGTGTGGATACGTAGTCACTGTGTAAATATGTATGAAATACATTAAGTATAAATAAGTAGAAAATACATTATATATTATATGTATATAAAATGATTGAAAGTTTTGTGTTTGTTGTCTTTCCCATGATTGTGAACAAGTTATAACATCCATCATTTATTTTTGTACTTTTCAAAAGCTCAGCTCTCAAAGTCAGTACTAAGGAATTATGTGTTGAATGACAAATAAATGAAAGACAGGTGGGTTTTAATTTAATCTTTCACATAATTTCTAAGCATTCATGTATAAAAATATTTAGCATATCTATATATGAAAAACCAAATATCTTTATTCACATCTTATGGACCAATGTTAAAAACAGCAATAGAAAACAAAACACTCTTATGGAAAAAGATTGGCTTGGATAGATGGTACCCAGGTTCCAAGGAAATGAATATTCCCTTTATTCTTATAACAATGGAAGGAAAGGAGATTACTTTACAAAATAGGGGTATGCAAAGAACAAAGTGGATGAGAACCGGACTCTAAAAAAGGAAGCAATTCTTCCAGTATACATACTTCAGTTACGAAAGAAAATCTAATTCCATTCTATTTTATATTGCTAGGCTTCAGTCCAGTAATACCAGATCGAGCCTATAAGCTGGAGCGTCTTTCCACAGCTAGCATTTTCAGCCTTATTTCCTTTGCTCCATGACAATCAGCACAGGGAGACCAAGCTCCACACAGCCATCAACCCTTCACTTCTTATTACCTCTGCCTGACATGGTGTGTGTTTGACCTTGGGCAACTCACTTCTGCTTTCTGTAAAAAAAAAAAAAAGGGAACAATCTTAGTCTCTATGCTTCCTCCCATACAGAATAGCCTATGATTCTGAGTCTTGCCTGCCTGCATCTTTTGTGGCATGCCTGCTGGTGCATTGATTTCATTCATTCTGTGTTTGCTGTCTGCTGTATGACTAGGAATGTTTTCTGTATAAGGGATAAAACGATAAAACATTTTTAAAAGATATTTGTCCTCAGAGAACCAGTCCAGTGAAAGGAGACAAGACAGTCAATTTTCAAGACAAATAAAATCACAGTATTATAGATATTAGAAAACACTAAGAAAGAAAAGCCCGGGGTGG
>NW_008347536.1:4968387-4969019 GCF_000622305.1 Nannospalax galili | reverse complement strand
TAGGAAGCCAGTAAGCCATGATCTAGGAGTTCAGAGCAATTAGTCAAATCAAGTAAGAGATAAAAAGACATGACAAAATAGTTACTAATTGTGCTGGCTAGCTTTAATGTCAACTTGATACACCTGGGTCGAGGAAGCCTCAGTTGGGAAATTGCCTCCATTGGACTGGCCTGTGGTCATGTCTGTGGGGGCATCTCCTTGATTATGTGATATAGGAGGGCCCAGCCCACTGTGGGTGGTGCCACCCCTGGGAAGGTATATAGGAAGTGCTCTGGGCCCCAGGAGTGGTGTGCCCGGGTATCAGGGAGTGCTCTGGGCCCCAGGCATGGTGTGCGCGGGTATCTCGGGGTCCTGCCACACCTGGCTAGTCGCGATGCCGGTCTGGCCACAGGCGTCTCTGGCCGCGCAGGCTTTTCCCACCGGCTCAATCCTGTCCCCTATTTCACCCGTGTACTTTCCTCAGGATGCGAGGTCCACTGGCCACTGAATCCCACGGGAAGAGTACGAGGACAGCGAAAGCTAGGAATGTCCGCAAGTCAGTCACGAGGGAGTGCGCCCCCCAGAGAGGCTAGGTTGCTGGTAGTAAGGCACAGGACTCAAGACTCGGCTTAGTCTGTGTTACAGCTTCATTC